>NW_026728408.1:905113-1206818 GCF_030684315.1 Stegostoma tigrinum
TTTCTCGCCCTCTGTTTCTCGCCCTCTGTTTCTCGCCCTCTGTTTCAGCCCCTCTGTTTCAGCCCCTCTGTTTCAGCCCCTCTGTTTCAGCCCCTCTGTTTCACGCCCTCTGTTTCTCGCCCTCTGTTTCTCGCCCTCTGTTTCTCGCTCTCTGTTTCTCGCCCTCTGTTTCAGCCCCTCTGTTTCTCGCCCACTGTTTCAGCCCCTCTGTTTCTCGCCATCTGTTTCAGCCCCTCTGTTTCAGCCCCTCTGTTTCTCGCCCTCTGTTTCAGACCCTCTGTTTTAGCCCCTCTGTTTCAGCCCCTCTGTTTCAGCACCTCTGTTTCTCGCCCTTTGTTTCTCGCCCTCTGTTTCAGCCCCTCTGTTTCTCGCCCTCTGTTTCAGCCCCTCTGTTTCTCGCACTCTGTTTTAGCCCGTCTGTTTCAACCCCTCTGTTTCTCGCCCTCTGTTTCAGCCCCTCTGTTTCAGACCCTCTGTATCAGCCCCTCTGTTTCAGCCCCTCTGTTTCTCGCCCTCTGTTTCTCGCCCTCTGTTTCAGCCCCTCGGTTTCAGCCCCTCTGTTTCAGCACCTCTGTTTCAGCCCCTCTGTTTCAGCCCCTCTGATTCTCGCCCTCTGTTTCTCGCCCTCTGTTTCTCGCCCTCTGTTTCTCGCTCTCTGTTTGTCGCCCTCTGTTTCTCGCCCTCTGTTTCAGCCCCTCTGTTTCTGCCCCTCTGTTTCAGCCCCTCTGTTTCAGCCCCTCTGTTTCAGCCCCTCTGTTTCTCGCCCTCTGTTTCTCGCCCTCTGTTTCTTGCCCTCTGTTTCTCGCTCTCTGTTTCTCGCCCTCTGTTTCTCGCCCTCTGTTTCAGCACCTCTGTTTCAGGCCCTCTGTTTCAGCCCCTCTATTTCTCGCCCTCTGTTTCTCGCCCTCTGTTTCTCGCCCTCAGTTTCAGCCCAACTGTTTCAGCCCCTTTGTTTCAGCCCCTCTGTTTCAGCCCCTCTGTTTCTCGCCCACTGTTTCTCGCCCTCTGTTTCAGTCCCTCTGTTTCAGCCCCTCTGTTTCTCGCCCTCTGTTTCTCGACCTCTGTTTCTCGCCCTCTGTTTCTCGCCCTCTGTTTCAGCCCCTCTGTTTCAGCCCCTCTGTTTCAGCACCTCTGTTTCAGCCCCTCTGTTTCAGCCCCTCTGTTTCAGCCCCTCTGTTTCAGCCCCTCTGTTTCTCGCCCTCTGTTTCTCGCCCTCTGTTTCTCGCCCTATGTTTCTCGCTCTCTGTTTCTCGCCCTCTGTTTCTCGCCCTCTGTTTCAGCCCCTCTGTTTCAGCCCCTCTGTTTCAGCCCCTCTGTTTCTCGCCCTCTGTTTCTCGCCCACTGTTTCTCGCCCTCTGTTTCAGCCCCTCTGTTTCAGCCCCTCTGTTTCAGCCCCTCTGTTTCAGCCCCTCTGTTTCTCGCCCTCTGTTTCTCGCCCTCTGTTTCTTGCCCTCTGTTTCTCGCTCTCTGTTTCTCGCCCTCTGTTTCTCGCCCTCTGTTTCAGCCCCTCTGTTTCAGCCCCTCTGTTTCAGCTCCTCTGTTTCTCGCCCTCTGTTTCAGCCCCTCTGTTTCTCGCCCACTGTTTCTCCCCCACTGTTTCTCTCCCTCTGTTTCAGCCCCTCTGTTTCAGCCCCTCTGTTTCAGCCCCTCTGTTTCTCGCCCTCTGTTTCTCGCCAACTGTTTCTCGCCCGCTGTTTCAGCCCCTCTGTTTCAGCCCCTCTGTTTCAGCCCCTCTGTTTCAGACCCTCTGTTTCTCGCCCTCTGTTTCTCGCCCTCTGTTTCTTGCCCTCTGTTTCTCGCTCTCTGTTTCTCGCCCTCTGTTTCTCGCCCTCTGTTTCAGCCCCTCTGTTTCAGCCCCTCTGTTTCAGCCCCTCTGTTTCTCGCCCTCTGTTTCTCGCCCTCTGTTTCTCTCCCTCAGTTTCAGCCCCTCTGTTTCAGCCCCTCTGTTTCAGCCCCTCTGTTTCAGCCCCACTGTTTCAGCCCCTCTGTTTCAGCCCCTCTGTTTCTCGCTCTCTGTTTCTCGCCCTCTGTTTCTCGCCCTCTGTTTCAGCCCCTCTGTTTCAGCCCCTCTGTTTCAGCCCCTCTGTTTCTCGCCGACTGTTTCTCGCCCTCTGTTTCAGCCCCTCTGTTTCAGCCCCTCTGTTTCAGCCCCTCTGTTTCAGCCCCTCTGTTTCAGCCCCACTGTTTCAGCCCCTCTGTTTCTCGCCCTCTGTTTCTCGCCCTCTGTTTCTCGCCCTCTGTTTCTCGCCCTCTGTTTCAGCCCCTCTGTTTAAGCCCCTCTGTTTCTCGCCCTCTGTTTCTCGCCCTCTGTTTCAGCCCCTCTGTTTCAGCCCCTCAGTTTTAGCCCCTGTGTTTCTCCCCCTCTGTTTCAGCACCTCTGTTTCTCGCCCTCTGTTTCAGCCCCTCTGTTTCAGCCCCTCTGTTTCAGCCCCTCTGTTTCAGCACCTCTGTTTCTCGCCCTTTGTTTCTCGCCCTCTGTTTCAGCCCCTCTGTTTCTCGCCCTCTGTTTCAGCCCCTCTGTTTCAGCCCCTCTGTTTCAGCCCCTCTGTTTCAGCCCCTCTGTTTCTCGCCATCTGTTTCAGCCCCTCTGTTTCAGCCCCAATGTTTCTCGCCCTCTGTTTCAGCCCCTCTGTTTCAGCCCCTCTGTTTCAGCCCCTCTGTTTCAGAACCTCTGTTTCTCGCCCTTTGTTTCTCGCCCTCTTTTTCAGCCCCTCTGTTTCTCGCCCTCTGTTTCAGCCCCTCTGTTTCTTGCCCTCTGTTTCAGCCCCTCTGTTTCAGTCCCTCTGTTTCAGCCCCTCTGTTTCAGCCCCTCTGTTTCAGCCCCTCTGTTTCACGCCCTCTGTTTCAGCCCCTCTGTTTCAGCCCCTCTGTTTCTCGCCCTCTGTTTCAGCCCCTCTGTTTCAGCCCCTCTGTATCAGCCCCTCTGTTTCAGCCCCTCTGTTTCTCGCCCTCTGTTTCTCGCCCTCTGTTTCAGCCCCTCTGTTTCAGCCCCTCTGTTTCAGCCCCACTGTTTCAGCCCCTCTGTTTCTCGCCCTCTGTTTCTCGCCCTCTGTTTCTCGCCCTCTGTTTCTCGCTCTCTGTTTCAGCCCCTCTGTTTCTCGCCCACTGTTTCAGCCCCTCTGTTTCTCGCCATCTGTTTCAGCCCCTCTGTTTCAGCCCCTCTGTTTCTCGCCCTCTGTTTCTCGCTCTCTGTTTCTCGCCCTCTGTTTCTCGCTCTCTGTTTGTCGCCCTCTGTTTCTCGCCCTCTGTTTCAGCCCCTCTGTTTCTGCCCCTCTGTTTCAGCCCCTCTGTTTCAGCCCCTCTGTTTCAGCCCCTCTGTTTCTCGCCCTCTGTTTCTCGCCCTCTGTTTCTTGCCCTCTGTTTCTCGCTCTCTGTTTCTCGCCCTCTGTTTCTCGCCCTCAGTTTCAGCCCCTCTGTTTCAGCTCCTTTGTTTCAGCCCCTCTGTTTCAGCCCCTCTGTTTCTCGCCAACTGTTTCTCGCCCACTGTTTCAGCCCCTCTGTTTCAGCCCCTCTGTTTCAGCCCCTCTGTTTCAGCCCCTCTGTTTCAGCACCTCTGTATCAGCCCCTCTGTTTCAGCCCCTCTGTTTCTCGCCCTCTGTTTCTCGCCCTCTGTTTCAGCCCCTCTGTTTCAGCCCCTCTGTTTCAGCCCCACTGTTTCAGCCCCTCTGTTTCTCGTCCTCTGTTTCTCGCTCTCTGTTTCTCGGCCTCTGTATCTCGCCCTCTGTTTCAGCCCCTCTGTTTCAGCCCCTCTGTTTCAGCCCCTCTGTTTCAGCCCATCTGTTTCACGCCCTCTGTTTCTTTCCCTCTGTTTCTCGCCCTCTGTTTCAGCCCCTCTGTTTCAGTCCCTCTGTTTCAGCCCCTCTGTTTCAGCCCCTCTGTTTCAGCCCCTCTGTTTCATCCCCTCTGTTTCAGCCCCTCTGTTTCAGCCCCTCTGTTTCTCGCCCTCTGTTTCTCGCCCTCTGTTTCTCACCCTCTGTTTCTCGCTCTCTGTTTCTCGCCCACTGTTTCTCGCCCTCTGTTTCAGCCCCTCTGTTTCAGCCCCTCTGATTCAGCCCCTCTGTTTCTCGCCCTCTGTTTCAGCCCCTCTGTTTCAGCCCCTCTGTTTCAGCCCCTCTGTTTCAGCCACTCTGTTTCAGCTCCTCTGTTTCTCGCCCTCTGTTTCACGCCCTCTGTTTCAGCCCGTCTGTTTCAGCCCCTCTGTTTCAGCCACTCTGTTTCTCGCCCAATGTTTCTCGCCCTCTGTTTCTCGCCCTCTGTTTCTCGCTCTCTGTTTCTCGCCCTCTGTTTCTCGCCCTCTGTTTCAGCCCCTCTGTTTCAGCCCCTCTGTTTCAGCCCCTCTGTTTCAGCCCCTCTGTTTCAGCCCCTCTGTTTATCGCCCTCTGTTTCTCGCCCACTGTTTCTCGCCCTCTGTTTCTGCCCCTCTGTTTCAGCCATCTGTTTCAGCCCCTCTGTTTCAGCCCCTCTGTTTCTCGCACTCTGTTTCTCGCCCTCTGTTTCTTGCCCTCTGTTTCTCGCTCTCTGTTTCTCGCCCTCTGTTTCTCGCCCTCTGTTTCAGCCCCTCTGTTTCAGCCCCTCTGTTTCAGCCCCTCTGTTTCTCGCCCTCTGTTTCAGCCCCTCTGTTTCAACCCCTCTGTTTCTCGCCCTCTGTTTCAGCCCCTCTGTTTCAGCCCCTCTGTATCAGCCCATCTGTTTCAGCCCCTCTGTTTCTCGCCCTCTGTTTCTCGCCCTCTGTTTCAGCCCCTCTGTTTCAGCCCCTCTGTTTCAGCCCCTCTGTTTCAGCCCCTCTGTTTCAGCCCCTCTGATTCTCGCCCTCTGTTTCTCGCCCTCTGTTTCTCGTCCTCTGTTTCTCGCTCTCTGTTTGTCGCCCTCTGTTTCTCGCCCTCTGTTTCAGCCCCTCTGTTTCTGCCCCTCTGTTTCAGCCCCTCTGTTTCAGCCCCTTTGTTTCAGCCCCTCTGTTTCTCGCCCGCTGTTTCTCGCCCTCTGTTTCAGCCCCTCTGTTTCAGGCCCACTGTTTCAGACCCTCTGTTTCTCGCCCTCTGTTTCAGCACCTCTGTTTCAGCCCCTCTGTTTCAGCCCCTCTGTTTCTCGCCCTCTGTTTCTCGCCCTCTGTTTCTCGCCCTCTGTTTCAGCCCCTCTGTTTCAGCCCCTCTGTTTCAGCCCCTCTGTTTCAGCCCCTCTGTTTCTCGCCCTCTGTTTCTCGCCCTCTGTTTCTCGCCCTCTGTTTCTCGCTCTCTGTTTCAGCCCCTCTGTTTCTCGCCCACTGTTTCAGCCCCTCTGTTTCTCGCCATCTGTTTCAGCCCCTCTGTTTCAGCCCCTCTGTTTCTCGCCCTCTGTTTCTCGCCCTCTGTTTCTCGCCCTCTGTTTCTCGCTCTCTGTTTGTCGCCCTCTGTTTCTCGCCCTCTGTTTCAGCCCCTCTGTATCAGCCCATCTGTTTCAGCCCCTCTGTTTCTCGCCCTCTGTTTCTCGCCCTCTGTTTCAGCCCCTCTGTTTCAGCCCCTCTGTTTCAGCCCCTCTGTTTCAGCCCCTCTGTTTCAGCCCCTCTGATTCTCGCCCTCTGTTTCTCGCCCTCTGTTTCTCGCCCTCTGTTTCTCGCTCTCTGTTTGTCGCCCTCTGTTTCTCGCCCTCTGTTTCAGCCCCTCTGTTTCTGCCCCTCTGTTTCAGCCCCTCTGTTTCAGCCCCTTTGTTTCAGCCCCTCTGTTTCTCGCCCGCTGTTTCTCGCCCTCTGTTTCTTGCCCTCTGTTTCTCGCTCTCTGTTTCTCGCCCTCTGTTTCTCGGCCTCTGTTTCAGCACCTCTGTTTCAGCCCCTCTGTTTCAGCCCCTCTGTTTCTCGCCCTCTGTTTCTCGCCCTCTGTTTCTCGCCCTCTGTTTCAGCCCCTCTGTTTCAGCCCCTCTGTTTCAGCCCCTCTGTTTCAGCCCCTCTGTTTCTCGCCCTCTGTTTCTCGCCCTCTGTTTCTCGCCCTCTGTTTCTCGCTCTCTGTTTCAGCCCCTCTGTTTCTCGCCCACTGTTTCAGCCCCTCTGTTTCTCGCCATCTGTTTCAGCCCCTCTGTTTCAGCCCCTCTGTTTCTCGCCCTCTGTTTCTCGCTCTCTGTTTCTCGCCCTCTGTTTCTCGCTCTCTGTTTGTCGCCCTCTGTTTCTCGCCCTCTGTTTCAGCCCCTCTGTTTCTGCCCCTCTGTTTCAGCCCCTCTGTTTCAGCCCCTCTGTTTCAGCCCCTCTGTTTCTCGCCCTCTGTTTCTCGCCCTCTGTTTCTTGCCCTCTGTTTCTCGCTCTCTGTTTCTCGCCCTCTGTTTCTCGCCCTCAGTTTCAGCCCCTCTGTTTCAGCTCCTTTGTTTCAGCCCCTCTGTTTCAGCCCCTCTGTTTCTCGCCAACTGTTTCTCGCCCACTGTTTCAGCCCCTCTGTTTCAGCCCCTCTGTTTCAGCCCCTCTGTTTCAGCCCCTCTGTTTCAGCACCTCTGTATCAGCCCCTCTGTTTCAGCCCCTCTGTTTCTCGCCCTCTGTTTCTCGCCCTCTGTTTCAGCCCCTCTGTTTCAGCCCCTCTGTTTCAGCCCCACTGTTTCAGCCCCTCTGTTTCTCGTCCTCTGTTTCTCGCCCTCTGTTTCTCGCCCTCTGTTTCTCGCTCTCTGTTTCAGCCCCACTGTTTCAGCCCCTCTGTTTCTCGTCCTCTGTTTCTCGCTCTCTGTTTCTCGGCCTCTGTATCTCGCCCTCTGTTTCAGCCCCTCTGTTTCAGCCCCTCTGTTTCAGCCCCTCTGTTTCAGCCCATCTGTTTCACGCCCTCTGTTTCTTTCCCTCTGTTTCTCGCCCTCTGTTTCAGCCCCTCTGTTTCAGTCCCTCTGTTTCAGCCCCTCTGTTTCAGCCCCTCTGTTTCAGCCCCTCTGTTTCATCCCCTCTGTTTCAGCCCCTCTGTTTCAGCCCCTCTGTTTCTCGCCCTCTGTTTCTCGCCCTCTGTTTCTCACCCTCTGTTTCTCGCTCTCTGTTTCTCGCCCACTGTTTCTCGCCCTCTGTTTCAGCCCCTCTGTTTCAGCCCCTCTGATTCAGCCCCTCTGTTTCTCGCCCTCTGTTTCAGCCCCTCTGTTTCAGCCCCTCTGTTTCAGCCCCTCTGTTTCAGCCACTCTGTTTCAGCTCCTCTGTTTCTCGCCCTCTGTTTCACGCCCTCTGTTTCAGCCCGTCTGTTTCAGCCCCTCTGTTTCAGCCACTCTGTTTCTCGCCCAATGTTTCTCGCCCTCTGTTTCTCGCCCTCTGTTTCTCGCTCTCTGTTTCTCGCCCTCTGTTTCTCGCCCTCTGTTTCAGCCCCTCTGTTTCAGCCCCTCTGTTTCAGCCCCTCTGTTTCAGCCCCTCTGTTTCAGCCCCTCTGTTTATCGCCCTCTGTTTCTCGCCCACTGTTTCTCGCCCTCTGTTTCTGCCCCTCTGTTTCAGCCATCTGTTTCAGCCCCTCTGTTTCAGCCCCTCTGTTTCTCGCACTCTGTTTCTCGCCCTCTGTTTCTTGCCCTCTGTTTCTCGCTCTCTGTTTCTCGCCCTCTGTTTCTCGCCCTCTGTTTCAGCCCCTCTGTTTCAGCCCCTCTGTTTCAGCCCCTCTGTTTCTCGCCCTCTGTTTCAGCCCCTCTGTTTCAACCCCTCTGTTTCTCGCCCTCTGTTTCAGCCCCTCTGTTTCAGCCCCTCTGTATCAGCCCATCTGTTTCAGCCCCTCTGTTTCTCGCCCTCTGTTTCTCGCCCTCTGTTTCAGCCCCTCTGTTTCAGCCCCTCTGTTTCAGCCCCTCTGTTTCAGCCCCTCTGTTTCAGCCCCTCTGATTCTCGCCCTCTGTTTCTCGCCCTCTGTTTCTCGTCCTCTGTTTCTCGCTCTCTGTTTGTCGCCCTCTGTTTCTCGCCCTCTGTTTCAGCCCCTCTGTTTCTGCCCCTCTGTTTCAGCCCCTCTGTTTCAGCCCCTTTGTTTCAGCCCCTCTGTTTCTCGCCCGCTGTTTCTCGCCCTCTGTTTCAGCCCCTCTGTTTCAGGCCCACTGTTTCAGACCCTCTGTTTCTCGCCCTCTGTTTCAGCACCTCTGTTTCAGCCCCTCTGTTTCAGCCCCTCTGTTTCTCGCCCTCTGTTTCTCGCCCTCTGTTTCTCGCCCTCTGTTTCAGCCCCTCTGTTTCAGCCCCTCTGTTTCAGCCCCTCTGTTTCAGCCCCTCTGTTTCTCGCCCTCTGTTTCTCGCCCTCTGTTTCTCGCCCTCTGTTTCTCGCTCTCTGTTTCAGCCCCTCTGTTTCTCGCCCACTGTTTCAGCCCCTCTGTTTCTCGCCATCTGTTTCAGCCCCTCTGTTTCAGCCCCTCTGTTTCTCGCCCTCTGTTTCTCGCCCTCTGTTTCTCGCCCTCTGTTTCTCGCTCTCTGTTTGTCGCCCTCTGTTTCTCGCCCTCTGTTTCAGCCCCTCTGTATCAGCCCATCTGTTTCAGCCCCTCTGTTTCTCGCCCTCTGTTTCTCGCCCTCTGTTTCAGCCCCTCTGTTTCAGCCCCTCTGTTTCAGCCCCTCTGTTTCAGCCCCTCTGTTTCAGCCCCTCTGATTCTCGCCCTCTGTTTCTCGCCCTCTGTTTCTCGCCCTCTGTTTCTCGCTCTCTGTTTGTCGCCCTCTGTTTCTCGCCCTCTGTTTCAGCCCCTCTGTTTCTGCCCCTCTGTTTCAGCCCCTCTGTTTCAGCCCCTTTGTTTCAGCCCCTCTGTTTCTCGCCCGCTGTTTCTCGCCCTCTGTTTCTTGCCCTCTGTTTCTCGCTCTCTGTTTCTCGCCCTCTGTTTCTCGGCCTCTGTTTCAGCACCTCTGTTTCAGCCCCTCTGTTTCAGCCCCTCTGTTTCTCGCCCTCTGTTTCTCGCCCTCTGTTTCTCGCCCTCTGTTTCAGCCCCTCTGTTTCAGCCCCTCTGTTTCAGCCCCTCTGTTTCAGCCCCTCTGTTTCTCGCCCTCTGTTTCTCGCCCTCTGTTTCTCGCCCTCTGTTTCTCGCTCTCTGTTTCAGCCCCTCTGTTTCTCGCCCACTGTTTCAGCCCCTCTGTTTCTCGCCATCTGTTTCAGCCCCTCTGTTTCAGCCCCTCTGTTTCTCGCCCTCTGTTTCTCGCTCTCTGTTTCTCGCCCTCTGTTTCTCGCTCTCTGTTTGTCGCCCTCTGTTTCTCGCCCTCTGTTTCAGCCCCTCTGTTTCTGCCCCTCTGTTTCAGCCCCTCTGTTTCAGCCCCTCTGTTTCAGCCCCTCTGTTTCTCGCCCTCTGTTTCTCGCCCTCTGTTTCTTGCCCTCTGTTTCTCGCTCTCTGTTTCTCGCCCTCTGTTTCTCGCCCTCAGTTTCAGCCCCTCTGTTTCAGCTCCTTTGTTTCAGCCCCTCTGTTTCAGCCCCTCTGTTTCTCGCCAACTGTTTCTCGCCCACTGTTTCAGCCCCTCTGTTTCAGCCCCTCTGTTTCAGCCCCTCTGTTTCAGCCCCTCTGTTTCAGCACCTCTGTTTCAGCCCCTCTGTTTCTCGCCCTCTGTTTCTCGCCCTCTGTTTCTCGCCCTCTGTTTCTCGCCCTCTGTTTCAGCCCCTCTGTTTCAGCCCCTCTGTTTCAGCCCCTCTGTTTCTCGCCCTCTGTTTCTCGCCCTCTGTTTCAGCCCCTCTGTTTCTGCCCCTCAGTTCCAGCCCCTCTGTTTCTTGCCCTCTGTTTCAGCACCTCTGTTTCTCGCCCTCTCTTTCAGCCCCTCTCTTTCTCGCCCTCTGTTGCAGACCCTCTGTTTCAGCCCGTCTATTTCAGCCCCTCTGTTTCAGCCCCTCTGTTTCTCGCCCTCTGTTTCCGCCCCTCTGTTTCTCGCCCTCTGTTGCAGCCCCTCTGTTTCAGCCCCTCTGTTTCAGCCCCTCTGTTTCAGCTCCTCTGTTTCAGACCCTCTGTTTCTCGCCCTCTGTTTCAGCCCCTCTGTTTCAGCCCCTCTGTTTCAGCCACTCTGTTTCAGCCCCTCTGTTTCTCGCCCTCTGTTTCTCGCGCTCTGTTTCTCGCCCTCTGTTTCAGCCCCTCTGTTTCATCCCCTCTGTTTCAGCCCCTCTGTTTCAGCCCCTCTGTTTCTCGCCCTCTGTTTCTCGCCCTCTGTTTCTCGCCCTCTGTTTCTCGCTCTCTGTTTCTCGCCCTCTGTTTCTCGCCCTCTGTTTCAGCCCCTCTGTTTCAGCCACTCTGTTTCAGCTCCTCTGTTTCTCGCCCTCTGTTTCTCGCCCACTGTTTCTCGCCCTCTGTTTCAGCCCCTCTGTTTCAGCCCCTCTGTTTCAGCCCCTCTGTTTCAGCCCCTCTGTTTCTCGCCCTCTGTTTCTCGCTCTCTCTTTCTCGCCCACTGTTTCTCGCCCACTGTTTCAGCACCTCTGTTTCAGCCCCTCTGTTTCAGCCCCTCTGTTTCTCACCCTCTGTTTCTCGCCCTCTGTTTCTCGCCCTCTGTTTCAGCCCCTCTGTTTCAGCCCCTCTGTTTCAGCCCCTCTGTTTCTCGCCCTCTGTTTCTCGCCCTCTGTTTCTCGCTCTCTGTTTCTGGCGCTCTGTTTCTCGCCCTCTGTTTCAGCCGCTCTGTTTCAGCTCCTCTGTTCCTCGCTCTCTGTTTCTCACCCTCTGTTTCAGCCCCTCTGTTTCTCGCCCACTGTTTCAGCCCCTCTGTTTCTCGCCATCTCTTTCAGCCCCTCTGTTTCAGCCCCTCTGTTTCTCGCTCTCTGTTTCAGCCCCTCTGTTTCAGCCCCTCTGTTTCTCCCCCTCTGTTTCAGCCCCCCTGTTTCAGCACCTCTGTTTCTCGCCCTTTGTTTCTCGCCCTCTGTTTCAGCCCCTCTGTTTCTCGCCCTCTGTTTCAGCCCCTCTGTTTCAGTCCCTCTGTTTCAGCCCCTCTGTTTCCGCCCCTCTGTTTCAGCCCCTCTGTTTCAGCCCCTCTGTTTCAGCCCCTCTGTTTCTCGCCCTCTGTTTCAGCCCCTCTGTTTCAGCCCCTCTGTTTCAGCCCCTCTGTTTCTCGCCCTCTGTTTCTCGCCCTCTGTTTCTCGCCCTCTGTTTCTCGCTCTTTGTTTCTCGCCCTCTGTTTCTCGCCCTCTGTTTCAGCCCCTCTGTTTCAGCCAAACTGTTTCAGCCCCTCTGTTTCATCCCCTCTGTTTCAGCCCCTCTGTTTCAGCCCCTCTGTTTCTCGCCCTCTGTTTCTCTCCCTCTGTTTCTCGCCCTCTGTTTCTCGCTCTCTGTTTCTCGCCCTCTGTTTCTCGCCCTCTGTTTCAGCCCCTCTGTTTCAGCCCCTCTGTTTCAGCCCCTCTGTTTCTCGCCCTCTGTTTCTCGCCCACTGTTTCTCGCCCTCTGTTTCAGCCCCTCTGATTCAGCCCCTCTGTTTCAGCCCCTCTGTTTCAGCCCCTCTGTTTCAGCCCCTCTGTTTCAGACCCTCTGTTTCAGCCCCTCTGTTTCAGCCCCTCTGTTTCTGCACCTCTGTTTCTCGCCCTTTGTTTCTCGCCCTCTGTTTCAGCCCCTCTGTTTCTCGCCCTCTGTTTCAGCCCCTCTGATTCTCGCACTCTGTTTCAGCCCTTCTGTTTCAACCCCTCTGTTTCTCGCCCTCTGTTTCAGCCCCTCTGTTTCAGCCCCTCTGTATCAGCCCCTCTGTTTCAGCCCCTCTGTTTCTCGCCCTCTGTTTCTCGCCCTCAGTTTCAGCCCCTCTGTTTCAGCCCCTCTGTTTCAGCCCCTCTGTTTCAGCCCCTCTGATTCTCGCCCTCTCTTTCTCGCCCTTTGTTTCTCGCCCTCTGTTTGAGCCCCTCTGTTTCTCGACCTCTGTTTCAGCCCCTCTGTTTCTCGCACTCTGTTTCAGTCCCTCTGTTTCAGCCCCTCTGTTTCTCGCCCTCTGTTTCAGCCCCTCTGTTTCAGCCCCTCTGTATCAGCCCCTCTGTTTCAGCCCCTCTTTTTCTCGCCCTCTGTTTCTTGCCCTCTGTTTCAGCCCCTCTGTTTCAGCCCCTCTGTTTCAGCCCCTCTGTTTCAGCCCCTCTGTTTCAGCCCCTCTGATTCTCGCCCTCTGTTTCTCGCCCTCTGTTTCTCGCCCTCTGTTTCTCGCTCTCTGTTTCTCGCCCTCTGTTTCTCGCCCTCTGTTTCAGCCCCTCTGTTTCTGCCCCTCTGTTTCAGCCCCTCTGTTTCAGCCCCTCTGTTTCAGCCCGACTGTTTCTCGCCCTCTGTTTCTCGCCCTCTGTTTCTCGCCCTCTGTTTCTCGCCCTCTGTTTCTCGCCCTCTGTTTCAGCCCCTCTGTTTCAGCCCCTCTGTTTCAGCCCCTCTCTATCAGCCCCTCTGTTTCAGCCCCTCTGTTTCTCGCCCTCTGTTTCTCGCCCTCTGTTTCAGCCCCTCTGTTTCACCCCCTCTGTTTCAGCCCCTCTGTTTCAGTCCCTCTTTTTCAGCACCTCTGTTTCAGCCCCTCTGTTTCTCGCCCACTGTTTCTCGCCCTCTGTTTTTCGCCCTCTGTTTCTCGCCCTCTGTTTCTCGCCCTCTGTTTCAGCCCCTCTGTTTCAGTCCCTCTGTTTCAGCCCCTCTGTTTCTCGCCCTCTGTTTCTCTCCCTCTGTTTCAGCCCCTCTGTTTCATCCCCTCTGTTTCTCGCCCTCTGTTTCAGCCCCTCTGTTTCAGCCCCTCTGTATCAGCCCCTCTGTTTCAGCCCCACTGTTTCTCGCCCTCTGTTTCTCGCCCTCTGTTTCAGCCCCTCTGTTTCAGCCCCTCTGTTTCAGCCCCTCTGTTTCAGCCCCTCTGTTTCTCGCCCTCTGTTTCTCGCCCTCTGTTTCTCGCCCTCTGTTTCTCGCTCTCT
Source organism: Stegostoma tigrinum (assembly GCF_030684315.1). Classification (NCBI taxonomy): domain Eukaryota; kingdom Metazoa; phylum Chordata; class Chondrichthyes; order Orectolobiformes; family Stegostomatidae; genus Stegostoma; species Stegostoma tigrinum. The sequence continues at coordinate 917,851 of NW_026728408.1, forward strand.
GTTTCTCGCCCTCTGTTTCAGCCCCTCTGTTTCTCGCCCACTGTTTCAGCCCCTCTGTTTCTCGCCATCTGTTTCAGCCCCTCTGTTTCAGCCCCTCTGTTTCTCGCCCTCTGTTTCAGACCCTCTGTTTCAGCCCCTCTGTTTCAGCCCCTCTGTTTCAGCACCTCTGTTTCTCGCCCTTTGTTTCTCGCCCTCTGTTTCAGCCCCTCTGTTTCTCGCCCTCTGTTTCAGCCCCTCTGTTTCTCGCACTCTGTTTCAGCCCCTCTGTTTCAACCCCTCTGTTTCTCGCCCTCTGTTTCAGCCCCTCTGTTTCAGCCCCTCTGTATCATCCCCTCTGATTCAGCCCCTCTGTTTCTCGCCCTCTGTTTCTCGCCCTCTGTTTCAGCGCCTCTGTTTCAGCCCCTCTGTTTCAGCCCCTCTGTTTCAGCCCCTCTGTTTCAGCCTCTCTGATTCTCGCCCTCTGTTTCTCGCCCTCTGTTTCTCGCCCTCTGTTTCTCGCTCTCTGTTTCTCGCCCTCTGTTTCTCGCCCTCTGTTTCAGCCCCTCTGTTTCAGCCCCTCTGTTTCAGCCCCTCTGTTTCTCGCCCTCTGTTTCTCGCCCACTGTTTCTCGCCCTCTGTTTCAGCCCCTCTGATTCAGCCCCTCTGTTTCAGCCCCTCTGTTTCAGCCCCTCTGTTTCAGACCCTCTGTTTCAGCCCCTCTGTTTCAGCCCCTCTGTTTCAGCACCTCTGTTTCTCGCCCTTTGTTTCTCGCCCTCTGTTTCAGCCCCTCTGTTTCTCGCCCTCTGTTTCAGCCCCTCTGTTTCTCGCACTCTGTTTCAGCCCCTCTGTTTCAACCCCTCTGTTTCTCGCCCTCTGTTTCAGCCCCTCTGTTTCAGCCCCTCTGTATCAGCCCCTCTGTTTCAGCCCCTCTGTTTCTCGCCCTCTGTTTCTCGCCCTCTGTTTCAGCCCCTCTGTTTCAGCCCCTCTGTTTCAGCCCCTCTGTTTCAGCCCCTCTGTTTCAGCCCCTCTGATTCTCGCCCTCTGTTTCTCGCCCTTTGTTTCTCGCCCTCTGTTTGAGCCCCTCTGTTTCTCGACCTCTGTTTCAGCCCCTCTGTTTCTCGCACTCTGTTTCAGCCCCTCTGTTTCAGCCCCTCTGTTTCTCGCCCTCTGTTTCAGCCCCTCTGTTTCAGCCCCTCTGTATCAGCCCCTCTGTTTCAGCACCTCTGTTTCTCGCCCTCTGTTTCTCGCCCTCTGTTTCAGCCCCTCTGTTTCAGCCCCTCTGTTTCAGCCCCTTTGTTTCAGCCCCTCTGTTTCAGCCCCTCTGATTCTCGCCCTCTGTTTCTCGCCCTCTGTTTCTCGCCCTCTGTTTCTCGCTCTCTGTTTCTCGCCCTCTGTTTCTCGCCCTCTGTTTCAGCCCCTCTGTTTCTGCCCCTCTCTTTCAGCCCCTCTGTTTCAGCCCCTCTGTTTCAGCCCCACTGTTTCTCGCCCTCTGTTTCTCGCCCTCTGTTTCTCGCCCTCTGTTTCTCGCCCTCTGTTTCTCGCCCTCTGTTTCAGCCCCTCTGTTTCAGCCCCTCTGTTTCAGCGCCTCTCTCTCAGCCCCTCTGTTTCAGCCCCTCTGTTTCTCGCCCTCTGTTTCTCGCCCTCTGTTTCAGCCCCTCTGTTTCAGCCCCTCTGTTTCAGCCCCTCTGTTTCAGTCCCTCTGTTTCAGCACCTCTGTTTCAGCCCCTCTGTTTCTCGCCCACTGTTTCTCGCCCTCTGTTTTTCGCCCTCTGTTTCTCGCCCTCTGTTTCTCGCCCTCTGTTTCAGCCCCTCTGTTTCAGTCCCTCTGTTTCAGCCCCTCTGTTTCTCGCCCTCTGTTTCTCTCCCTCTGTTTCAGCCCCTCTGTTTCAGCCCCTCTGTTTCAGCCCCTCTGTTTCTCGCCCTCTGTTTCAGCCCCTCTGTTTCATCCCCTCTGTTTCTCGCCCTCTGTTTCAGCCCCTCTGTTTCAGCCCCTCTGTATCAGCCCCTCTGTTTCAGCCCCTCTGTTTCTCGCCCTCTGTTTCTCGCCCTCTGTTTCAGCCCCTCTGTTTCAGCCCCTCTGTTTCAGCCCCTCTGTTTCAGCCCCTCTGTTTCTCGCCCTCTGTTTCTCGCCCTCTGTTTCTCGCCCTCTGTTTCTCGCTCTCTGTTTCTCGCCCTCTGTTTCAGCCCCTCTGTTTCTCGCCCACTGTTTCAGCCCCTCTGTTTCTCGCCATCTGTTTCAGCCCCTCTGTTTCAGCCCCTCTGTTTCTCGCCCTCTGTTTCAGACCCTCTGTTTCAGCCCCTCTGTTTCAGCCCCTCTGTTTCAGCACCTCTGTTTCTCGCCCTTTGTTTCTCGCCCTCTGTTTCAGCCCCTCTGTTTCTCGCCCTCTGTTTCAGCCCCTCTGTTTCTCGAACTCTGTTTCAGCCCCTCTGTTTCAACCCCTCTGTTTCTCGCCCTCTGTTTCAGCCCCTCTGTTTCAGCCCCTCTGTATCAGCCCCTCTGTTTCAGCCCCTCTGTTTCTCGCCCTCTGTTTCTCGCCCTCTGTTTCAGCACCTCTGTTTCAGCCCCTCTGTTTCAGCCCCTCTGTTTCAGCCCCTCTGTTTCAGCCCCTCTGATTCTCGCCCTCTGTTTCTCGCCCTCTGTTTCTCGCCCTCTGTTTCTCGCTCTCTGTTTGTCGCCCTCTGTTTCTCGCCCTCTGTTTCAGCCCCTCTGTTTCTGCCCCTCTGTTTCAGCCCCTCTGTTTCAGCCCCTTTGTTTCAGCCCCTCTGTTTCTCGCCCTCTGTATCTCGCCCTCTGTTTCTTGCCCTCTGTTTCTCGCTCTCTGTTTCTCGCCCTCTGTTTCTCGCCCTCTGTTTCAGCACCTCTGTTTCAGCCCCTCTGTTTCAGCCCCTCTGTTTCTCGCCCTCTGTTTCTCGCCCTCTGTTTCTCGCCCTCTGTTTCAGCCCCTCTGTTTCAGCCCCTCTGTTTCAGCCCCTCTGTTTCAGCCCCTCTGTTTCTCGCCCTCTGTTTCTCGCCCTCTGTTTCTCGCCCTCTGTTTCTCGCTCTCTGTTTCTCGCCCTCTGTTTCAGCCCCTCTGTTTCTCGCCCACTGTTTCAGCCCCTCTGTTTCTCGCCATCTGTTTCAGCCCCTCTGTTTCAGCCCCTCTGTTTCTCGCCCTCTGTTTCAGACCCTCTGTTTCAGCCCCTCTGTTTCAGCCCCTCTGTTTCAGCACCTCTGTTTCTCGCCCTTTGTTTCTCGCCCTCTGTTTCAGCCCCTCTGTTTCTCGCCCTCTGTTTCAGCCCCTCTGTTTCTCGCACTCTGTTTTAGCCCCTCTGTTTCAACCCCTCTGTTTCTCGCCCTCTGTTTCAGCCCCTCTGTTTCAGCCCCTCTGTATCAGCCCCTCTGTTTCAGCCCCTCTGTATCAGCCCCTCTGTTTCAGCCCCTCTGTTTCTCGCCCTCTGTTTCTCGCCCTCTGTTTCAGCCCCTCTGTTTCAGCCCCTCTGTTTCAGCCCCTCTGTTTCAGCCCCTCTGATTCTCGCCCTCTGTTTCTCGCCCTCTGTTTCTCGCCCTCTGTTTCTCGCTCTCTGTTTGTCGCCCTCTGTTTCTCGCCCTCTGTTTCAGCCCCTCTGTTTCTGCCCCTCTGTTTCAGCCACTCTGTTTCAGCCCCTCTGTTTCAGCCCCTCTGTTTCTCGCCCTCTGTTTCTCGCCCTCTGTTTCTTGCCCTCTGTTTCTCGCTCTCTGTTTCTCGCCCTCTGTTTCTCGCCCTCTGTTTCAGCACCTCTGTTTCAGCCCCTCTGTTTCAGCCCCTCTGTTTCTCGCCCTCTGTTTCTCGCCCTCTGTTTCTCGCCCTCAGTTTCAGCCCAACTGTTTCAGCCCCTTTGTTTCAGCCCATCTGTTTCAGCCCCTCTGTTTCTCGCCCACTGTTTCTCGCCCTCTGTTTCAGTCCCTCTGTTTCAGCCCCTCTGTTTCAGCCCCTCTGTTTCAGCCCCTCTGTTTCAGCACCTCTGTTTCAGCCCCTCTGTTTCTCGCCCTCTGTTTCTCGACCTCTGTTTCTCGCCCTCTGTTTCTCGCCCTCTGTTTCAGCCCCTCTGTTTCAGCCCCTCTGTTTCAGCCCCTCTGTTTCTTGCCCTCTGTTTCTCGCCCTCTGTTTCAGCCCCTCTGTTTCTGCCCCTCAGTTCCAGCCCCTCTGTTTCTTGCCCTCTGTTTCAGCACCTCTGTTTCTCGCCCTCTCTTTCAGCCCCTCTCTTTCTCGCCCTCTGTTGCAGGCCCTCTGTTTCAGCCCGTCTGTTTCAGCCCCTCTGTTACAGCCCCTCTGTTTCTCGCCCTCTGTTTCAGCCCCTCTGTTTCTCGCCCTCTGTTTCCGCCCCTCTGTTTCTCGCCCTCTGTTGCAGCCCCTCTGTTTCAGCCCCTCTGTTTCAGCCCCTCTGTTTCAGCTCCTCTGTTTCAGACCCTCTGTTTCTCGCCCTCTGTTTCTCGCCCTCTGTTTCAGCCCCTCTGTTTCAGCCCCTCTGTTTTAGCCCCTCTGTTTCTCGCCCTCTGTTTCAGCCCCTCTGTTTCAGCCCCTCTGTTTCAGCCCCTCTGTTTCAGCCCCTCTGTTTCAGGCCCACTGTTTCAGACCCTCTGTTTCTCGCCATCTGTTTCAGCCCCTCTGTTTCAGCCCCTCTGTTTCTCGCCCTCTGTTTCAGCCCCTCTGATTCAGCCCCTCTGTTTCAGCCTCTCTTTTTCAGCCCCTCTGTTTCTCGCCCTCTGTTTCTCGCCGTCTGTTTCTCGCTCTCTGTTTCTCGCCCTCTGTTTCTCGCCCTCTGTTTCAGCCCCTCTGTTTCAGCCACTCTGTTTCAGCTCCTCTGTTTCTCGCCCTCTGTTTCTCGCCCACTGTTTCTCGCCCTCTGTTTCAGCCCCTCTGTTTCAGCCCCTCTGTTTCAGCCCCTCTGTTTCAGCCCCTCTGTTTCTCGCCCTCTGTTTCTCGCTCTCTCTTTCTCGCCCTCTGTTTCTCGCCCTCTGTTTCAGCACCTCTGTTTCAGCCCCTCTGTTTCAGCCCCTCTGTTTCTCGCCCTCTGTTTCTCGCCCTCTGTTTCTCGCCCTCTGTTTCAGCCCCTCTGTTTCAGCCCCTTTGTTTCAGCGCCTCTGTTTCAGCCCCTCTGTATCTCGCCCTCTGTTTCAGCCCCTCTGTTTCAGCCCCTCTGTTTCAGCCCCTCTGTTTCAGCCTCTCTGTTTCTCGCCCTCTGTTTCTCGCCCTCTGTTTCTCGCCCTCTGTTTCTCGCCCTCTGTTTCAGACCCTCTGTTTCAGCCCCTCTGTTTCAGCCCCTCTGTTTCTCGTCCTCTGTTTCTCGCCCTCTGTTTCTCGCTCTCTGTTTCTCGCCCTCTGTTTCTCGCCCTCTGTTTCAGCCCCTCTGTTTCAGCTCATCTGTTCCTCGCTCTCTGTTTCTCGCCCTCTGTTTCAGCCCCTCTGTTTCTCGCCCACTGTTTCAGCCCCTCTGTTTCTCGCCATCTGTTTCAGCCCCTCTGTTTCAGCCCCTCTGTTTCTCGCCCTCTGTTTCAGCCCCTCTGTTTCAGCCCCTCTGGTTCTCGCCCTCTGTTTCAGCCCCTCTGTTTCAGCACCTCTGTTTCTCGCCCTCTGTTTCAGCCCCTCTGTTTCAGCCCCTCTGGTTCTCGCCATCTGTTTCAGCCCCTCTGTTTCAGCCCCTCTGTTTCTCGCCCTCTGTTTCAGCCCCTCTGTTTCAGCCCCTCTGGTTCTCGCCCTCTGTTTCAGCCCCTCTGTTTCAGCACCTCTGTTTCTCGCCCTTTGTTTCTCGCCCACTGTTTCAGCCCCTCTGTTTCTCGCCATCTGTTTCAGCCCCTCTGTTTCAGCCCCTCTGTTTCTCGCCCTCTGTTTCAGCCCCTCTGTTTCAGCCCCTCTGGTTCTCGCCCTCTGTTTCAGCCCCTCTGTTTCAGCACCTCTGTTTCTCGCCCTCTGTTTCAGCCCCTCTGTTTCAGCCCCTCTGGTTCTCGCCCTCTGTTTCAGCCCCTCTGTTTCCGCCCCTCTGTTTCAGCCCCTCTGTTTCAGCCCCTCTGTTTCAGCCCCTCTGTTTCAGCCCCTCTGTTTCTCGCCCTCTGTTTCAGCCCCTCTGTTTCAGCCCCTCTGTTTCAGCCACTCTGTTTCAGCCCCTCTGTTTCTCGCCCTCTGTTTCTCGCCCTCTGTTTCTCGCCCTCTGTTTCAGCCCCTCTGTTTCAGCCCCTCTGTTTCAGCCCCTCTGTTTCAGCCCCTCTGTTTCAGCCCCTCTGATTCTCGCCCTCTGTTTCTCGCCCTCTGTTTCTCGCCCTCTGTTTCTCGCCCTCTGTTTCAGCCCCTCTGTTTCAGCCCCTCTGTTTCAGCCCCTCTGTTTCATCCCCTCTGTTTCAGCCACTCTGTTTCAGCCCCTCTGTTTCTCGCCCTCTGTTTCTCGCCCTCTGTTTCTCGCCCTCAGTTTCAGCCCCTCTGTTTCAGCCCCTTTGTTTCAGCCCCTCTGTTTCAGCCCCTCTGTTTCTCGCCAACTGTTTCTCGCTCACTGTTTCAGCCCCTCTGTTTCAGCCCCTCTGTTTCAGCCCCTCTGTTTCAGCACCTCTGTTTCAGCCCCTCTGTTTCTCGCCCTCTGTTTCTCGCCCTCTGTTTCTCGCCCTCTGTTTCTCGCCCTCTGTTTCAGCCCCTCTGTTTCAGCCCCTCTGTTTCAGCCCCTCTGTTTCTCGCCCTCTGTTTCTCGCCCTCTGTTTCAGCCCCTCTGTTTCTGCTCCTCAGTTCCAGCCCCTCTGTTTCTTGCCCTCTGTTTCAGCACCTCTGTTTCTCGCCCTCTCTTTCAGCCCCTCTCTTTCTCGCCCTCTGTTGCAGACCCTCTGTTTCAGCCCGTCTATTTCAGCCCCTCTGTTTCAGCCCCTCTGTTTCTCGCCCTCTGTTTCCGCCCCTCTGTTTCTCGCCCTCTGTTGCAGCCCCTCTGTTTCAGCCCCTCTGTTTCAGCCCCTCTGTTTCAGCTCCTCTGTTTCAGACTCTCTGTTTCTCGCCCTCTGTTTCTCGCCCTGTTTCAGCCCCTCTGTTTCAGCCCCTCTGTTTCTCGCCCTCTGTTTGAGCCCCTCTGTTTCAGCCCCTCTGTTTCAGCCCGTCTGTTTCAGCCCCTCTGTTTCAGGCCCACTGTTTCAGCCCCTCTGTTTCTCGCCATCTGTTTCAGCCCCTCTGTTTCAGCCCCTCTGTTTCTCGCCCTCTGTTTCAGCCCCTCTGTTTCAGCCCCGCTGTTTCAGCCCCTCTTTTTCAGCCCTCTGTTTCTCGCCCTCTGTTTCTCGCCCTCTGTTTCTCGCTCTCTGTTTCTCACCCTCTGTTTCTCGCCCTCTGTTTCAGCCCCTCTGTTTCAGCCACTCTGTTTCAGCTCCTCTGTTTCTCGCCCTCTGTTTCTCGCCCACTGTTTCTCGCCCTCTGTTTCAGCCCCTCTGTTTCAGCCCCTCTGTTTCAGCCCCACTGTTTCAGCCCCTCTGTTTCTCGCCCTCTGTTTCTCGCTCTCTCTATCTCGCCCTCTGTTTCTCGCCCTCTGTTTCAGCACCTCTGTTTCAGCCCCTCTGTTTCAGCCCCTCTGTTTCTCGCCCTCTGTTTCTCGCCCTCTGTTTCTCGCCCTCTGTTTCAGCCCCTCTGTTTCAGCCCCTCTGTTTCTCGCCCTCTGTTTCAGCCCCTCTGTTTCAGCCCCTCTGTTTCAGCCCCTCTGTTTCAGATCCTCTGTTTCTCGCCCTCTGTTTCTCGCCCTCTGTTTCTCGCCCTCTGTTTCTCGCCCTCTGTTTCAGCCCCTCTGTTTCTCGCACTCTGTTTTAGCCCCTCTGTTTCAACCCCTCTGTTTCTCGCCCTCTGTTTCAGCCCCTCTGTTTCAGCCCCTCTGTATCAGCCCCTCTGTTTCAGCCCCTCTGTATCAGCCCCTCTGTTTCAGCCCCTCTGTTTCTCGCCCTCTGTTTCTCGCCCTCTGTTTCAGCCCCTCTGTTTCAGCCCCTCTGTTTCAGCCCCTCTGTTTCAGCCCCTCTGATTCTCGCCCTCTGTTTCTCGCCCTCTGTTTCTCGCCCTCTGTTTCTCGCTCTCTGTTTCTCACCCTCTGTTTCTCGCCCTCTGTTTCAGCCCCTCTGTTTCAGCCACTCTGTTTCAGCTCCTCTGTTTCTCGCCCTCTGTTTCTCGCCCACTGTTTCTCGCCCTCTGTTTCAGCCCCTCTGTTTCAGCCCCTCTGTTTCAGCCCCACTGTTTCAGCCCCTCTGTTTCTCGCCCTCTGTTTCTCGCTCTCTCTATCTCGCCCTCTGTTTCTCGCCCTCTGTTTCAGCACCTCTGTTTCAGCCCCTCTGTTTCAGCCCCTCTGTTTCTCGCCCTCTGTTTCTCGCCCTCTGTTTCTCGCCCTCTGTTTCAGCCCCTCTGTTTCAGCCCCTCTGTTTCTCGCCCTCTGTTTCAGCCCCTCTGTTTCAGCCCCTCTGTTTCAGCCCCTCTGTTTCAGATCCTCTGTTTCTCGCCCTCTGTTTCTCGCCCTCTGTTTCTCGCCCTCTGTTTCTCGCCCTCTGTTTCAGCCCCTCTGTTTCTCGCACTCTGTTTTAGCCCCTCTGTTTCAACCCCTCTGTTTCTCGCCCTCTGTTTCAGCCCCTCTGTTTCAGCCCCTCTGTATCAGCCCCTCTGTTTCAGCCCCTCTGTATCAGCCCCTCTGTTTCAGCCCCTCTGTTTCTCGCCCTCTGTTTCTCGCCCTCTGTTTCAGCCCCTCTGTTTCAGCCCCTCTGTTTCAGCCCCTCTGTTTCAGCCCCTCTGATTCTCGCCCTCTGTTTCTCGCCCTCTGTTTCTCGCCCTCTGTTTCTCGCTCTCTGTTTGTCGCCCTCTGTTTCTCGCCCTCTGTTTCAGCCCCTCTGTTTCTGCCCCTCTGTTTCAGCCACTCTGTTTCAGCCCCTCTGTTTCAGCCCCTCTGTTTCTCGCCCTCTGTTTCTCGCCATCTGTTTCTTGCCCTCTGTTTCTCGCTCTCTGTTTCTCGCCCTCTATTTCTCGCCCTCTGTTTCAGCACCTCTGTTTCAGCCCCTCTGTTTCAGCCCCTCTGTTTCTCGCCCTCTGTTTCTCGCCCTCTGTTTCTCGCCCTCAGTTTCAGCCCAACTGTTTCAGCCCCTTTGTTTCAGCCCATCTGTTTCAGCCCCTCTGTTTCTCGCCCACTGTTTCTCGCCCTCTGTTTCAGTCCCTCTGTTTCAGCCCCTCTGTTTCAGCCCCTCTGTTTCAGCCCCTCTGTTTCAGCACCTCTGTTTCAGCCCCTCTGTTTCTCGCCCTCTGTTTCTCGACCTCTGTTTCTCGCCCTCTGTTTCTCGCCCTCTGTTTCAGCCCCTCTGTTTCAGCCCCTCTGTTTCAGCCCCTCTGTTTCTTGCCCTCTGTTTCTCGCCCTCTGTTTCAGCCCCTCTGTTTCTGCCCCTCAGTTCCAGCCCCTCTGTTTCTTGCCCTCTGTTTCAGCACCTCTGTTTCTCGCCCTCTCTTTCAGCCCCTCTCTTTCTCGCCCTCTGTTGCAGGCCCTCTGTTTCAGCCCGTCTGTTTCAGCCCCTCTGTTACAGCCCCTCTGTTTCTCGCCCTCTGTTTCAGCCCCTCTGTTTCTCGCCCTCTGTTTCCGCCCCTCTGTTTCTCGCCCTCTGTTGCAGCCCCTCTGTTTCAGCCCCTCTGTTTCAGCCCCTCTGTTTCAGCTCCTCTGTTTCAGACCCTCTGTTTCTCGCCCTCTGTTTCTCGCCCTCTGTTTCAGCCCCTCTGTTTCAGCCCCTCTGTTTTAGCCCCTCTGTTTCTCGTCCTCTGTTTCAGCCCCTCTGTTTCAGCCCCTCTGTTTCAGCCCCTCTGTTTCAGCCCCTCTGTTTCAGGCCCACTGTTTCAGACCCTCTGTTTCTCGCCATCTGTTTCAGCCCCTCTGTTTCAGCCCCTCTGTTTCTCGCCCTCTGTTTCAGCCCCTCTGTTTCAGCCCCTCTGTTTCAGCCTCTCTTTTTCAGCCCCTCTGTTTCTCGCCCTCTGTTTCTCGCCGTCTGTTTCTCGCTCTCTGTTTCTCGCCCTCTGTTTCTCGCCCTCTGTTTCAGCCCCTCTGTTTCAGCCACTCTGTTTCAGCTCCTCTGTTTCTCGCCCTCTGTTTCTCGCCCACTGTTTCTCGCCCTCTGTTTCAGCCCCTCTGTTTCAGCCCCTCTGTTTCAGCCCCTCTGTTTCAGCCCCTCTGTTTCTCGCCCTCTGTTTCTCGCTCTCTCTTTCTCGCCCTCTGTTTCTCGCCCTCTGTTTCAGCACCTCTGTTTCAGCCCCTCTGTTTCAGCCCCTCTGTTTCTCGCCCTCTGTTTCTCGCCCTCTGTTTCTCGCCCTCTGTTTCAGCCCCTCTGTTTCAGCCCCTTTGTTTCAGCGCCTCTGTTTCAGCCCCTCTGTATCTCGCCCTCTGTTTCAGCCCCTCTGTTTCAGCCCCTCTGTTTCAGCCCCTCTGTTTCAGCCTCTCTGTTTCTCGCCCTCTGTTTCTCGCCCTCTGTTTCTCGCCCTCTGTTTCTCGCCCTCTGTTTCAGACCCTCTGTTTCAGCCCCTCTGTTACAGCCCCTCTGTTTCTCGTCCTCTGTTTCTCGCCCTCTGTTTCTCGCTCTCTGTTTCTCGCCCTCTGTTTCTCGCCCTCTGTTTCAGCCCCTCTGTTTCAGCTCATCTGTTCCTCGCTCTCTGTTTCTCGCCCTCTGTTTCAGCCCCTCTGTTTCTCGCCCACTGTTTCAGCCCCTCTGTTTCTCGCCATCTGTTTCAGCCCCTCTGTTTCAGCCCCTCTGTTTCTCGCCCTCTGTTTCAGCCCCTCTGTTTCAGCCCCTCTGGTTCTCGCCCTCTGTTTCAGCCCCTCTGTTTCAGCACCTCTGTTTCTCGCCCTCTGTTTCAGCCCCTCTGTTTCAGCCCCTCTGGTTCTCGCCATCTGTTTCAGCCCCTCTGTTTCAGCCCCTCTGTTTCTCGCCCTCTGTTTCAGCCCCTCTGTTTCAGCCCCTCTGGTTCTCGCCCTCTGTTTCAGCCCCTCTGTTTCAGCACCTCTGTTTCTCGCCCTTTGTTTCTCGCCCACTGTTTCAGCCCCTCTGTTTCTCGCCATCTGTTTCAGCCCCTCTGTTTCAGCCCCTCTGTTTCTCGCCCTCTGTTTCAGCCCCTCTGTTTCAGCCCCTCTGGTTCTCGCCCTCTGTTTCAGCCCCTCTGTTTCAGCACCTCTGTTTCTCGCCCTCTGTTTCAGCCCCTCTGTTTCAGCCCCTCTGGTTCTCGCCCTCTGTTTCAGCCCCTCTGTTTCCGCCCCTCTGTTTCAGCCCCTCTGTTTCAGCCCCTCTGTTTCAGCCCCTCTGTTTCAGCCCCTCTGGTTCTCGCCCTCTGTTTCAGCCCCTCTGTTTCAGCACCTCTGTTTCTCGCCCTCTGTTTCAGCCCCTCTGTTTCAGCCCCTCTGGTTCTCGCCATCTGTTTCAGCCCCTCTGTTTCAGCCCCTCTGTTTCTCGCCCTCTGTTTCAGCCCCTCTGTTTCAGCCCCTCTGGTTCTCGCCCTCTGTTTCAGCCCCTCTGTTTCAGCACCTCTGTTTCTCGCCCTTTGTTTCTCGCCCACTGTTTCAGCCCCTCTGTTTCTCGCCATCTGTTTCAGCCCCTCTGTTTCAGCCCCTCTGTTTCTCGCCCTCTGTTTCAGCCCCTCTGTTTCAGCCCCTCTGGTTCTCGCCCTCTGTTTCAGCCCCTCTGTTTCAGCACCTCTGTTTCTCGCCCTCTGTTTCAGCCCCTCTGTTTCAGCCCCTCTGGTTCTCGCCCTCTGTTTCAGCCCCTCTGTTTCCGCCCCTCTGTTTCAGCCCCTCTGTTTCAGCCCCTCTGTTTCAGCCCCTCTGTTTCAGCCCCTCTGTTTCTCGCCCTCTGTTTCAGCCCCTCTGTTTCAGCCCCTCTGTTTCAGCCACTCTGTTTCAGCCCCTCTGTTTCTCGCCCTCTGTTTCTCGCCCTCTGTTTCTCGCCCTCTGTTTCAGCCCCTCTGTTTCAGCCCCTCTGTTTCAGCCCCTCTGTTTCAGCCCCTCTGTTTCAGCCCCTCTGATTCTCGCCCTCTGTTTCTCGCCCTCTGTTTCTCGCCCTCTGTTTCTCGCCCTCTGTTTCAGCCCCTCTGTTTCAGCCCCTCTGTTTCAGCCCCTCTGTTTCATCCCCTCTGTTTCAGCCCCTCTGTTTCAGCCCCTCTGTTTCTCGCCCTCTGTTTCTCGCCCTCTGTTTCTCGCCCTCAGTTTCAGCCCCTCTGTTTCAGCCCCTTTGTTTCAGCCCCTCTGTTTCAGCCCCTCTGTTTCTCGCCAACTGTTTCTCGCTCACTGTTTCAGCCCCTCTGTTTCAGCCCCTCTGTTTCAGCCCCTCTGTTTCAGCACCTCTGTTTCAGCCCCTCTGTTTCTCGCCCTCTGTTTCTCGCCCTCTGTTTCTCGCCCTCTGTTTCTCGCCCTCTGTTTCAGCCCCTCTGTTTCAGCCCCTCTGTTTCAGCCCCTCTGTTTCTCGCCCTCTGTTTCTCGCCCTCTGTTTCAGCCCCTCTGTTTCTGCTCCTCAGTTCCAGCCCCTCTGTTTCTTGCCCTCTGTTTCAGCACCTCTGTTTCTCGCCCTCTCTTTCAGCCCCTCTCTTTCTCGCCCTCTGTTGCAGACCCTCTGTTTCAGCCCGTCTATTTCAGCCCCTCTGTTTCAGCCCCTCTGTTTCTCGCCCTCTGTTTCCGCCCCTCTGTTTCTCGCCCTCTGTTGCAGCCCCTCTGTTTCAGCCCCTCTGTTTCAGCCCCTCTGTTTCAGCTCCTCTGTTTCAGACTCTCTGTTTCTCGCCCTCTGTTTCTCGCCCTGTTTCAGCCCCTCTGTTTCAGCCCCTCTGTTTCTCGCCCTCTGTTTGAGCCCCTCTGTTTCAGCCCCTCTGTTTCAGCCCGTCTGTTTCAGCCCCTCTGTTTCAGGCCCACTGTTTCAGCCCCTCTGTTTCTCGCCATCTGTTTCAGCCCCTCTGTTTCAGCCCCTCTGTTTCTCGCCCTCTGTTTCAGCCCCTCTGTTTCAGCCCCGCTGTTTCAGCCCCTCTTTTTCAGCCCTCTGTTTCTCGCCCTCTGTTTCTCGCCCTCTGTTTCTCGCTCTCTGTTTCTCACCCTCTGTTTCTCGCCCTCTGTTTCAGCCCCTCTGTTTCAGCCACTCTGTTTCAGCTCCTCTGTTTCTCGCCCTCTGTTTCTCGCCCACTGTTTCTCGCCCTCTGTTTCAGCCCCTCTGTTTCAGCCCCTCTGTTTCAGCACCACTGTTTCAGCCCCTCTGTTTCTCGCCCTCTGTTTCTCGCTCTCTCTATCTCGCCCTCTGTTTCTCGCCCTCTGTTTCAGCACCTCTGTTTCAGCCCCTCTGTTTCAGCCCCTCTGTTTCTCGCCCTCTGTTTCTCGCCCTCTGTTTCTCGCCCTCTGTTTCAGCCCCTCTGTTTCAGCCCCTCTGTTTCTCGCCCTCTGTTTCAGCCCCTCTGTTTCAGCCCCTCTGTTTCAGCCCCTCTGTTTCAGATCCTCTGTTTCTCGCCCTCTGTTTCTCGCCCTCTGTTTCTCGCCCTCTGTTTCTCGCCCTCTGTTTCAGCCCTTCTGTTTCAGCCCCTCTGTTTCAGCCCCTCTGTTTCTCGCCCTCTGTTTCTCGACCTCTGTTTCTCGCTCTCTGTTTCTGGCCCTCTGTTTCTCGCCCTCTGTTTCAGCCCCTCTGTTTCAGCTCCTCTGTTCCTCGCTCTCTGTTTCTCGCCCTCTGTTTCAGCCCCTCTGTTTCTCGCCCACTGTTTCAGCCCCTCTGTTTCTCGCCATCTCTTTCAGCCCCTCTGTTTCAGCCCCTCTGTTTCTCGCCCTCTGTTTCAGCCCCTCTGTTTCAGCCCCTCTGTTTCTCGCCCTCTGTTTCAGCCCCTATGTTTCAGCACCTCTGTTTCTCGCCCTTTGTTTCTCGCCCTCTGTTACAGCCCCTCTGTTTCTCGCCCTCTGTTTCAGCCCCTCTGTTTCAGCTCCTCTGTTCCTCGCTCTCTGTTTCTCGCCCTCTGTTTCAGCCCTTCTGTTTCTCGCCCACTGTTTCAGCCCCTCTGTTTCTCGCCATCTCTTTCAGCCCCTCTGTTTCAGCCCCTCTGTTTCTCGCCCTCTGTTTCAGCCCCTCTGTTTCAGCCCCTCTGTTTCTCGCCCTCTGTTTCAGCCCCTCTGTTTCAGCACCTCTGTTTCTCGCCCTTTGTTTCTCGCCCTCTGTTTCAGCCCCTCTGTTTCTCGCCCTCTGTTTCAGCCCCTCTGTTTCAGTCCCTCTGTTTCAGCCCCTCTGTTTCCGCCCCTCTGTTTCATCCCCTCTGTTTCAGCCCCTCTGTTTCAGCCCCTCTGTTTCTCGCCCTCTGTTTCAGCCCCTCTGTTTCAGCACCTCTGTTTCAGCCCCTCTGTTTCTCGCCCTCTGTTTCTCGCCCTCTGTTTCTCGCCCTCTGTTTCAGCCCCTCTGTTTCAGCCCCTCTGTTTCAGCCCCTCTGTTTCTCGCCCTCTGTTTCTCGCCCTCTGTTTCAGCCCCTCTGTTTCTGCTCCTCAGTTCCAGCCCCTCTGTTTCTTGCCCTCTGTTTCAGCACCTCTGTTTCTCGCCCTCTCTTTCAGCCCCTCTCTTTCTCGCCCTCTGTTGCAGACCCTCTGTTTCAGCCCGTCTATTTCAGCCCCTCTGTTTCAGCCCCTCTGTTTCTCGCCCTCTGTTTCCGCCCCTCTGTTTCTCGCCCTCTGTTGCAGCCCCTCTGTTTCAGCCCCGCTGTTTCAGCCCCTCTGTTTCAGCTCCTCTGTTTCAGACTCTCTGTTTCTCGCCCTCTGTTTCTCGCCCTGTTTCAGCCCCTCTGTTTCTGCCCCTCTGTTTCTCGCCCTCTGTTTGAGCCCCTCTGTTTCAGCCCCTCTGTTTCAGCCCGTCTGTTTCAGCCCCTCTGTTTCAGGCCCACTGTTTCAGCCCCTCTGTTTCTCGCCATCTGTTTCAGCCCCTCTGTTTCAGCCCCTCTGTTTCTCGCCCTCTGTTTCAGCCCCTCTGTTTCAGCCCCTCTGTTTCAGCCCCTCTTTTTCAGCCCTCTGTTTCTCGCCCTCTGTTTCTCGCCCTCTGTTTCTCGCTCTCTGTTTCTCACCCTCTGTTTCTCGCCCTCTGTTTCAGCCCCTCTGTTTCAGCCACTCTGTTTCAGCTCCTCTGTTTCTCGCCCTCTGTTTCTCGCCCACTGTTTCTCGCCCTCTGTTTCAGCCCCTCTGTTTCAGCCCCTCTGTTTCAGCCCCACTGTTTCAGCCCCTCTGTTTCTCGCCCTCTGTTTCTCGCTCTCTCTATCTCGCCCTCTGTTTCTCGCCCTCTGTTTCAGCACCTCTGTTTCAGCCCCTCTGTTTCAGCCCCTCTGTTTCTCGCCCTCTGTTTCTCGCCCTCTGTTTCTCGCCCTCTGTTTCAGCCCCTCTGTTTCAGCCCCTCTGTTTCTCGCCCTCTGTTTCAGCCCCTCTGTTTCAGCCCCTCTGTTTCAGCCCCTCTGTTTCAGATCCTCTGTTTCTCGCCCTCTGTTTCTCGCCCTCTGTTTCTCGCCCTCTGTTTCTCGCCCTCTGTTTCAGCCCTTCTGTTTCAGCCCCTCTGTTTCAGCCCCTCTGTTTCTCGCCCTCTGTTTCTCGCCCTCTGTTTCTCGCTCTCTGTTTCTGGCCCTCTGTTTCTGGCCCTCTGTTTCAGCCCCTCTGTTTCAGCTCCTCTGTTCCTCGCTCTCTGTTTCTCGCCCTCTGTTTCAGCCCCTCTGTTTCTCGCCCACTGTTTCAGCCCCTCTGTTTCTCGCCATCTCTTTCAGCCCCTCTGTTTCAGCCCCTCTGTTTCTCGCCCTCTGTTTCAGCCCCTCTGTTTCAGCCCCTCTGTTTCTCGCCCTCTGTTTCAGCCCCTCTGTTTCAGCACCTCTGTTTCTCGCCCTTTGTTTCTCGCCCTCTGTTTCAGCCCCTCTGTTTCTCGCCCTCTGTTTCAGCCCCTCTGTTTCAGCTCCTCTGTTCCTCGCTCTCTGTTTCTCGCCCTCTGTTTCAGCCCTTCTGTTTCTCGCCCACTGTTTCAGCCCCTCTGTTTCTCGCCATCTCTTTCAGCCCCTCTGTTTCAGCCCCTCTGTTTCTCGCCCTCTGTTTCAGCCCCTCTGTTTCAGCCCCTCTGTTTCTCGCCCTCTGTTTCAGCCCCTCTGTTTCAGCACCTCTGTTTCTCGCCCTTTGTTTCTCGCCCTCTGTTTCAGCCCCTCTGTTTCTCGCCCTCTGTTTCAGCCCCTCTGTTTCAGTCCCTCTGTTTCAGCCCCTCTGTTTCCGCCCCTCTGTTTCAGCCCCTCTGTTTCAGCCCCTCTGTTTCAGCCCCTCTGTTTCTCGCCCTCTGTTTCAGCCCCTCTGTTTCAGCCCCTCTGTTTCAGCCCCTCTGTTTCTCGCCCTCTGTTTCTCGCCCTCTGTTTCTCGCACTCTGTTTCTCGCTCTTTGTTTCTCGCCCTCTGTTTCTCGCCCTCTGTTTCAGCCCCTCTGTTTCAGCCAAACTGTTTCAGCCCCTCTGTTTCATCCCCTCTGTTTCAGCCCCTCTGTTTCAGCCCCTCTGTTTCTCGCCCTCTGTTTCTCGCCCTCTGTTTCTCGCCCTCTGTTTCTCGCTCTCTGTTTCTCGCCCTCTGTTTCTCGCCCTCTGTTTCAGCCCCTCTGTTTCAGCCCCTCTGTTTCAGCCCCTCTGTTTCTCGCCCTCTGTTTCTCGCCCACTGTTTCTCGCCCTCTGTTTCAGCCCCTCTGTTTCAGCCCCTCTGTTTCAGCCCCTCTGTTTCAGCCCCTCTGTTTCAGACCCTCTGTTTCAGCCCCTCTGTCTCAGCCCCTCTGTTTCAGCACCTCTGTTTCTCGCCCTTTGTTTGTCGCCCTCTGTTTCAGCCCCTCTGTTTCTCGCCCTCTGTTTCAGCCCCTCTGTTTCTCGCACTCTGTTTCAGCCCCTCTGTTTCAACCCCTCTGTTTCTCGCCCTCTGTTTCAGCCCCTCTGTTTCAGCCCCTCTGTATAAGCCCCTCTGTTTCAGCCCCTCTGTTTCTCGCCCTCTGTTTCTCGCCCTCTGTTTCAGCCCCTCTGTTTCAGCCCCTCTGTTTCAGCCACTCTGATTCTCGCCCTCTGTTTCTCGCCCTTTGTTTCTCGCCCTCTGTTTGAGCCCCTCTGTTTCTCGACCTCTGTTTCAGCCCCTCTGTTTCTCGCACTCTGTTTCAGCCCCTCTGTTTCAGCCCCTCTGTTTCAGCCCCTCTGTTTCAGCCCCACTGTTTCAGCCCCTCTGTATCAGCCATCTGTTTCAGCCCCTCTGTTTCTCGCCCTCTGTTTCTCGCCCTCTGTTTCAGCCCCTCTGTTTCAGCCCCTCTGTTTCAGCCCCTCTGTTTCAGCCCCTCTGATTCTCGCCCTCTGTTTCTCGCCCTCTGTTTCTCGCTCTCTGTTTCTCGCCCTCTGTTTCTCGCCCTCTGTTTCAGCCCCTCTGTTTCTGCCCCTTTGTTTCAGCCCCTCTGTTTCAGCCCCTCTGTTTCAGCCCCACTGTTTCTCGCCCTCTGTTTGTCGCCCTCTGTTTCTCGCCCTCTGTTTCTCGCCCTCTGTTTCTCGCCCTCTGTTTCAGCCCCTCTGTTTCAGCCCCTCTGTTTCAGCCCCTCTGTATCAGCCCCTCTGTTTCAGCCCCTCTGTTTCTCGCCCTCTGTTTCTAACCCTCTGTTTCAGCCCCTCTGTTTCAGCCCCTCTGTTTCAGCCCCTCTGTTTCAGTCCGTCTGTTTCAGCAACTCTGTTTCAGCCCCTCTGTTTCTCGCCCTCTGTTTCTCGCCCTCTGTTTTTCGCCCTCTGTTTCTCGCCCTCTGTTTCTCGCCCTCTGTTTCAGCCCCTCTGTTTCAGTCCCTCTGTTTCAGCCCCTCTGTTTCTCGCCCTCTGTTTCTCTCCCTCTGTTTCAGCCCCTCTGTTTCAGCCCCTCTGTTTCAGCCCCTCTGTTTCTCGCCCTCTGTTTCAGCCCCTCTGTTTCATCCCCTCTGTTTCTCGCCCTCTGTTTCAGCCCCTCTGTTTCAGCCCCTCTGTATCAGCCCCTCTGTTTCAGCCCCTCTGTTTCTCGCCCTCTGTTTCTCGCCCTCTGTTTCAGCCCCTCTGTTTCAGCCCCTCTGTTTCAGCCCCTCTGTTTCAGCCCCTCTGTTTCTCGCCCTCTGTTTCTCGCCCTCTGTTTCTCGCCCTCTGTTTCTCGCTCTCTGTTTCTCGCCCTCTGTTTCAGCCCCTCTGTTTCTCGCCCACTGTTTCAGCCCCTCTGTTTCTCGCCATCAGTTTCAGCCCCTCTGTTTCAGCCCCTCTGTTTCTCGCCCTCTGTTTCAGACCCTCTGTTTCAGCCCCTCTGTTTCAGCCCCTCTGTTTCAGCACCTCTGTTTCTCGCCCTTTGTTTCTCGCCCTCTGTTTCAGCCCCTCTGTTTCTCGCCCTCTGTTTCAGCCCCACTGTTTCTCGCACTCTGTTTCAGCCCATCTGTTTCAACCCCTCTGTTTCTCGCCCTCTGTTTCAGCCCCTCTGTTTCAGCCCCTCTGTATCAGCCCCTCTGTTTCAGCCCCTCTGTTTCTCGCCCTCTGTTTCTCGCCCTCTGTTTCAGCCCCTCTGTTTCAGTCCCTCTGTTTCAGCCCCTCTGTTTCAGCCCCTCTGTTTCAGCCCCTCTGATTCTCGCCCTCTGTTTCTCGCCCTCTGTTTCTGGCCCTCTGTTTCTCGCTCTCTGTTTGTCGCCCTCTGTTTCTCGCCCTCTGTTTCAGCCCCTCTGTTTCTGCCCCTCTGTTTCAGCCCCTCTGTTTCAGTCCCTCTGTTTCAGCCCCTCTGTTTCTCGCCCTCTGTTTCTCGCCCTCTGTTTCTTGCCCTCTGTTTCTCGCTCTCTGTTTCTCGCCCTCTGTTTCTCGCCCTCTTTTTCAGCACCTCTGTTTCAGCCCCTCTGTTTCAGCCCCTCTGTTTCTCGCCCTCTGTTTCTCGCCCTCTGTTTCTCGCCCTCTTTTTCAGCCCCTCTGTTTCAGCCCCTCTGTTTCAGCCCCTCTGTTTCAGCCCCTCTGTTTCACGCCCTCTGTTTCTCGCCCTCTGTTTCTCGCCCTCTGTTTCTCGCTCTCTGTTTCTCGCCCTCTGTTTCAGCCCCTCTGTTTCTCGCCCACTGTTTCAGCCCCTCTGTTTCTCGCCATCTGTTTCAGCCCCTCTGTTTCAGCCCCTCTGTTTCTCGCCCTCTGTTTCAGACCCTCTGTTTTAGCCCCTCTGTTTCAGCCCCTCTGTTTCAGCACCTCTGTTTCTCGCCCTTTGTTTCTCGCCCTCTGTTTCAGCCCCTCTGTTTCTCGCCCTCTGTTTCAGCCCCTCTGTTTCTCGCACTCTGTTTTAGCCCGTCTGTTTCAACCCCTCTGTTTCTCGCCCTCTGTTTCAGCCCCTCTGTTTCAGCCCCTCTGTATCAGCCCCTCTGTTTCAGCCCCTCTGTTTCTCGCCCTCTGTTTCTCGCCCTCTGTTTCAGCCCCTCTGTTTCAGCCCCTCTGTTTCAGCACCTCTGTTTCAGCCCCTCTGTTTCAGCCCCTCTGATTCTCGCCCTCTGTTTCTCGCCCTCTGTTTCTCGCCCTCTGTTTCTCGCTCTCTGTTTGTCGCCCTCTGTTTCTCGCCCTCTGTTTCAGCCCCTCTGTTTCTGCCCCTCTGTTTCAGCCCCTCTGTTTCAGCCCCTCTGTTTCAGCCCCTCTGTTTCTCGCCCTCTGTTTCTCGCCCTCTGTTTCTTGCCCTCTGTTTCTCGCTCTCTGTTTCTCGCCCTCTGTTTCTCGCCCTCTGTTTCAGCACCTCTGTTTCAGGCCCTCTGTTTCAGCCCCTCTATTTCTCGCCCTCTGTTTCTCGCCCTCTGTTTCTCGCCCTCAGTTTCAGCCCAACTGTTTCAGCCCCTTTGTTTCAGCCCCTCTGTTTCAGCCCCTCTGTTTCTCGCCCACTGTTTCTCGCCCTCTGTTTCAGTCCCTCTGTTTCAGCCCCTCTGTTTCTCGCCCTCTGTTTCTCGACCTCTGATTCTCGCCCTCTGTTTCTCGCCCTCTGTTTCAGCCCCTCTGTTTCAGCCCCTCTGTTTCAGCACCTCTGTTTCAGCCCCTCTGTTTCAGCCCCTCTGTTTCAGCCCCTCTGTTTCAGCCCCTCTGTTTCTCGCCCTCTGTTTCTCGCCCTCTGTTTCTCGCCCTATGTTTCTCGCTCTCTGTTTCTCGCCCTCTGTTTCTCGCCCTCTGTTTCAGCCCCTCTGTTTCAGCCCCTCTGTTTCAGCCCCTCTGTTTCTCGCCCTCTGTTTCTCGCCCACTGTTTCTCGCCCTCTGTTTCAGCCCCTCTGTTTCAGCCCCTCTGTTTCAGCCCCTCTGTTTCAGCCCCTCTGTTTCTCGCCCTCTGTTTCTCGCCCTCTGTTTCTTGCCCTCTGTTTCTCGCTCTCTGTTTCTCGCCCTCTGTTTCTCGCCCTCTGTTTCAGCCCCTCTGTTTCAGCCCCTCTGTTTCAGCTCCTCTGTTTCTCGCCCTCTGTTTCAGCCCCTCTGTTTCTCGCCCACTGTTTCTCCCCCACTGTTTCTCTCCCTCTGTTTCAGCCCCTCTGTTTCAGCCCCTCTGTTTCAGCCCCTCTGTTTCTCGCCCTCTGTTTCTCGCCAACTGTTTCTCGCCCGCTGTTTCAGCCCCTCTGTTTCAGCCCCTCTGTTTCAGCCCCTCTGTTTCAGACCCTCTGTTTCTCGCCCTCTGTTTCTCGCCCTCTGTTTCTTGCCCTCTGTTTCTCGCTCTCTGTTTCTCGCCCTCTGTTTCTCGCCCTCTGTTTCAGCCCCTCTGTTTCAGCCCCTCTGTTTCAGCCCCTCTGTTTCTCGCCCTCTGTTTCTCGCCCTCTGTTTCTCTCCCTCAGTTTCAGCCCCTCTGTTTCAGCCCCTCTGTTTCAGCCCCTCTGTTTCAGCCCCACTGTTTCAGCCCCTCTGTTTCAGCCCCTCTGTTTCTCGCTCTCTGTTTCTCGCCCTCTGTTTCTCGCCCTCTGTTTCAGCCCCTCTGTTTCAGCCCCTCTGTTTCAGCCCCTCTGTTTCTCGCCGACTGTTTCTCGCCCTCTGTTTCAGCCCCTCTGTTTCAGCCCCTCTGTTTCAGCCCCTCTGTTTCAGCCCCTCTGTTTCAGCCCCACTGTTTCAGCCCCTCTGTTTCTCGCCCTCTGTTTCTCGCCCTCTGTTTCTCGCCCTCTGTTTCTCGCCCTCTGTTTCAGCCCCTCTGTTTAAGCCCCTCTGTTTCTCGCCCTCTGTTTCTCGCCCTCTGTTTCAGCCCCTCTGTTTCAGCCCCTCAGTTTTAGCCCCTGTGTTTCTCCCCCTCTGTTTCAGCACCTCTGTTTCTCGCCCTCTGTTTCAGCCCCTCTGTTTCAGCCCCTCTGTTTCAGCCCCTCTGTTTCAGCACCTCTGTTTCTCGCCCTTTGTTTCTCGCCCTCTGTTTCAGCCCCTCTGTTTCTCGCCCTCTGTTTCAGCCCCTCTGTTTCAGCCCCTCTGTTTCAGCCCCTCTGTTTCAGCCCCTCTGTTTCTCGCCATCTGTTTCAGCCCCTCTGTTTCAGCCCCAATGTTTCTCGCCCTCTGTTTCAGCCCCTCTGTTTCAGCCCCTCTGTTTCAGCCCCTCTGTTTCAGAACCTCTGTTTCTCGCCCTTTGTTTCTCGCCCTCTTTTTCAGCCCCTCTGTTTCTCGCCCTCTGTTTCAGCCCCTCTGTTTCTTGCCCTCTGTTTCAGCCCCTCTGTTTCAGTCCCTCTGTTTCAGCCCCTCTGTTTCTCGCACTCTGTTTTAGCCCGTCTGTTTCAACCCCTCTGTTTCTCGCCCTCTGTTTCAGCCCCTCTGTTTCAGCCCCTCTGTATCAGCCCCTCTGTTTCAGCCCCTCTGTTTCTCGCCCTCTGTTTCTCGCCCTCTGTTTCAGCCCCTCTGTTTCAGCCCCTCTGTTTCAGCACCTCTGTTTCAGCCCCTCTGTTTCAGCCCCTCTGATTCTCGCCCTCTGTTTCTCGCCCTCTGTTTCTCGCCCTCTGTTTCTCGCTCTCTGTTTGTCGCCCTCTGTTTCTCGCCCTCTGTTTCAGCCCCTCTGTTTCTGCCCCTCTGTTTCAGCCCCTCTGTTTCAGCCCCTCTGTTTCAGCCCCTCTGTTTCTCGCCCTCTGTTTCTCGCCCTCTGTTTCTTGCCCTCTGTTTCTCGCTCTCTGTTTCTCGCCCTCTGTTTCTCGCCCTCTGTTTCAGCACCTCTGTTTCAGGCCCTCTGTTTCAGCCCCTCTATTTCTCGCCCTCTGTTTCTCGCCCTCTGTTTCTCGCCCTCAGTTTCAGCCCAACTGTTTCAGCCCCTTTGTTTCAGCCCCTCTGTTTCAGCCCCTCTGTTTCTCGCCCACTGTTTCTCGCCCTCTGTTTCAGTCCCTCTGTTTCAGCCCCTCTGTTTCTCGCCCTCTGTTTCTCGACCTCTGATTCTCGCCCTCTGTTTCTCGCCCTCTGTTTCAGCCCCTCTGTTTCAGCCCCTCTGTTTCAGCACCTCTGTTTCAGCCCCTCTGTTTCAGCCCCTCTGTTTCAGCCCCTCTGTTTCAGCCCCTCTGTTTCTCGCCCTCTGTTTCTCGCCCTCTGTTTCTCGCCCTATGTTTCTCGCTCTCTGTTTCTCGCCCTCTGTTTCTCGCCCTCTGTTTCAGCCCCTCTGTTTCAGCCCCTCTGTTTCAGCCCCTCTGTTTCTCGCCCTCTGTTTCTCGCCCACTGTTTCTCGCCCTCTGTTTCAGCCCCTCTGTTTCAGCCCCTCTGTTTCAGCACCTCTGTTTCAGCCCCTCTGTTTCAGCCCCTCTGATTCTCGCCCTCTGTTTCTCGCCCTCTGTTTCTCGCCCTCTGTTTCTCGCTCTCTGTTTGTCGCCCTCTGTTTCTCGCCCTCTGTTTCAGCCCCTCTGTTTCTGCCCCTCTGTTTCAGCCCCTCTGTTTCAGCCCCTCTGTTTCAGCCCCTCTGTTTCTCGCCCTCTGTTTCTCGCCCTCTGTTTCTTGCCCTCTGTTTCTCGCTCTCTGTTTCTCGCCCTCTGTTTCTCGCCCTCTGTTTCAGCACCTCTGTTTCAGGCCCTCTGTTTCAGCCCCTCTATTTCTCGCCCTCTGTTTCTCGCCCTCTGTTTCTCGCCCTCAGTTTCAGCCCAACTGTTTCAGCCCCTTTGTTTCAGCCCCTCTGTTTCAGCCCCTCTGTTTCTCGCCCACTGTTTCTCGCCCTCTGTTTCAGTCCCTCTGTTTCAGCCCCTCTGTTTCTCGCCCTCTGTTTCTCGACCTCTGATTCTCGCCCTCTGTTTCTCGCCCTCTGTTTCAGCCCCTCTGTTTCAGCCCCTCTGTTTCAGCACCTCTGTTTCAGCCCCTCTGTTTCAGCCCCTCTGTTTCAGCCCCTCTGTTTCAGCCCCTCTGTTTCTCGCCCTCTGTTTCTCGCCCTCTGTTTCTCGCCCTATGTTTCTCGCTCTCTGTTTCTCGCCCTCTGTTTCTCGCCCTCTGTTTCAGCCCCTCTGTTTCAGCCCCTCTGTTTCAGCCCCTCTGTTTCTCGCCCTCTGTTTCTCGCCCACTGTTTCTCGCCCTCTGTTTCAGCCCCTCTGTTTCAGCCCCTCTGTTTCAGCCCCTCTGTTTCAGCCCCTCTGTTTCTCGCCCTCTGTTTCTCGCCCTCTGTTTCTTGCCCTCTGTTTCTCGCTCTCTGTTTCTCGCCCTCTGTTTCTCGCCCTCTGTTTCAGCCCCTCTGTTTCAGCCCCTCTGTTTCAGCTCCTCTGTTTCTCGCCCTCTGTTTCAGCCCCTCTGTTTCTCGCCCACTGTTTCTCCCCCACTGTTTCTCTCCCTCTGTTTCAGCCCCTCTGTTTCAGCCCCTCTGTTTCAGCCCCTCTGTTTCTCGCCCTCTGTTTCTCGCCAACTGTTTCTCGCCCGCTGTTTCAGCCCCTCTGTTTCAGCCCCTCTGTTTCAGCCCCTCTGTTTCAGACCCTCTGTTTCTCGCCCTCTGTTTCTCGCCCTCTGTTTCTTGCCCTCTGTTTCTCGCTCTCTGTTTCTCGCCCTCTGTTTCTCGCCCTCTGTTTCAGCCCCTCTGTTTCAGCCCCTCTGTTTCAGCCCCTCTGTTTCTCGCCCTCTGTTTCTCGCCCTCTGTTTCTCTCCCTCAGTTTCAGCCCCTCTGTTTCAGCCCCTCTGTTTCAGCCCCTCTGTTTCAGCCCCACTGTTTCAGCCCCTCTGTTTCAGCCCCTCTGTTTCTCGCTCTCTGTTTCTCGCCCTCTGTTTCTCGCCCTCTGTTTCAGCCCCTCTGTTTCAGCCCCTCTGTTTCAGCCCCTCTGTTTCTCGCCGACTGTTTCTCGCCCTCTGTTTCAGCCCCTCTGTTTCAGCCCCTCTGTTTCAGCCCCTCTGTTTCAGCCCCTCTGTTTCAGCCCCACTGTTTCAGCCCCTCTGTTTCTCGCCCTCTGTTTCTCGCCCTCTGTTTCTCGCCCTCTGTTTCTCGCCCTCTGTTTCAGCCCCTCTGTTTAAGCCCCTCTGTTTCTCGCCCTCTGTTTCTCGCCCTCTGTTTCAGCCCCTCTGTTTCAGCCCCTCAGTTTTAGCCCCTGTGTTTCTCCCCCTCTGTTTCAGCACCTCTGTTTCTCGCCCTCTGTTTCAGCCCCTCTGTTTCAGCCCCTCTGTTTCAGCCCCTCTGTTTCAGCACCTCTGTTTCTCGCCCTTTGTTTCTCGCCCTCTGTTTCAGCCCCTCTGTTTCTCGCCCTCTGTTTCAGCCCCTCTGTTTCAGCCCCTCTGTTTCAGCCCCTCTGTTTCAGCCCCTCTGTTTCTCGCCATCTGTTTCAGCCCCTCTGTTTCAGCCCCAATGTTTCTCGCCCTCTGTTTCAGCCCCTCTGTTTCAGCCCCTCTGTTTCAGCCCCTCTGTTTCAGAACCTCTGTTTCTCGCCCTTTGTTTCTCGCCCTCTTTTTCAGCCCCTCTGTTTCTCGCCCTCTGTTTCAGCCCCTCTGTTTCTTGCCCTCTGTTTCAGCCCCTCTGTTTCAGTCCCTCTGTTTCAGCCCCTCTGTTTCTCGCACTCTGTTTTAGCCCGTCTGTTTCAACCCCTCTGTTTCTCGCCCTCTGTTTCAGCCCCTCTGTTTCAGCCCCTCTGTATCAGCCCCTCTGTTTCAGCCCCTCTGTTTCTCGCCCTCTGTTTCTCGCCCTCTGTTTCAGCCCCTCTGTTTCAGCCCCTCTGTTTCAGCACCTCTGTTTCAGCCCCTCTGTTTCAGCCCCTCTGATTCTCGCCCTCTGTTTCTCGCCCTCTGTTTCTCGCCCTCTGTTTCTCGCTCTCTGTTTGTCGCCCTCTGTTTCTCGCCCTCTGTTTCAGCCCCTCTGTTTCTGCCCCTCTGTTTCAGCCCCTCTGTTTCAGCCCCTCTGTTTCAGCCCCTCTGTTTCTCGCCCTCTGTTTCTCGCCCTCTGTTTCTTGCCCTCTGTTTCTCGCTCTCTGTTTCTCGCCCTCTGTTTCTCGCCCTCTGTTTCAGCACCTCTGTTTCAGGCCCTCTGTTTCAGCCCCTCTATTTCTCGCCCTCTGTTTCTCGCCCTCTGTTTCTCGCCCTCAGTTTCAGCCCAACTGTTTCAGCCCCTTTGTTTCAGCCCCTCTGTTTCAGCCCCTCTGTTTCTCGCCCACTGTTTCTCGCCCTCTGTTTCAGTCCCTCTGTTTCAGCCCCTCTGTTTCTCGCCCTCTGTTTCTCGACCTCTGATTCTCGCCCTCTGTTTCTCGCCCTCTGTTTCAGCCCCTCTGTTTCAGCCCCTCTGTTTCAGCACCTCTGTTTCAGCCCCTCTGTTTCAGCCCCTCTGTTTCAGCCCCTCTGTTTCAGCCCCTCTGTTTCTCGCCCTCTGTTTCTCGCCCTCTGTTTCTCGCCCTATGTTTCTCGCTCTCTGTTTCTCGCCCTCTGTTTCTCGCCCTCTGTTTCAGCCCCTCTGTTTCAGCCCCTCTGTTTCAGCCCCTCTGTTTCTCGCCCTCTGTTTCTCGCCCACTGTTTCTCGCCCTCTGTTTCAGCCCCTCTGTTTCAGCCCCTCTGTTTCAGCCCCTCTGTTTCAGCCCCTCTGTTTCTCGCCCTCTGTTTCTCGCCCTCTGTTTCTTGCCCTCTGTTTCTCGCTCTCTGTTTCTCGCCCTCTGTTTCTCGCCCTCTGTTTCAGCCCCTCTGTTTCAGCCCCTCTGTTTCAGCTCCTCTGTTTCTCGCCCTCTGTTTCAGCCCCTCTGTTTCTCGCCCACTGTTTCTCCCCCACTGTTTCTCTCCCTCTGTTTCAGCCCCTCTGTTTCAGCCCCTCTGTTTCAGCCCCTCTGTTTCTCGCCCTCTGTTTCTCGCCAACTGTTTCTCGCCCGCTGTTTCAGCCCCTCTGTTTCAGCCCCTCTGTTTCAGCCCCTCTGTTTCAGACCCTCTGTTTCTCGCCCTCTGTTTCTCGCCCTCTGTTTCTTGCCCTCTGTTTCTCGCTCTCTGTTTCTCGCCCTCTGTTTCTCGCCCTCTGTTTCAGCCCCTCTGTTTCAGCCCCTCTGTTTCAGCCCCTCTGTTTCTCGCCCTCTGTTTCTCGCCCTCTGTTTCTCTCCCTCAGTTTCAGCCCCTCTGTTTCAGCCCCTCTGTTTCAGCCCCTCTGTTTCAGCCCCACTGTTTCAGCCCCTCTGTTTCAGCCCCTCTGTTTCTCGCTCTCTGTTTCTCGCCCTCTGTTTCTCGCCCTCTGTTTCAGCCCCTCTGTTTCAGCCCCTCTGTTTCAGCCCCTCTGTTTCTCGCCGACTGTTTCTCGCCCTCTGTTTCAGCCCCTCTGTTTCAGCCCCTCTGTTTCAGCCCCTCTGTTTCAGCCCCTCTGTTTCAGCCCCACTGTTTCAGCCCCTCTGTTTCTCGCCCTCTGTTTCTCGCCCTCTGTTTCTCGCCCTCTGTTTCTCGCCCTCTGTTTCAGCCCCTCTGTTTAAGCCCCTCTGTTTCTCGCCCTCTGTTTCTCGCCCTCTGTTTCAGCCCCTCTGTTTCAGCCCCTCAGTTTTAGCCCCTGTGTTTCTCCCCCTCTGTTTCAGCACCTCTGTTTCTCGCCCTCTGTTTCAGCCCCTCTGTTTCAGCCCCTCTGTTTCAGCCCCTCTGTTTCAGCACCTCTGTTTCTCGCCCTTTGTTTCTCGCCCTCTGTTTCAGCCCCTCTGTTTCTCGCCCTCTGTTTCAGCCCCTCTGTTTCAGCCCCTCTGTTTCAGCCCCTCTGTTTCAGCCCCTCTGTTTCTCGCCATCTGTTTCAGCCCCTCTGTTTCAGCCCCAATGTTTCTCGCCCTCTGTTTCAGCCCCTCTGTTTCAGCCCCTCTGTTTCAGCCCCTCTGTTTCAGAACCTCTGTTTCTCGCCCTTTGTTTCTCGCCCTCTTTTTCAGCCCCTCTGTTTCTCGCCCTCTGTTTCAGCCCCTCTGTTTCTTGCCCTCTGTTTCAGCCCCTCTGTTTCAGTCCCTCTGTTTCAGCCCCTCTGTTTCAGCCCCTCTGTTTCAGCCCCTCTGTTTCACGCCCTCTGTTTCAGCCCCTCTGTTTCAGCCCCTCTGTTTCTCGCCCTCTGTTTCAGCCCCTCTGTTTCAGCCCCTCTGTATCAGCCCCTCTGTTTCAGCCCCTCTGTTTCTCGCCCTCTGTTTCTCGCCCTCTGTTTCAGCCCCTCTGTTTCAGCCCCTCTGTTTCAGCCCCACTGTTTCAGCCCCTCTGTTTCTCGTCCTCTGTTTCTCGCTCTCTGTTTCTCGGCCTCTGTATCTCGCCCTCTGTTTCAGCCCCTCTGATTCAGCCCCTCTGTTTCAGCCCCTCTGTTTCAGCCCATCTGTTTCACGCCCTCTGTTTCTTTCCCTCTGTTTCTCGCCCTCTGTTTCAGCCCCTCTGTTTCAGTCCCTCTGTTTCAGCCCCTCTGTTTCAGCCCCTCTGTTTCAGCCCCTCTGTTTCATCCCCTCTGTTTCAGCCCCTCTGTTTCAGCCCCTCTGTTTCTCGCCCTCTGTTTCTCGCCCTCTGTTTCTCACCCTCTGTTTCTCGCTCTCTGTTTCTCGCCCACTGTTTCTCGCCCTCTGTTTCAGCCCCTCTGTTTCAGCCCCTCTGATTCAGCCCCTCTGTTTCTCGCCCTCTGTTTCAGCCCCTCTGTTTCAGCCCCTCTGTTTCAGCCCCTCTGTTTCAGCCACTCTGTTTCAGCTCCTCTGTTTCTCGCCCTCTGTTTCACGCCCTCTGTTTCAGCCCGTCTGTTTCAGCCCCTCTGTTTCAGCCACTCTGTTTCTCGCCCTCTGTTTCTCGCCCTCTGTTTCTCGCCCTCTGTTTCTCGCTCTCTGTTTCTCGCCCTCTGTTTCTCGCCCTCTGTTTCAGCCCCTCTGTTTCAGCCCCTCTGTTTCAGCCCCTCTGTTTCAGCCCCTCTGTTTCAGCCCCTCTGTTTATCGCCCTCTGTTTCTCGCCCACTGTTTCTCGCCCTCTGTTTCTGCCCCTCTGTTTCAGCCATCTGTTTCAGCCCCTCTGTTTCAGCCCCTCTGTTTCTCGCACTCTGTTTCTCGCCCTCTGTTTCTTGCCCTCTGTTTCTCGCTCTCTGTTTCTCGCCCTCTGTTTCTCGCCCTCTGTTTCAGCCCCTCTGTTTCAGCCCCTCTGTTTCAGCCCCTCTGATTCAGCCCCTCTGTTTCTCGCCCTCTGTTTCAGCCCCTCTGTTTCAGCCCCTCTGTTTCTCGCCCTCAGTTTCAGCCCCTCTGTTTCAGCCCCTTTGTTTCAGCCCCTCTGTTTCAGCCCCTCTGTTTCTCGCCCACTGTTTCTCGCCCTCTGTTTCAGCCCAAGTGTTTCAGCCACTCTGATTCAGCCCCTCTGTTTCAGCCCCTCTGTTTCAGCCCCTCTGTTTCTCGCCCTCTGTTTCTCGCCCTCTGTTTCTCCCCCTCTGTTTCAGCCCCTCTATTTCAGCCCCTCTGTTTCAGCCCTTCTGTTTCTCGCACTCTGTTTCTCGCCCTCTGTTTCATCCCCTCTGTTTCAGCCCCTCAGTTCCAGCCCCTCTCTTTCTCGCCCTCTGTTGAAGACCCTCTGTTTCAGCCCAACTGTTTCAGCCCCTCTGTTTCAGCCCCTCTGTTTCAGACCCTCTGTTTCTCGCCCTCTGTATCTCGCCCTCTGTTTCAGCCCCTCTGTTTCAGCCCCTCTGATTCAGCCCCTCTGTTTCTCGCCCTCTGTTTCAGCCCCTCTGTTTCAGCCCCTCTGTTTCTCGCCCTCAGTTTCAGCCCCTCTGTTTCAGCCCCTCTGTTTCAGCCACTCTGTTTCAGCTCCTCTGTTTCTCGCCCTCTGTTTCTCGCCCTCTGTTTCAGCCCCTCTGTTTCAGCCCCTCTGTTTCAGCCACTCTGTTTCTCGCCCTCTGTTTCTCGCCCTCTGTTTCTCGCCCTCTGTTTCTCGCTCTCTGTTTCTCGCCCTCTGTATCTCGCCCTCTGTTTCAGCCCCTCTGTTTCAGCCCCTCTGTTTCAGCCCCTCTGTTTCAGCCCCTCTGTTTATCGCCCTCTGTTTCTCGCCCACTGTTTCTCGCCCTCTGTTTCTGCCCCTCTGTTTCAGCCATCTGTTTCAGCCCCTCTGTTTCAGCCCCTCTGTTTCTCGCCCTCTGTTTCTCGCCCTCTGTTTCTTGCCCTCTGTTTCTCGCTCTCTGTTTCTCGCCCTCTGTTTCTCGCCCTCTGTTTCAGCCCCTCTGTTTCAGCCCCTCTGTTTCAGCCCCTCTGTTTCTCGCCCTCTGTTTCTCGCCCTCTGTTTCTCGCCCTCAGTTTCAGCCCCTCTGTTTCAGCACCTTTGTTTCAGCCCCTCTGTTTCAGCCCCTCTGTTTCTCGCCCACTGTTTCTCGCCCTCTGTTTCAGCCCAAGTGTTTCAGCCACTCTGTTTCAGCCCCTCTGTTTCAGCCCCTCTGTTTCAGCCCCTCTGTTTCTCGCCCTCTGTTTCTCGCCCTCTGTTTCTCGCCCTCTGTTTCTCGCCCTCTGTTTCAGCCCTTCTGTTTCAGCCCCTCTGTTTCAGCCCCTCTGTTTCTCGCCCTCTGTTTCTCGACCTCTGTTTCTCGCACTCTGTTTCTGGCCCTCTGTTTCTCGCCCTCTGTTTCAGCCCCTCTGTTTCAGCTCCTCTGTTCCTCGCTCTCTGTTTCTCGCCCTCTGTTTCAGCCCCTCTGTTTCTCGCCCACTGTTTCAGCCCCTCTGTTTCTCGCCATCTCTTTCAGCCCCTCTGTTTCAGCCCCTCTGTTTCTCGCCCTCTGTTTCAGCCCCTCTGTTTCAGCCCCTCTGTTTCTCGCCCTCTGTTTCAGCCCCTCTGTTTCAGCACCTCTGTTTCTCGCCCTTTGTTTCTCGCCCTCTGTTACAGCCCCTCTGTTTCTCGCCCTCTGTTTCAGCCCCTCTGTTTCAGCTCCTCTGTTCCTCGCTCTCTGTTTCTCGCCCTCTGTTTCAGCCCTTCTGTTTCTCGCCCACTGTTTCAGCCCCTCTGTTTCTCGCCATCTCTTTCAGCCCCTCTGTTTCAGCCCCTCTGTTTCTCGCCCTCTGTTTCAGCCCCTCTGTTTCAGCCCCTCTGTTTCTCGCCCTCTGTTTCAGCCCCTCTGTTTCAGCACCTCTGTTTCTCGCCGTTTGTTTCTCGCCCTCTGTTTCAGCCCCTCTGTTTCTCGCCCTCTGTTTCAGCCCCTCTGTTTCAGTCCCTCTGTTTCAGCCCCTCTGTTTCCGCCCCTCTGTTTCAGCCCCTCTGTTTCAGCCCCTCTGTTTTAGCCCCTCTGTTTCTCGCCCTCTGTTTCAGCCCCTCTGTTTCAGCCCCTCTGTTTCAGCCCCTCTGTTTCTCGCCCTCTGTTTCTCGCCCTCTGTTTCTCGCCCTCTGTTTCAGCCCCTCTGTTTCAGCCCCTCTGTTTCAGCCCCTCTGTTTCTCGCCCTCTGTTTCTCGCCCTCTGTTTCAGCCCCTCTGTTTCTGCTCCTCAGTTCCAGCCCCTCTGTTTCTTGCCCTCTGTTTCAGCACCTCTGTTTCTCGCCCTCTCTTTCAGCCCCTCTCTTTCTCGCCCTCTGTTGCAGACCCTCTGTTTCAGCCCGTCTATTTCAGCCCCTCTGTTTCAGCCCCTCTGTTTCTCGCCCTCTGTTTCCGCCCCTCTGTTTCTCGCACTCTGTTGCAGCCCCTCTGTTTCAGCCCCTCTGTTTCAGCCCCTCTGTTTCAGCTCCTCTGTTTCAGACTCTCTGTTTCTCGCCCTCTGTTTCTCGCCCTGTTTCTGCCCCTCTGTTTCAGCCCCTCTGTTTCTCGCCCTCTGTTTGAGCCCCTCTGTTTCAGCCCCTCTGTTTCAGCCCGTCTGTTTCAGCCCCTCTGTTTCAGGCCCACTGTTTCAGCCCCTCTGTTTCTCGCCATCTGTTTCAGCCCCTCTGTTTCAGCCCCTCTGTTTCTCGCCCTCTGTTTCAGCCCCTCTGTTTCAGCCCCTCTGTTTCAGCCCCTCTTTTTCAGCCCTCTGTTTCTCGCCCTCTGTTTCTCGCCCTCTGTTTCTCGCTCTCTGTTTCTCACCCTCTGTTTCTCGCCCTCTGTTTCAGCCCCTCTGTTTCAGCCACTCTGTTTCAGCTCCTCTGTTTCTCGCCCTCTGTTTCTCGCCCACTGTTTCTCGCCCTCTGTTTCAGCCCCTCTGTTTCAGCCCCTCTGTTTCAGCCCCACTGTTTCAGCCCCTCTGTTTCTCGCCCTCTGTTTCTCGCTCTCTCTATCTCGCCCTCTGTTTCTCGCCCTCTGTTTCAGCACCTCTGTTTCAGCCCCTCTGTTTCAGCCCCTCTGTTTCTCGCCCTCTGTTTCTCGCCCTCTGTTTCTCGCCCTCTGTTTCAGCCCCTCTGTTTCAGCCCCTCTGTTTCTCGCCCTCTGTTTCAGCCCCTCTGTTTCAGCCCCTCTGTTTCAGCCCCTCTGTTTCAGATCCTCTGTTTCTCGCCCTCTGTTTCTCGCCCTCTGTTTCTCGCCCTCTGTTTCTCGCCCTCTGTTTCAGCCCTTCTGTTTCAGCCCCTCTGTTTCAGCCCCTCTGTTTCTCGCCCTCTGTTTCTCGCCCTCTGTTTCTCGCTCTCTGTTTCTGGCCGTCTGTTTCTCGCCCTCTGTTTCAGCCCCTCTGTTTCAGCTCCTCTGTTCCTCGCTCTCTGTTTCTCGCCCTCTGTTTCAGCCCCTCTGTTTCTCTCCCTCTGTTGCAGCCCCTCTGTTTCAGCCCCTCTGTTTCAGCCCCTCTGTTTCAGCCCCTCTGTTTCAGACCCTCTGTTTCAGCCCCTCTGTCTCAGCCCCTCTGTTTCAGCACCTCTGTTTCTCGCCCTTTGTTTCTCGCCCTCTGTTTCAGCCCCTCTGTTTCTCGCCCTCTGTTTCAGCCCCTCTGTTTCTCGCACTCTGTTTCAGCCCCTCTGTTTCAACCCCTCTGTTTCTCGCCCTCTGTTTCAGCCCCTCTGTTTCAGCCCCTCTGTATAAGCCCCTCTGTTTCAGCCCCTCTGTTTCTCGCCCTCTGTTTCTCGCCCTCTGTTTCAGCCCCTCTGTTTCAGCCCCTCTGTTTCAGCCACTCTGATTCTCGCCCTCTGTTTCTCGCCCTTTGTTTCTCGCCCTCTGTTTGAGCCCCTCTGTTTCTCGACCTCTGTTTCAGCCCCTCTGTTTCTCGCACTCTGTTTCAGCCCCTCTGTTTCAGCCCCTCTGTTTCAGCCCCTCTGTTTCAGCCCCACTGTTTCAGCCCCTCTGTATCAGCCATCTGTTTCAGCCCCTCTGTTTCTCGCCCTCTGTTTCTCGCCCTCTGTTTCAGCCCCTCTGTTTCAGCCCCTCTGTTTCAGCCCCTCTGTTTCAGCCCCTCTGATTCTCGCCCTCTGTTTCTCGCCCTCTGTTTCTCGCTCTCTGTTTCTCGCCCTCTGTTTCTCGCCCTCTGTTTCAGCCCCTCTGTTTCTGCCCCTTTGTTTCAGCCCCTCTGTTTCAGCCCCTCTGTTTCAGCCCCACTGTTTCTCGCCCTCTGTTTCTCGCCCTCTGTTTCTCGCCCTCTGTTTCTCGCCCTCTGTTTCTCGCCCTCTGTTTCAGCCCCTCTGTTTCAGCCCCTCTGTTTCAGCCCCTCTGTATCAGCCCCTCTGTTTCAGCCCCTCTGTTTCTCGCCCTCTGTTTCTAACCCTCTGTTTCAGCCCCTCTGTTTCAGCCCCTCTGTTTCAGCCCCTCTGTTTCAGTCCGTCTGTTTCAGCAACTCTGTTTCAGCCCCTCTGTTTCTCGCCCTCTGTTTCTCGCCCTCTGTTTTTCGCCCTCTGTTTCTCGCCCTCTGTTTCTCGCCCTCTGTTTCAGCCCCTCTGTTTCAGTCCCTCTGTTTCAGCCCCTCTGTTTCTCGCCCTCTGTTTCTCTCCCTCTGTTTCAGCCCCTCTGTTTCAGCCCCTCTGTTTCAGCCCCTCTGTTTCTCGCCCTCTGTTTCAGCCCCTCTGTTTCATCCCCTCTGTTTCTCGCCCTCTGTTTCAGCCCCTCTGTTTCAGCCCCTCTGTATCAGCCCCTCTGTTTCAGCCCCTCTGTTTCTCGCCCTCTGTTTCTCGCCCTCTGTTTCAGCCCCTCTGTTTCAGCCCCTCTGTTTCAGCCCCTCTGTTTCAGCCCCTCTGTTTCTCGCCCTCTGTTTCTCGCCCTCTGTTTCTCGCCCTCTGTTTCTCGCTCTCTGTTTCTCGCCCTCTGTTTCAGCCCCTCTGTTTCTCGCCCACTGTTTCAGCCCCTCTGTTTCTCGCCATCAGTTTCAGCCCCTCTGTTTCAGCCCCTCTGTTTCTCGCCCTCTGTTTCAGACCCTCTGTTTCAGCCCCTCTGTTTCAGCCCCTCTGTTTCAGCACCTCTGTTTCTCGCCCTTTGTTTCTCGCCCTCTGTTTCAGCCCCTCTGTTTCTCGCCCTCTGTTTCAGCCCCACTGTTTCTCGCACTCTGTTTCAGCCCATCTGTTTCAACCCCTCTGTTTCTCGCCCTCTGTTTCAGCCCCTCTGTTTCAGCCCCTCTGTATCAGCCCCTCTGTTTCAGCCCCTCTGTTTCTCGCCCTCTGTTTCTCGCCCTCTGTTTCAGCCCCTCTGTTTCAGTCCCTGTGTTTCAGCCCCTCTGTTTCAGCCCCTCTGTTTCAGCCCCTCTGATTCTCGCCCTCTGTTTCTCGCCCTCTGTTTCTGGCCCTCTGTTTCTCGCTCTCTGTTTGTCGCCCTCTGTTTCTCGCCCTCTGTTTCAGCCCCTCTGTTTCTGCCCCTCTGTTTCAGCCCCTCTGTTTCAGTCCCTCTGTTTCAGCCCCTCTGTTTCTCGCCCTCTGTTTCTCGCCCTCTGTTTCTTGCCCTCTGTTTCTCGCTCTCTGTTTCTCGCCCTCTGTTTCTCGCCCTCTTTTTCAGCACCTCTGTTTCAGCCCCTCTGTTTCAGCCCCTCTGTTTCTCGCCCTCTGTTTCTCGCCCTCTGTTTCTCGCCCTCTGTTTCAGCCCCTCTGTTTCTCTCCCTCTGTTGCAGCCCCTCTGTTTCAGCCCCTCTGTTTCAGCCCCTCTGTTTCAGCCCCTCTGTTTCAGACCCTCTGTTTCAGCCCCTCTGTCTCAGCCCCTCTGTTTCAGCACCTCTGTTTCTCGCCCTTTGTTTCTCGCCCTCTGTTTCAGCCCCTCTGTTTCTCGCCCTCTGTTTCAGCCCCTCTGTTTCTCGCACTCTGTTTCAGCCCCTCTGTTTCAACCCCTCTGTTTCTCGCCCTCTGTTTCAGCCCCTCTGTTTCAGCCCCTCTGTATAAGCCCCTCTGTTTCAGCCCCTCTGTTTCTCGCCCTCTGTTTCTCGCCCTCTGTTTCAGCCCCTCTGTTTCAGCCCCTCTGTTTCAGCCACTCTGATTCTCGCCCTCTGTTTCTCGCCCTTTGTTTCTCGCCCTCTGTTTGAGCCCCTCTGTTTCTCGACCTCTGTTTCAGCCCCTCTGTTTCTCGCACTCTGTTTCAGCCCCTCTGTTTCAGCCCCTCTGTTTCAGCCCCTCTGTTTCAGCCCCACTGTTTCAGCCCCTCTGTATCAGCCATCTGTTTCAGCCCCTCTGTTTCTCGCCCTCTGTTTCTCGCCCTCTGTTTCAGCCCCTCTGTTTCAGCCCCTCTGTTTCAGCCCCTCTGTTTCAGCCCCTCTGATTCTCGCCCTCTGTTTCTCGCCCTCTGTTTCTCGCTCTCTGTTTCTCGCCCTCTGTTTCTCGCCCTCTGTTTCAGCCCCTCTGTTTCTGCCCCTTTGTTTCAGCCCCTCTGTTTCAGCCCCTCTGTTTCAGCCCCACTGTTTCTCGCCCTCTGTTTCTCGCCCTCTGTTTCTCGCCCTCTGTTTCTCGCCCTCTGTTTCTCGCCCTCTGTTTCAGCCCCTCTGTTTCAGCCCCTCTGTTTCAGCCCCTCTGTATCAGCCCCTCTGTTTCAGCCCCTCTGTTTCTCGCCCTCTGTTTCTAACCCTCTGTTTCAGCCCCTCTGTTTCAGCCCCTCTGTTTCAGCCCCTCTGTTTCAGTCCGTCTGTTTCAGCAACTCTGTTTCAGCCCCTCTGTTTCTCGCCCTCTGTTTCTCGCCCTCTGTTTTTCGCCCTCTGTTTCTCGCCCTCTGTTTCTCGCCCTCTGTTTCAGCCCCTCTGTTTCAGTCCCTCTGTTTCAGCCCCTCTGTTTCTCGCCCTCTGTTTCTCTCCCTCTGTTTCAGCCCATCTGTTTCAGCCCCTCTGTTTCAGCCCCTCTGTTTCTCGCCCTCTGTTTCAGCCCCTCTGTTTCATCCCCTCTGTTTCTCGCCCTCTGTTTCAGCCCCTCTGTTTC
Organism: Stegostoma tigrinum; assembly: GCF_030684315.1. Classification (NCBI taxonomy): domain Eukaryota; kingdom Metazoa; phylum Chordata; class Chondrichthyes; order Orectolobiformes; family Stegostomatidae; genus Stegostoma; species Stegostoma tigrinum. Next base: position 953,329 of record NW_026728408.1, read on the forward strand.
AGCCCCTCTGTATCAGCCCCTCTGTTTCAGCCCCTCTGTTTCTCGCCCTCTGTTTCTCGCCCTCTGTTTCAGCCCCTCTGTTTCAGCCCCTCTGTTTCAGCCCCTCTGTTTCAGCCCCTCTGTTTCTCGCCCTCTGTTTCTCGCCCTCTGTTTCTCGCCCTCTGTTTCTCGCTCTCTGTTTCTCGCCCTCTGTTTCAGCCCCTCTGTTTCTCGCCCACTGTTTCAGCCCCTCTGTTTCTCGCCATCAGTTTCAGCCCCTCTGTTTCAGCCCCTCTGTTTCTCGCCCTCTGTTTCAGACCCTCTGTTTCAGCCCCTCTGTTTCAGCCCCTCTGTTTCAGCACCTCTGTTTCTCGCCCTTTGTTTCTCGCCCTCTGTTTCAGCCCCTCTGTTTCTCGCCCTCTGTTTCAGCCCCACTGTTTCTCGCACTCTGTTTCAGCCCATCTGTTTCAACCCCTCTGTTTCTCGCCCTCTGTTTCAGCCCCTCTGTTTCAGCCCCTCTGTATCAGCCCCTCTGTTTCAGCCCCTCTGTTTCTCGCCCTCTGTTTCTCGCCCTCTGTTTCAGCCCCTCTGTTTCAGTCCCTCTGTTTCAGCCCCTCTGTTTCAGCCCCTCTGTTTCAGCCCCTCTGATTCTCGCCCTCTGTTTCTCGCCCTCTGTTTCTGGCCCTCTGTTTCTCGCTCTCTGTTTGTCGCCCTCTGTTTCTCGCCCTCTGTTTCAGCCCCTCTGTTTCTGCCCCTCTGTTTCAGCCCCTCTGTTTCAGTCCCTCTGTTTCAGCCCCTCTGTTTCTCGCCCTCTGTTTCTCGCCCTCTGTTTCTTGCCCTCTGTTTCTCGCTCTCTGTTTCTCGCCCTCTGTTTCTCGCCCTCTTTTTCAGCACCTCTGTTTCAGCCCCTCTGTTTCAGCCCCTCTGTTTCTCGCCCTCTGTTTCTCGCCCTCTGTTTCTCGCCCTCTGTTTCAGCCCCTCTGTTTCAGCCCCTCTGTTTCAGCCCCTCTGTTTCAGCCCCTCTGTTTCACGCCCTCTGTTTCTCGCCCTCTGTTTCTCGCCCTCTGTTTCTCGCTCTCTGTTTCTCGCCCTCTGTTTCAGCCCCTCTGTTTCTCGCCCACTGTTTCAGCCCCTCTGTTTCTCGCCATCTGTTTCAGCCCCTCTGTTTCAGCCCCTCTGTTTCTCGCCCTCTGTTTCAGACCCTCTGTTTTAGCCCCTCTGTTTCAGCCCCTCTGTTTCAGCACCTCTGTTTCTCGCCCTTTGTTTCTCGCCCTCTGTTTCAGCCCCTCTGTTTCTCGCCCTCTGTTTCAGCCCCTCTGTTTCTCGCACTCTGTTTTAGCCCCTCTGTTTCAACCCCTCTGTTTCTCGCCCTCTGTTTCAGCCCCTCTGTTTCAGCCCCTCTGTATCAGCCCCTCTGTTTCAGCCCCTCTGTTTCTCGCCCTCTGTTTCTCGCCCTCTGTTTCAGCCCCTCTGTTTCAGCCCCTCTGTTTCAGCACCTCTGTTTCAGCCCCTCTGTTTCAGCCCCTCTGATTCTCGCCCTCTGTTTCTCGCCCTCTGTTTCTCGCCCTCTGTTTCTCGCTCTCTGTTTGTCGCCCTCTGTTTCTCGCCCTCTGTTTCAGCCCCTCTGTTTCTGCCCCTCTGTTTCAGCCCCTCTGTTTCAGCCCCTCTGTTTCAGCCCCTCTGTTTCTCGCCCTCTGTTTCTCGCTCTCTGTTTCTCGCCCTCTGTTTCTCGCCCTCTGTTTCAGCACCTCTGTTTCAGGCCCTCTGTTTCAGCCCCTCTATTTCTCGCCCTCTGTTTCTCGCCCTCTGTTTCTCGCCCTCAGTTTCAGCCCAACTGTTTCAGCCCCTTTGTTTCAGCCCCTCTGTTTCAGCCCCTCTGTTTCTCGCCCACTGTTTCTCGCCCTCTGTTTCAGTCCCTCTGTTTCAGCCCCTCTGTTTCTCGCCCTCTGTTTCTCGACCTCTGTTTCTCGCCCTCTGTTTCTCGCCCTCTGTTTCAGCCCCTCTGTTTCAGCCCCTCTGTTTCAGCACCTCTGTTTCAGCCCCTCTGTTTCAGCCCCTCTGTTTCAGCCCCTCTGTTTCAGCCCCTCTGTTTCTCGCCCTCTGTTTCTCGCCCTCTGTTTCTCGCCCTATGTTTCTCGCTCTCTGTTTCTCGCCCTCTGTTTCTCGCCCTCTGTTTCAGCCCCTCTGTTTCAGCCCCTCTGTTTCAGCCCCTCTGTTTCTCGCCCTCTGTTTCTCGCCCACTGTTTCTCGCCCTCTGTTTCAGCCCCTCTGTTTCAGCCCCTCTGTTTCAGCCCCTCTGTTTCAGCCCCTCTGTTTCTCGCCCTCTGTTTCTCGCCCTCTGTTTCTTGCCCTCTGTTTCTCGCTCTCTGTTTCTCGCCCTCTGTTTCTCGCCCTCTGTTTCAGCCCCTCTGTTTCAGCCCCTCTGTTTCAGCTCCTCTGTTTCTCGCCCTCTGTTTCAGCCCCTCTGTTTCTCGCCCACTGTTTCTCCCCCACTGTTTCTCTCCCTCTGTTTCAGCCCCTCTGTTTCAGCCCCTCTGTTTCAGCCCCTCTGTTTCTCGCCCTCTGTTTCTCGCCAACTGTTTCTCGCCCGCTGTTTCAGCCCCTCTGTTTCAGCCCCTCTGTTTCAGCCCCTCTGTTTCAGACCCTCTGTTTCTCGCCCTCTGTTTCTCGCCCTCTGTTTCTTGCCCTCTGTTTCTCGCTCTCTGTTTCTCGCCCTCTGTTTCTCGCCCTCTGTTTCAGCCCCTCTGTTTCAGCCCCTCTGTTTCAGCCCCTCTGTTTCTCGCCCTCTGTTTCTCGCCCTCTGTTTCTCTCCCTCAGTTTCAGCCCCTCTGTTTCAGCCCCTCTGTTTCAGCCCCTCTGTTTCAGCCCCACTGTTTCAGCCCCTCTGTTTCAGCCCCTCTGTTTCTCGCTCTCTGTTTCTCGCCCTCTGTTTCTCGCCCTCTGTTTCAGCCCCTCTGTTTCAGCCCCTCTGTTTCAGCCCCTCTGTTTCTCGCCGACTGTTTCTCGCCCTCTGTTTCAGCCCCTCTGTTTCAGCCCCTCTGTTTCAGCCCCTCTGTTTCAGCCCCTCTGTTTCAGCCCCACTGTTTCAGCCCCTCTGTTTCTCGCCCTCTGTTTCTCGCCCTCTGTTTCTCGCCCTCTGTTTCTCGCCCTCTGTTTCAGCCCCTCTGTTTAAGCCCCTCTGTTTCTCGCCCTCTGTTTCTCGCCCTCTGTTTCAGCCCCTCTGTTTCAGCCCCTCAGTTTTAGCCCCTGTGTTTCTCCCCCTCTGTTTCAGCACCTCTGTTTCTCGCCCTCTGTTTCAGCCCCTCTGTTTCAGCCCCTCTGTTTCAGCCCCTCTGTTTCAGCACCTCTGTTTCTCGCCCTTTGTTTCTCGCCCTCTGTTTCAGCCCCTCTGTTTCTCGCCCTCTGTTTCAGCCCCTCTGTTTCAGCCCCTCTGTTTCAGCCCCTCTGTTTCTCGCCATCTGTTTCAGCCCCTCTGTTTCAGCCCCAATGTTTCTCGCCCTCTGTTTCAGCCCCTCTGTTTCAGCCCCTCTGTTTCAGCCCCTCTGTTTCAGAACCTCTGTTTCTCGCCCTTTGTTTCTCGCCCTCTTTTTCAGCCCCTCTGTTTCTCGCCCTCTGTTTCAGCCCCTCTGTTTCTTGCCCTCTGTTTCAGCCCCTCTGTTTCAGTCCCTCTGTTTCAGCCCCTCTGTTTCAGCCCCTCTGTTTCAGCCCCTCTGTTTCACGCCCTCTGTTTCAGCCCCTCTGTTTCAGCCCCTCTGTTTCTCGCCCTCTGTTTCAGCCCCTCTGTTTCAGCCCCTCTGTATCAGCCCCTCTGTTTCAGCCCCTCTGTTTCTCGCCCTCTGTTTCTCGCCCTCTGTTTCAGCCCCTCTGTTTCAGCCCCTCTGTTTCAGCCCCACTGTTTCAGCCCCTCTGTTTCTCGTCCTCTGTTTCTCGCTCTCTGTTTCTCGGCCTCTGTATCTCGCCCTCTGTTTCAGCCCCTCTGTTTCAGCCCCTCTGTTTCAGCCCCTCTGTTTCAGCCCATCTGTTTCACGCCCTCTGTTTCTTTCCCTCTGTTTCTCGCCCTCTGTTTCAGCCCCTCTGTTTCAGTCCCTCTGTTTCAGCCCCTCTGTTTCAGCCCCTCTGTTTCAGCCCCTCTGTTTCATCCCCTCTGTTTCAGCCCCTCTGTTTCAGCCCCTCTGTTTCTCGCCCTCTGTTTCTCGCCCTCTGTTTCTCACCCTCTGTTTCTCGCTCTCTGTTTCTCGCCCACTGTTTCTCGCCCTCTGTTTCAGCCCCTCTGTTTCAGCCCCTCTGATTCAGCCCCTCTGTTTCTCGCCCTCTGTTTCAGCCCCTCTGTTTCAGCCCCTCTGTTTCAGCCCCTCTGTTTCAGCCACTCTGTTTCAGCTCCTCTGTTTCTCGCCCTCTGTTTCACGCCCTCTGTTTCAGCCCGTCTGTTTCAGCCCCTCTGTTTCAGCCACTCTGTTTCTCGCCCTCTGTTTCTCGCCCTCTGTTTCTCGCCCTCTGTTTCTCGCTCTCTGTTTCTCGCCCTCTGTTTCTCGCCCTCTGTTTCAGCCCCTCTGTTTCAGCCCCTCTGTTTCAGCCCCTCTGTTTCAGCCCCTCTGTTTCAGCCCCTCTGTTTATCGCCCTCTGTTTCTCGCCCACTGTTTCTCGCCCTCTGTTTCTGCCCCTCTGTTTCAGCCATCTGTTTCAGCCCCTCTGTTTCAGCCCCTCTGTTTCTCGCACTCTGTTTCTCGCCCTCTGTTTCTTGCCCTCTGTTTCTCGCTCTCTGTTTCTCGCCCTCTGTTTCTCGCCCTCTGTTTCAGCCCCTCTGTTTCAGCCCCTCTGTTTCAGCCCCTCTGATTCAGCCCCTCTGTTTCTCGCCCTCTGTTTCAGCCCCTCTGTTTCAGCCCCTCTGTTTCTCGCCCTCAGTTTCAGCCCCTCTGTTTCAGCCCCTTTGTTTCAGCCCCTCTGTTTCAGCCCCTCTGTTTCTCGCCCACTGTTTCTCGCCCTCTGTTTCAGCCCAAGTGTTTCAGCCACTCTGTTTCAGCCCCTCTGTTTCAGCCCCTCTGTTTCAGCCCCTCTGTTTCTCGCCCTCTGTTTCTCGCCCTCTGTTTCTCGCCCTCTGTTTCTCCCCCTCTGTTTCAGCCCCTCTATTTCAGCCCCTCTGTTTCAGCCCTTCTGTTTCTCGCACTCTGTTTCTCGCCCTCTGTTTCATCCCCTCTGTTTCAGCCCCTCAGTTCCAGCCCCTCTCTTTCTCGCCCTCTGTTGAAGACCCTCTGTTTCAGCCCAACTGTTTCAGCCCCTCTGTTTCAGCCCCTCTGTTTCAGACCCTCTGTTTCTCGCCCTCTGTTTCTCGCCCTCTGTTTCAGCCCCTCTGTTTCAGCCCCTCTGATTCAGCCCCTCTGTTTCTCGCCCTCTGTTTCAGCCCCTCTGTTTCAGCCCCTCTGTTTCTCGCCCTCAGTTTCAGCCCCTCTGTTTCAGCCCCTCTGTTTCAGCCACTCTGTTTCAGCTCCTCTGTTTCTCGCCCTCTGTTTCTCGCCCTCTGTTTCAGCCCCTCTGTTTCAGCCCCTCTGTTTCAGCCACTCTGTTTCTCGCCCTCTGTTTCTCGCCCTCTGTTTCTCGCCCTCTGTTTCTCGCTCTCTGTTTCTCGCCCTCTGTATCTCGCCCTCTGTTTCAGCCCCTCTGTTTCAGCCCCTCTGTTTCAGCCCCTCTGTTTCAGCCCCTCTGTTTATCGCCCTCTGTTTCTCGCCCACTGTTTCTCGCCCTCTGTTTCTGCCCCTCTGTTTCAGCCATCTGTTTCAGCCCCTCTGTTTCAGCCCCTCTGTTTCTCGCCCTCTGTTTCTCGCCCTCTGTTTCTTGCCCTCTGTTTCTCGCTCTCTGTTTCTCGCCCTCTGTTTCTCGCCCTCTGTTTCAGCCCCTCTGTTTCAGCCCCTCTGTTTCAGCCCCTCTGTTTCTCGCCCTCTGTTTCTCGCCCTCTGTTTCTCGCCCTCAGTTTCAGCCCCTCTGTTTCAGCACCTTTGTTTCAGCCCCTCTGTTTCAGCCCCTCTGTTTCTCGCCCACTGTTTCTCGCCCTCTGTTTCAGCCCAAGTGTTTCAGCCACTCTGTTTCAGCCCCTCTGTTTCAGCCCCTCTGTTTCAGCCCCTCTGTTTCTCGCCCTCTGTTTCTCGCCCTCTGTTTCTCGCCCTCTGTTTCTCGCCCTCTGTTTCAGCCCTTCTGTTTCAGCCCCTCTGTTTCAGCCCCTCTGTTTCTCGCCCTCTGTTTCTCGACCTCTGTTTCTCGCACTCTGTTTCTGGCCCTCTGTTTCTCGCCCTCTGTTTCAGCCCCTCTGTTTCAGCTCCTCTGTTCCTCGCTCTCTGTTTCTCGCCCTCTGTTTCAGCCCCTCTGTTTCTCGCCCACTGTTTCAGCCCCTCTGTTTCTCGCCATCTCTTTCAGCCCCTCTGTTTCAGCCCCTCTGTTTCTCGCCCTCTGTTTCAGCCCCTCTGTTTCAGCCCCTCTGTTTCTCGCCCTCTGTTTCAGCCCCTCTGTTTCAGCACCTCTGTTTCTCGCCCTTTGTTTCTCGCCCTCTGTTACAGCCCCTCTGTTTCTCGCCCTCTGTTTCAGCCCCTCTGTTTCAGCTCCTCTGTTCCTCGCTCTCTGTTTCTCGCCCTCTGTTTCAGCCCTTCTGTTTCTCGCCCACTGTTTCAGCCCCTCTGTTTCTCGCCATCTCTTTCAGCCCCTCTGTTTCAGCCCCTCTGTTTCTCGCCCTCTGTTTCAGCCCCTCTGTTTCAGCCCCTCTGTTTCTCGCCCTCTGTTTCAGCCCCTCTGTTTCAGCACCTCTGTTTCTCGCCGTTTGTTTCTCGCCCTCTGTTTCAGCCCCTCTGTTTCTCGCCCTCTGTTTCAGCCCCTCTGTTTCAGTCCCTCTGTTTCAGCCCCTCTGTTTCCGCCCCTCTGTTTCAGCCCCTCTGTTTCAGCCCCTCTGTTTTAGCCCCTCTGTTTCTCGCCCTCTGTTTCAGCCCCTCTGTTTCAGCCCCTCTGTTTCAGCCCCTCTGTTTCTCGCCCTCTGTTTCTCGCCCTCTGTTTCTCGCCCTCTGTTTCAGCCCCTCTGTTTCAGCCCCTCTGTTTCAGCCCCTCTGTTTCTCGCCCTCTGTTTCTCGCCCTCTGTTTCAGCCCCTCTGTTTCTGCTCCTCAGTTCCAGCCCCTCTGTTTCTTGCCCTCTGTTTCAGCACCTCTGTTTCTCGCCCTCTCTTTCAGCCCCTCTCTTTCTCGCCCTCTGTTGCAGACCCTCTGTTTCAGCCCGTCTATTTCAGCCCCTCTGTTTCAGCCCCTCTGTTTCTCGCCCTCTGTTTCCGCCCCTCTGTTTCTCGCACTCTGTTGCAGCCCCTCTGTTTCAGCCCCTCTGTTTCAGCCCCTCTGTTTCAGCTCCTCTGTTTCAGACTCTCTGTTTCTCGCCCTCTGTTTCTCGCCCTGTTTCTGCCCCTCTGTTTCAGCCCCTCTGTTTCTCGCCCTCTGTTTGAGCCCCTCTGTTTCAGCCCCTCTGTTTCAGCCCGTCTGTTTCAGCCCCTCTGTTTCAGGCCCACTGTTTCAGCCCCTCTGTTTCTCGCCATCTGTTTCAGCCCCTCTGTTTCAGCCCCTCTGTTTCTCGCCCTCTGTTTCAGCCCCTCTGTTTCAGCCCCTCTGTTTCAGCCCCTCTTTTTCAGCCCTCTGTTTCTCGCCCTCTGTTTCTCGCCCTCTGTTTCTCGCTCTCTGTTTCTCACCCTCTGTTTCTCGCCCTCTGTTTCAGCCCCTCTGTTTCAGCCACTCTGTTTCAGCTCCTCTGTTTCTCGCCCTCTGTTTCTCGCCCACTGTTTCTCGCCCTCTGTTTCAGCCCCTCTGTTTCAGCCCCTCTGTTTCAGCCCCACTGTTTCAGCCCCTCTGTTTCTCGCCCTCTGTTTCTCGCTCTCTCTATCTCGCCCTCTGTTTCTCGCCCTCTGTTTCAGCACCTCTGTTTCAGCCCCTCTGTTTCAGCCCCTCTGTTTCTCGCCCTCTGTTTCTCGCCCTCTGTTTCTCGCCCTCTGTTTCAGCCCCTCTGTTTCAGCCCCTCTGTTTCTCGCCCTCTGTTTCAGCCCCTCTGTTTCAGCCCCTCTGTTTCAGCCCCTCTGTTTCAGATCCTCTGTTTCTCGCCCTCTGTTTCTCGCCCTCTGTTTCTCGCCCTCTGTTTCTCGCCCTCTGTTTCAGCCCTTCTGTTTCAGCCCCTCTGTTTCAGCCCCTCTGTTTCTCGCCCTCTGTTTCTCGCCCTCTGTTTCTCGCTCTCTGTTTCTGGCCCTCTGTTTCTCGCCCTCTGTTTCAGCCCCTCTGTTTCAGCTCCTCTGTTCCTCGCTCTCTGTTTCTCGCCCTCTGTTTCAGCCCCTCTGTTTCTCGCCCACTGTTTCAGCCCCTCTGTTTCTCGCCATCTCTTTCAGCCCCTCTGTTTCAGCCCCTCTGTTTCTCGCCCTCTGTTTCAGCCCCTCTGTTTCAGCCCCTCTGTTTCTCGCCCTCTGTTTCAGCCCCTCTGTTTCAGCACCTCTGTTTCTCGCCCTTTGTTTCTCGCCCTCTGTTTCAGCCCCTCTGTTTCTCGCCCTCTGTTTCAGCCCCTCTGTTTCAGCTCCTCTGTTCCTCGCTCTCTGTTTCTCGCCCTCTGTTTCAGCCCTTCTGTTTCTCGCCCACTGTTTCAGCCCCTCTGTTTCTCGCCATCTCTTTCAGCCCCTCTGTTTCAGCCCCTCTGTTTCTCGCCCTATGTTTCAGCCCCTCTGTTTCAGCCCCTCTGTTTCTCGCCCTCTGTTTCAGCCCCTCTGTTTCAGCACCTCTGTTTCTCGCCCTTTGTTTCTCGCCCTCTGTTTCAGCGCCTCTGTTTCTCGCCCTCTGTTTCAGCCCCTCTGTTTCAGTCCCTCTGTTTCAGCCCCTCTGTTTCCGCCCCTCTGTTTCAGCCCCTCTGTTTCAGCCCCTCTGTTTCTCGCACTCTGTTTCAGCCCCTCTGTTTCAGCCCCTCTGTTTCAGCCCCTCTGTTTCTCGCCCTCTGTTTCTCGCCCTCTGTTTCTCGCACTCTGTTTCTCGCTCTTTGTTTCTCGCCCTCTGTTTCTCGCCCTCTGTTTCAGCCCCTCTGTTTCAGCCAAACTGTTTCAGCCCCTCTGTTTCATCCCCTCTGTTTCAGCCCCTCTGTTTCAGCCCCTCTGTTTCTCGCCCTCTGTTTCTCGCCCTCTGTTTCTCGCCCTCTGTTTCTCGCTCTCTGTTTCTCGCCCTCTGTTTCTCGCCCTCTGTTTCAGCCCCTCTGTTTCAGCCCCTCTGTTTCAGCCCCTCTGTTTCTCGCCCTCTGTTTCTCGCCCTCTGTTTCTCGCCCTCTGTTTCAGCCCCTCTGTTTCAGCCCCTCTGTTTCAGCCCCTCTGTTTCAGCCCCTCTGTTTCAGACCCTCTGTTTCAGCCCCTCTGTCTCAGCCCCTCTGTTTCAGCACCTCTGTTTCTCGCCCTTTGTTTCTCGCCCTCTGTTTCAGCCCCTCTGTTTCTCGCCCTCTGTTTCAGCCCCTCTGTTTCTCGCACTCTGTTTCAGCCCCTCTGTTTCAACCCCTCTGTTTCTCGCCCTCTGTTTCAGCCCCTCTGTTTCAGCCCCTCTGTATAAGCCCCTCTGTTTCAGCCCCTCTGTTTCTCGCCCTCTGTTTCTCGCCCTCTGTTTCAGCCCCTCTGTTTCAGCCCCTCTGTTTCAGCCACTCTGATTCTCGCCCTCTGTTTCTCGCCCTTTGTTTCTCGCCCTCTGTTTGAGCCCCTCTGTTTCTCGACCTCTGTTTCAGCCCCTCTGTTTCTCGCACTCTGTTTCAGCCCCTCTGTTTCAGCCCCTCTGTTTCAGCCCCTCTGTTTCAGCCCCACTGTTTCAGCCCCTCTGTATCAGCCCCTCTGTTTCAGCCCCTCTGTTTCTCGCCCTCTGTTTCTCGCCCTCTGTTTCAGCCCCTCTGTTTCAGCCCCTCTGTTTCAGCCCCTCTGTTTCAGCCCCTCTGATTCTCGCCCTCTGTTTCTCGCCCTCTGTTTCTCGCTCTCTGTTTCTCGCCCTCTGTTTCTCGCCCTCTGTTTCAGCCCCTCTGTTTCTGCCCCTTTGTTTCAGCCCCTCTGTTTCAGCCCCTCTGTTTCAGCCCCACTGTTTCTCGCCCTCTGTTTCTCGCCCTCTGTTTCTCGCCCTCTGTTTCTCGCCCTCTGTTTCAGCCCCTCTGTTTCAGCCCCTCTGTTTCAGCCCCTCTGTATCAGCCCCTCTGTTTCAGCCCCTCTGTTTCTCGCCCTCTGTTTCTAACCCTCTGTTTCAGCCCCTCTGTTTCAGCCCCTCTGTTTCAGCCCCTCTGTTTCAGTCCCTCTGTTTCAGCACCTCTGTTTCAGCCCCTCTGTTTCTCGCCCTCTGTTTCTCGCCCTCTGTTTTTCGCCCTCTGTTTCTCGCCCTCTGTTTCTCGCCCTCTGTTTCAGCCCCTCTGTTTCAGTCCCTCTGTTTCAGCCCCTCTGTTTCTCGCCCTCTGTTTCTCTCCCTCTGTTTCAGCCCCTCTGTTTCAGCCCCTCTGTTTCAGCCCCTCTGTTTCTCGCCCTCTGTTTCAGCCCCTCTGTTTCATCCCCTCTGTTTCTCGCCCTCTGTTTCAGCCCCTCTGTTTCAGCCCCTCTGTATCAGCCCCTCTGTTTCAGCCCCTCTGTTTCTCGCCCTCTGTTTCTCGCCCTCTGTTTCAGCCCCTCTGTTTCAGCCCCTCTGTTTCAGCCCCTCTGTTTCAGCCCCTCTGTTTCTCGCCCTCTGTTTCTCGCCCACTGTTTCTCGCCCTCTGTTTCTCGCTCTCTGTTTCTCGCCCTCTGTTTCAGCCCCTCTGTTTCTCGCCCACTGTTTCAGCCCCTCTGTTTCTCGCCATCAGTTTCAGCCCCTCTGTTTCAGCCCCTCTGTTTCTCGCCCTCTGTTTCAGACCCTCTGTTTCAGCCCCTCTGTTTCAGCCCCTCTGTTTCAGCACCTCTGTTTCTCGCCCTTTGTTTCTCGCCCTCTGTTTCAGCCCCTCTGTTTCTCGCCCTCTGTTTCAGCCCCACTGTTTCTCGCACTCTGTTTCAGCCCATCTGTTTCAACCCCTCTGTTTCTCGCCCTCTGTTTCAGCCCCTCTGTTTCAGCCCCTCTGTATCAGCCCCTCTGTTTCAGCCCCTCTGTTTCTCGCCCTCTGTTTCTCGCCCTCTGTTTCAGCCCCTCTGTTTCAGCCCCTCTGTTTCAGCCCCTCTGTTTCAGCCCCTCTGTTTCAGCCCCTCTGATTCTCGCCCTCTGTTTCTCGCCCTCTGTTTCTGGCCCTCTGTTTCTCGCTCTCTGTTTGTCGCCCTCTGTTTCTCGCCCTCTGTTTCAGCCCCTCTGTTTCTGCCCCTCTGTTTCAGCTCCTCTGTTTCAGTCCCTCTGTTTCAGCCCCTCTGTTTCTCGCCCTCTGTTTCTCGCCCTCTGTTTCTTGCCCTCTGTTTCTCGCTCTCTGTTTCTCGCCCTCTGTTTCTCGCCCTCTTTTTCAGCACCTCTGTTTCAGCCCCTCTGTTTCAGCCCCTCTGTTTCTCGCCCTCTGTTTCTCGCCCTCTGTTTCTCGCCCTCTGTTTCAGCCCCTCTGTTTCAGCCCCTCTGTTTCAGCCCCTCTGTTTCAGCCCCTCTGTTTCACGCCCTCTGTTTCTCGCCCTCTGTTTCTCGCCCTCTGTTTCTCGCTCTCTGTTTCTCGCCCTCTGTTTCAGCCCCTCTGTTTCTCGCCCACTGTTTCAGCCCCTCTGTTTCTCGCCATCTGTTTCAGCCCCTTTGTTTCAGCCCCTCTGTTTCTCGCCCTCTGTTTCAGACCCTCTGTTTTAGCCCCTCTGTTTCAGCCCCTCTGTTTCAGCACCTCTGTTTCTCGCCCTTTGTTTCTCGCCCTCTGTTTCAGCCCCTCTGTTTCTCGCCCTCTGTTTCAGCCCCTCTGTTTCTCGCACTCTGTTTTAGCCCCTCTGTTTCAACCCCTCTGTTTCTCGCCCTCTGTTTCAGCCCCTCTGTTTCAGCCCCTCTGTATCAGCCCCTCTGTTTCAGCCCCTCTGTTTCTCGCCCTCTGTTTCTCGCCCTCTGTTTCAGCCCCTCTGTTTCAGCCCCTCTGTTTCAGCACCTCTGTTTCAGCCCCTCTGTTTCAGCCCCTCTGATTCTCGCCCTCTGTTTCTCGCCCTCTGTTTCTCGCCCTCTGTTTCTCGCTCTCTGTTTGTCGCCCTCTGTTTCTCGCCCTCTGTTTCAGCCCCTCTGTTTCTGCCCCTCTGTTTCAGCCCCTCTGTTTCAGCCCCACTGTTTCAGCCCCTCTGTTTCTCGCCCTCTGTTTCTCGCCCTCTGTTTCTTGCCCTCTGTTTCTCGCTCTCTGTTTCTCGCCCTCTGTTTCTCGCCCTCTGTTTCAGCACCTCTGTTTCAGGCCCTCTGTTTCAGCCCCTCTGTTTCTCGCCCTCTGTTTCTCGCCCTCTGTTTCTCGCCCTCAGTTTCAGCCCAACTGTTTCAGCCCCTTTGTTTCAGCCCCTCTGTTTCAGCCCCTCTGTTTCTCGCCCACTGTTTCTCGCCCTCTGTTTCAGTCCCTCTGTTTCAGCCCCTCTGTTTCTCGCCCTCTGTTTCTCGACCTCTGTTTCTCGCCCTCTGTTTCTCGCCCTCTGTTTCAGCCCCTCTGTTTCAGCCCCTCTGTTTCAGCACCTCTGTTTCAGCCCCTCTGTTTCAGCCCCTCTGTTTCAGCCCCTCTGTTTCAGCCCCTCTGTTTCTCGCCCTCTGTTTCTCGCCCTCTGTTTCTCGCCCTATGTTTCTCGCTCTCTGTTTCTCGCCCTCTGTTTCTCGCCCTCTGTTTCAGCCCCTCTGTTTCAGCCCCTCTGTTTCAGCCCCTCTGTTTCTCGCCCTCTGTTTCTCGCCCACTGTTTCTCGCCCTCTGTTTCAGCCCCTCTGTTTCAGCCCCTCTGTTTCAGCCCCTCTGTTTCAGCCCCTCTGTTTCTCGCCCTCTGTTTCTCGCCCTCTGTTTCTTGCCCTCTGTTTCTCGCTCTCTGTTTCTCGCCCTCTGTTACTCGCCCTCTGTTTCAGCCCCTCTGTTTCAGCCCCTCTGTTTCAGCTCCTCTGTTTCTCGCCCTCTGTTTCAGCCCCTCTGTTTCTCGCCCACTGTTTCTCCCCCACTGTTTCTCTCCCTCTGTTTCAGCACCTCTGTTTCAGCCCCTCTGTTTCAGCCCCTCTGTTTCTCGCCCTCTGTTTCTCGCCAACTGTTTCTCGCCCGCTGTTTCAGCCCCTCTGTTTCAGCCCCTCTGTTTCAGCCCCTCTGTTTCAGACCCTCTGTTTCTCGCCCTCTGTTTCTCGCCCTCTGTTTCTTGCCCTCTGTTTCTCGCTCTCTGTTTCTCGCCCTCTGTTTCTCGCCCTCTTTTTCAGCACCTCTGTTTCAGCCCCTCTGTTTCAGCCCCTCTGTTTCTCGCCCTCTGTTTCTCGCCCTCTGTTTCTCGCCCTCTGTTTCAGCCCCTCTGTTTCAGCCCCTCTGTTTCAGCCCCTCTGTTTCAGCCCCTCTGTTTCACGCCCTCTGTTTCTCGCCCTCTGTTTCTCGCCCTCTGTTTCTCGCTCTCTGTTTCTCGCCCTCTGTTTCAGCCCCTCTGTTTCTCGCCCACTGTTTCAGCCCCTCTGTTTCTCGCCATCTGTTTCAGCCCCTTTGTTTCAGCCCCTCTGTTTCTCGCCCTCTGTTTCAGACCCTCTGTTTTAGCCCCTCTGTTTCAGCCCCTCTGTTTCAGCACCTCTGTTTCTCGCCCTTTGTTTCTCGCCCTCTGTTTCAGCCCCTCTGTTTCTCGCCCTCTGTTTCAGCCCCTCTGTTTCTCGCACTCTGTTTTAGCCCCTCTGTTTCAACCCCTCTGTTTCTCGCCCTCTGTTTCAGCCCCTCTGTTTCAGCCCCTCTGTATCAGCCCCTCTGTTTCAGCCCCTCTGTTTCTCGCCCTCTGTTTCTCGCCCTCTGTTTCAGCCCCTCTGTTTCAGCCCCTCTGTTTCAGCACCTCTGTTTCAGCCCCTCTGTTTCAGCCCCTCTGATTCTCGCCCTCTGTTTCTCGCCCTCTGTTTCTCGCCCTCTGTTTCTCGCTCTCTGTTTGTCGCCCTCTGTTTCTCGCCCTCTGTTTCAGCCCCTCTGTTTCTGCCCCTCTGTTTCAGCCCCTCTGTTTCAGCCCCACTGTTTCAGCCCCTCTGTTTCTCGCCCTCTGTTTCTCGCCCTCTGTTTCTTGCCCTCTGTTTCTCGCTCTCTGTTTCTCGCCCTCTGTTTCTCGCCCTCTGTTTCAGCACCTCTGTTTCAGGCCCTCTGTTTCAGCCCCTCTGTTTCTCGCCCTCTGTTTCTCGCCCTCTGTTTCTCGCCCTCAGTTTCAGCCCAACTGTTTCAGCCCCTTTGTTTCAGCCCCTCTGTTTCAGCCCCTCTGTTTCTCGCCCACTGTTTCTCGCCCTCTGTTTCAGTCCCTCTGTTTCAGCCCCTCTGTTTCTCGCCCTCTGTTTCTCGACCTCTGTTTCTCGCCCTCTGTTTCTCGCCCTCTGTTTCAGCCCCTCTGTTTCAGCCCCTCTGTTTCAGCACCTCTGTTTCAGCCCCTCTGTTTCAGCCCCTCTGTTTCAGCCCCTCTGTTTCAGCCCCTCTGTTTCTCGCCCTCTGTTTCTCGCCCTCTGTTTCTCGCCCTATGTTTCTCGCTCTCTGTTTCTCGCCCTCTGTTTCTCGCCCTCTGTTTCAGCCCCTCTGTTTCAGCCCCTCTGTTTCAGCCCCTCTGTTTCTCGCCCTCTGTTTCTCGCCCACTGTTTCTCGCCCTCTGTTTCAGCCCCTCTGTTTCAGCCCCTCTGTTTCAGCCCCTCTGTTTCAGCCCCTCTGTTTCTCGCCCTCTGTTTCTCGCCCTCTGTTTCTTGCCCTCTGTTTCTCGCTCTCTGTTTCTCGCCCTCTGTTACTCGCCCTCTGTTTCAGCCCCTCTGTTTCAGCCCCTCTGTTTCAGCTCCTCTGTTTCTCGCCCTCTGTTTCAGCCCCTCTGTTTCTCGCCCACTGTTTCTCCCCCACTGTTTCTCTCCCTCTGTTTCAGCACCTCTGTTTCAGCCCCTCTGTTTCAGCCCCTCTGTTTCTCGCCCTCTGTTTCTCGCCAACTGTTTCTCGCCCGCTGTTTCAGCCCCTCTGTTTCAGCCCCTCTGTTTCAGCCCCTCTGTTTCAGACCCTCTGTTTCTCGCCCTCTGTTTCTCGCCCTCTGTTTCTTGCCCTCTGTTTCTCGCTCTCTGTTTCTCGCCCTCTGTTTCTCGCCCTCTGTTTCAGCCCCTCTGTTTCAGCCCCTCTGTTTCAGCCCCTCTGTTTCTCGCCCTCTGTTTCTCGCCCTCTGTTTCTCTCCCTCAGTTTCAGCCCCTCTGTTTCAGCCCCTCTGTTTCAGCCCCTCTGTTTCAGCCCCACTGTTTCAGCCCCTCTGTTTCAGCCCCTCTGTTTCTCGCTCTCTGTTTCTCGCCCTCTGTTTCTCGCCCTCTGTTTCAGCCCCTCTGTTTCAGCCCCTCTGTTTCAGCCCCTCTGTTTCTCGCCGACTGTTTCTCGCCCTCTGTTTCAGCCCCTCTGTTTCAGCCCCTCTGTTTCAGCCCCTCTGTTTCAGCCCCTCTGTTTCAGCCCCACTGTTTCAGCCCCTCTGTTTCTCGCCCTCTGTTTCTCGCCCTCTGTTTCTCGCCCTCTGTTTCTCGCCCTCTGTTTCAGCCCCTCTGTTTAAGCCCCTCTGTTTCTCGCCCTCTGTTTCTCGCCCTCTGTTTCAGCCCCTCTGTTTCAGCCCCTCAGTTTTAGCCCCTGTGTTTCTCCCCCTCTGTTTCAGCACCTCTGTTTCTCGCCCTCTGTTTCAGCCCCTCTGTTTCAGCCCCTCTGTTTCAGCCCCTCTGTTTCAGCACCTCTGTTTCTCGCCCTTTGTTTCTCGCCCTCTGTTTCAGCCCCTCTGTTTCTCGCCCTCTGTTTCAGCCCCTCTGTTTCAGCCCCTCTGTTTCAGCCCCTCTGTTTCAGCCCCTCTGTTTCTCGCCATCTGTTTCAGCCCCTCTGTTTCAGCCCCAATGTTTCTCGCCCTCTGTTTCAGCCCCTCTGTTTCAGCCCCTCTGTTTCAGCCCCTCTGTTTCACAACCTCTGTTTCTCGCCCTTTGTTTCTCGCCCTCTTTTTCAGCCCCTCTGTTTCTCGCCCTCTGTTTCAGCCCCTCTGTTTCTTGCCCTCTGTTTCAGCCCCTCTGTTTCAGTCCCTCTGTTTCAGCCCCTCTGTTTCAGCCCCTCTGTTTCAGCCCCTCTGTTTCTCGCCCTCTGTTTCAGCCCCTCTGTTTCAGCCCCTCTGTTTCAGCCCCTCTGTTTCTCGCCCTCTGTTTCTCGCCCTCTGTTTCTCTCCCTCAGTTTCAGCCCCTCTGTTTCAGCCCCTCTGTTTCAGCCCCTCTGTTTCAGCCCCACTGTTTCAGCCCCTCTGTTTCAGCCCCTCTGTTTCTCGCTCTCTGTTTCTCGCCCTCTGTTTCTCGCCCTCTGTTTCAGCCCCTCTGTTTCAGCCCCTCTGTTTCAGCCCCTCTGTTTCTCGCCGACTGTTTCTCGCCCTCTGTTTCAGCCCCTCTGTTTCAGCCCCTCTGTTTCAGCCCCTCTGTTTCAGCCCCTCTGTTTCAGCCCCACTGTTTCAGCCCCTCTGTTTCTCGCCCTCTGTTTCTCGCCCTCTGTTTCTCGCCCTCTGTTTCTCGCCCTCTGTTTCAGCCCCTCTGTTTAAGCCCCTCTGTTTCTCGCCCTCTGTTTCTCGCCCTCTGTTTCAGCCCCTCTGTTTCAGCCCCTCAGTTTTAGCCCCTGTGTTTCTCCCCCTCTGTTTCAGCACCTCTGTTTCTCGCCCTCTGTTTCAGCCCCTCTGTTTCAGCCCCTCTGTTTCAGCCCCTCTGTTTCAGCACCTCTGTTTCTCGCCCTTTGTTTCTCGCCCTCTGTTTCAGCCCCTCTGTTTCTCGCCCTCTGTTTCAGCCCCTCTGTTTCAGCCCCTCTGTTTCAGCCCCTCTGTTTCAGCCCCTCTGTTTCTCGCCATCTGTTTCAGCCCCTCTGTTTCAGCCCCAATGTTTCTCGCCCTCTGTTTCAGCCCCTCTGTTTCAGCCCCTCTGTTTCAGCCCCTCTGTTTCAGAACCTCTGTTTCTCGCCCTTTGTTTCTCGCCCTCTTTTTCAGCCCCTCTGTTTCTCGCCCTCTGTTTCAGCCCCTCTGTTTCTTGCCCTCTGTTTCAGCCCCTCTGTTTCAGTCCCTCTGTTTCAGCCCCTCTGTTTCAGCCCCTCTGTTTCAGCCCCTCTGTTTCACGCCCTCTGTTTCAGCCCCTCTGTTTCAGCCCCTCTGTTTCTCGCCCTCTGTTTCAGCCCCTCTGTTTCAGCCCCTCTGTATCAGCCCCTCTGTTTCAGCCCCTCTGTTTCTCGCCCTCTGTTTCTCGCCCTCTGTTTCAGCCCCTCTGTTTCAGCCCCTCTGTTTCAGCCCCACTGTTTCAGCCCCTCTGTTTCTCGTCCTCTGTTTCTCGCTCTCTGTTTCTCGGCCTCTGTATCTCGCCCTCTGTTTCAGCCCCTCTGTTTCAGCCCCTCTGTTTCAGCCCCTCTGTTTCAGCCCATCTGTTTCACGCCCTCTGTTTCTTTCCCTCTGTTTCTCGCCCTCTGTTTCAGCCCCTCTGTTTCAGTCCCTCTGTTTCAGCCCCTCTGTTTCAGCCCCTCTGTTTCAGCCCCTCTGTTTCATCCCCTCTGTTTCAGCCCCTCTGTTTCAGCCCCTCTGTTTCTCGCCCTCTGTTTCTCGCCCTCTGTTTCTCACCCTCTGTTTCTCGCTCTCTGTTTCTCGCCCACTGTTTCTCGCCCTCTGTTTCAGCCCCTCTGTTTCAGCCCCTCTGATTCAGCCCCTCTGTTTCTCGCCCTCTGTTTCAGCCCCTCTGTTTCAGCCCCTCTGTTTCAGCCCCTCTGTTTCAGCCACTCTGTTTCAGCTCCTCTGTTTCTCGCCCTCTGTTTCACGCCCTCTGTTTCAGCCCGTCTGTTTCAGCCCCTCTGTTTCAGCCACTCTGTTTCTCGCCCTCTGTTTCTCGCCCTCTGTTTCTCGCCCTCTGTTTCTCGCTCTCTGTTTCTCGCCCTCTGTTTCTCGCCCTCTGTTTCAGCCCCTCTGTTTCAGCCCCTCTGTTTCAGCCCCTCTGTTTCAGCCCCTCTGTTTCAGCCCCTCTGTTTATCGCCCTCTGTTTCTCGCCCACTGTTTCTCGCCCTCTGTTTCTGCCCCTCTGTTTCAGCCATCTGTTTCAGCCCCTCTGTTTCAGCCCCTCTGTTTCTCGCACTCTGTTTCTCGCCCTCTGTTTCTTGCCCTCTGTTTCTCGCTCTCTGTTTCTCGCCCTCTGTTTCTCGCCCTCTGTTTCAGCCCCTCTGTTTCAGCCCCTCTGTTTCAGCCCCTCTGATTCAGCCCCTCTGTTTCTCGCCCTCTGTTTCAGCCCCTCTGTTTCAGCCCCTCTGTTTCTCGCCCTCAGTTTCAGCCCCTCTGTTTCAGCCCCTTTGTTTCAGCCCCTCTGTTTCAGCCCCTCTGTTTCTCGCCCACTGTTTCTCGCCCTCTGTTTCAGCCCAAGTGTTTCAGCCACTCTGTTTCAGCCCCTCTGTTTCAGCCCCTCTGTTTCAGCCCCTCTGTTTCTCGCCCTCTGTTTCTCGCCCTCTGTTTCTCGCCCTCTGTTTCTCCCCCTCTGTTTCAGCCCCTCTATTTCAGCCCCTCTGTTTCAGCCCTTCTGTTTCTCGCACTCTGTTTCTCGCCCTCTGTTTCATCCCCTCTGTTTCAGCCCCTCAGTTCCAGCCCCTCTCTTTCTCGCCCTCTGTTGAAGACCCTCTGTTTCAGCCCAACTGTTTCAGCCCCTCTGTTTCAGCCCCTCTGTTTCAGACCCTCTGTTTCTCGCCCTCTGTTTCTCGCCCTCTGTTTCAGCCCCTCTGTTTCAGCCCCTCTGATTCAGCCCCTCTGTTTCTCGCCCTCTGTTTCAGCCCCTCTGTTTCAGCCCCTCTGTTTCTCGCCCTCAGTTTCAGCCCCTCTGTTTCAGCCCCTCTGTTTCAGCCACTCTGTTTCAGCTCCTCTGTTTCTCGCCCTCTGTTTCTCGCCCTCTGTTTCAGCCCCTCTGTTTCAGCCCCTCTGTTTCAGCCACTCTGTTTCTCGCCCTCTGTTTCTCGCCCTCTGTTTCTCGCCCTCTGTTTCTCGCTCTCTGTTTCTCGCCCTCTGTATCTCGCCCACTGTTTCAGCCCCTCTGTTTCAGCCCCTCTGTTTCAGCCCCTCTGTTTCAGCCCCTCTGTTTATCGCCCTCTGTTTCTCGCCCACTGTTTCTCGCCCTCTGTTTCTGCCCCTCTGTTTCAGCCATCTGTTTCAGCCCCTCTGTTTCAGCCCCTCTGTTTCTCGCCCTCTGTTTCTCGCCCTCTGTTTCTTGCCCTCTGTTTCTCGCTCTCTGTTTCTCGCCCTCTGTTTCTCGCCCTCTGTTTCAGCCCCTCTGTTTCAGCCCCTCTGTTTCAGCCCCTCTGTTTCTCGCCCTCTGTTTCTCGCCCTCTGTTTCTCGCCCTCAGTTTCAGCCCCTCTGTTTCAGCACCTTTGTTTCAGCCCCTCTGTTTCAGCCCCTCTGTTTCTCGCCCACTGTTTCTCGCCCTCTGTTTCAGCCCAAGTGTTTCAGCCACTCTGTTTCAGCCCCTCTGTTTCAGCCCCTCTGTTTCAGCCCCTCTGTTTCTCGCCCTCTGTTTCTCGCCCTCTGTTTCTCGCCCTCTGTTTCTCGCCCTCTGTTTCAGCCCTTCTGTTTCAGCCCCTCTGTTTCAGCCCCTCTGTTTCTCGCCCTCTGTTTCTCGACCTCTGTTTCTCGCACTCTGTTTCTGGCCCTCTGTTTCTCGCCCTCTGTTTCAGCCCCTCTGTTTCAGCTCCTCTGTTCCTCGCTCTCTGTTTCTCGCCCTCTGTTTCAGCCCCTCTGTTTCTCGCCCACTGTTTCAGCCCCTCTGTTTCTCGCCATCTCTTTCAGCCCCTCTGTTTCAGCCCCTCTGTTTCTCGCCCTCTGTTTCAGCCCCTCTGTTTCAGCCCCTCTGTTTCTCGCCCTCTGTTTCAGCCCCTCTGTTTCAGCACCTCTGTTTCTCGCCCTTTGTTTCTCGCCCTCTGTTACAGCCCCTCTGTTTCTCGCCCTCTGTTTCAGCCCCTCTGTTTCAGCTCCTCTGTTCCTCGCTCTCTGTTTCTCGCCCTCTGTTTCAGCCCTTCTGTTTCTCGCCCACTGTTTCAGCCCCTCTGTTTCTCGCCATCTCTTTCAGCCCCTCTGTTTCAGCCCCTCTGTTTCTCGCCCTCTGTTTCAGCCCCTCTGTTTCAGCCCCTCTGTTTCTCGCCCTCTGTTTCAGCCCCTCTGTTTCAGCACCTCTGTTTCTCGCCGTTTGTTTCTCGCCCTCTGTTTCAGCCCCTCTGTTTCTCGCCCTCTGTTTCAGCCCCTCTGTTTCAGTCCCTCTGTTTCAGCCCCTCTGTTTCCGCCCCTCTGTTTCAGCCCCTCTGTTTCAGCCCCTCTGTTTTAGCCCCTCTGTTTCTCGCCCTCTGTTTCAGCCCCTCTGTTTCAGCCCCTCTGTTTCAGCCCCTCTGTTTCTCGCCCTCTGTTTCTCGCCCTCTGTTTCTCGCCCTCTGTTTCAGCCCCTCTGTTTCAGCCCCTCTGTTTCAGCCCCTCTGTTTCTCGCCCTCTGTTTCTCGCCCTCTGTTTCAGCCCCTCTGTTTCTGCTCCTCAGTTCCAGCCCCTCTGTTTCTTGCCCTCTGTTTCAGCACCTCTGTTTCTCGCCCTCTCTTTCAGCCCCTCTCTTTCTCGCCCTCTGTTGCAGACCCTCTGTTTCAGCCCGTCAATTTCAGCCCCTCTGTTTCAGCCCCTCTGTTTCTCGCCCTCTGTTTCCGCCCCTCTGTTTCTCGCACTCTGTTGCAGCCCCTCTGTTTCAGCCCCTCTGTTTCAGCCCCTCTGTTTCAGCTCCTCTGTTTCAGACTCTCTGTTTCTCGCCCTCTGTTTCTCGCCCTGTTTCTGCCCCTCTGTTTCAGCCCCTCTGTTTCTCGCCCTCTGTTTGAGCCCCTCTGTTTCAGCCCCTCTGTTTCAGCCCGTCTGTTTCAGCCCCTCTGTTTCAGGCCCACTGTTTCAGCCCCTCTGTTTCTCGCCATCTGTTTCAGCCCCTCTGTTTCAGCCCCTCTGTTTCTCGCCCTCTGTTTCAGCCCCTCTGTTTCAGCCCCTCTGTTTCAGCCCCTCTTTTTCAGCCCTCTGTTTCTCGCCCTCTGTTTCTCGCCCTCTGTTTCTCGCTCTCTGTTTCTCACCCTCTGTTTCTCGCCCTCTGTTTCAGCCCCTCTGTTTCAGCCACTCTGTTTCAGCTCCTCTGTTTCTCGCCCTCTGTTTCTCGCCCACTGTTTCTCGCCCTCTGTTTCAGCCCCTCTGTTTCAGCCCCTCTGTTTCAGCCCCACTGTTTCAGCCCCTCTGTTTCTCGCCCTCTGTTTCTCGCTCTCTCTATCTCGCCCTCTGTTTCTCGCCCTCTGTTTCAGCACCTCTGTTTCAGCCCCTCTGTTTCAGCCCCTCTGTTTCTCGCCCTCTGTTTCTCGCCCTCTGTTTCTCGCCCTCTGTTTCAGCCCCTCTGTTTCAGCCCCTCTGTTTCTCGCCCTCTGTTTCAGCCCCTCTGTTTCAGCCCCTCTGTTTCAGCCCCTCTGTTTCAGATCCTCTGTTTCTCGCCCTCTGTTTCTCGCCCTCTGTTTCTCGCCCTCTGTTTCTCGCCCTCTGTTTCAGCCCTTCTGTTTCAGCCCCTCTGTTTCAGCCCCTCTGTTTCTCGCCCTCTGTTTCTCGCCCTCTGTTTCTCGCTCTCTGTTTCTGGCCCTCTGTTTCTCGCCCTCTGTTTCAGCCCCTCTGTTTCAGCTCCTCTGTTCCTCGCTCTCTGTTTCTCGCCCTCTGTTTCAGCCCCTCTGTTTCTCGCCCACTGTTTCAGCCCCTCTGTTTCTCGCCATCTCTTTCAGCCCCTCTGTTTCAGCCCCTCTGTTTCTCGCCCTCTGTTTCAGCCCCTCTGTTTCAGCCCCTCTGTTTCTCGCCCTCTGTTTCAGCCCCTCTGTTTCAGCACCTCTGTTTCTCGCCCTTTGTTTCTCGCCCTCTGTTTCAGCCCCTCTGTTTCTCGCCCTCTGTTTCAGCCCCTCTGTTTCAGCTCCTCTGTTCCTCGCTCTCTGTTTCTCGCCCTCTGTTTCAGCCCTTCTGTTTCTCGCCCACTGTTTCAGCCCCTCTGTTTCTCGCCATCTCTTTCAGCCCCTCTGTTTCAGCCCCTCTGTTTCTCGCCCTATGTTTCAGCCCCTCTGTTTCAGCCCCTCTGTTTCTCGCCCTCTGTTTCAGCCCCTCTGTTTCAGCACCTCTGTTTCTCGCCCTTTGTTTCTCGCCCTCTGTTTCAGCGCCTCTGTTTCTCGCCCTCTGTTTCAGCCCCTCTGTTTCAGTCCCTCTGTTTCAGCCCCTCTGTTTCCGCCCCTCTGTTTCAGCCCCTCTGTTTCAGCCCCTCTGTTTCAGCCCCTCTGTTTCTCGCCCTCTGTTTCAGCCCCTCTGTTTCAGCCCCTCTGTTTCAGCCCCTCTGTTTCTCGCCCTCTGTTTCTCGCCCTCTGTTTCTCGCACTCTGTTTCTCGCTCTTTGTTTCTCGCCCTCTGTTTCTCGCCCTCTGTTTCAGCCCCTCTGTTTCAGCCAAACTGTTTCAGCCCCTCTGTTTCATCCCCTCTGTTTCAGCCCCTCTGTTTCAGCCCCTCTGTTTCTCGCCCAATGTTTCTCGCCCTCTGTTTCTCGCCCTCTGTTTCTCGCTCTCTGTTTCTCGCCCTCTGTTTCTCGCCCTCTGTTTCAGCCCGTCTGTTTCAGCCCCTCTGTTTCAGCCCCTCTGTTTCTCGCCCTCTGTTTCTCGCCCTCTGTTTCTCGCCCTCTGTTTCAGCCCCTCTGTTTCAGCCCCTCTGTTTCAGCCCCTCTGTTTCAGCCCCTCTGTTTCAGACCCTCTGTTTCAGCCCCTCTGTCTCAGCCCCTCTGTTTCAGCACCTCTGTTTCTCGCCCTTTGTTTCTCGCCCTCTGTTTCAGCCCCTCTGTTTCTCGCCCTCTGTTTCAGCCCCTCTGTTCCTCGCACTCTGTTTCAGCCCCTCTGTTTCAACCCCTCTGTTTCTCGCCCTCTGTTTCAGCCCCTCTGTTTCAGCCCCTCTGTATAAGCCCCTCTGTTTCAGCCCCTCTGTTTCTCGCCCTCTGTTTCTCGCCCTCTGTTTCAGCCCCTCTGTTTCAGCCCCTCTGTTTCAGCCACTCTGATTCTCGCCGTCTGTTTCTCGCCCTTTGTTTCTCGCCCTCTGTTTGAGCCCCTCTGTTTCTCGACCTCTGTTTCAGCCCCTCTGTTTCTCGCACTCTGTTTCAGCCCCTCTGTTTCAGCCCCTCTGTTTCAGCCCCTCTGTTTCAGCCCCACTGTATCAGCCCCTCTGTATCAGCCCCTCTGTTTCAGCCCCTCTGTTTCTCGCCCTCTGTTTCTCGCCCTCTGTTTCAGCCCCTCTGTTTCAGCCCCTCTGTTTCAGCCCCTCTGTTTCAGCCCCTCTGATTCTCGCCCTCTGTTTCTCGCCCTCTGTTTCTCGCTCTCTGTTTCTCGCCCTCTGTTTCTCGCCCTCTGTTTCAGCCCCTCTGTTTCTGCCCCTTTGTTTCAGCCCCTCTGTTTCAGCCCCTCTGTTTCAGCCCCACTGTTTCTCGCCCTCTGTTTCTCGCCCTCTGTTTCTCGCCCTCTGTTTCTCGCCCTCTGTTTCAGCCCCTCTGTTTCAGCCCCTCTGTTTCAGCCCCTCTGTATCAGCCCCTCTGTTTCAGCCCCTCTGTTTCTCGCCCTCTGTTTCTAACCCTCTGTTTCAGCCCCTCTGTTTCAGCCCCTCTGTTTCAGCCCCTCTGTTTCAGTCCCTCTGTTTCAGCACCTCTGTTTCAGCCCCTCTGTTTCTCGCCCTCTGTTTCTCGCCCTCTGTTTTTCGCCCTCTGTTTCTCGCCCTCTGTTTCTCGCCCTCTGTTTCAGCCCCTCTGTTTCAGTCCCTCTGTTTCAGCCCCTCTGTTTCTCGCCCTCTGTTTCTCTCCCTCTGTTTCAGCCCCTCTGTTTCAGCCCCTCTGTTTCAGCCCCTCTGTTTCTCGCCCTCTGTTTCAGCCCCTCTGTTTCATCCCCTCTGTTTCTCGCCCTCTGTTTCAGCCCCTCTGTTTCAGCCCCTCTGTATCAGCCCCTCTGTTTCAGCCCCTCTGTTTCTCGCCCTCTGTTTCTCGCCCTCTGTTTCAGCCCCTCTGTTTCAGCCCCTCTGTTTCAGCCCCTCTGTTTCAGCCCCTCTGTTTCTCGCCCTCTGTTTCTCGCCCACTGTTTCTCGCCCTCTGTTTCTCGCTCTCTGTTTCTCGCCCTCTGTTTCAGCCCCTCTGTTTCTCGCCCACTGTTTCAGCCCCTCTGTTTCTCGCCATCAGTTTCAGCCCCTCTGTTTCAGCCCCTCTGTTTCTCGCCCTCTGTTTCAGACCCTCTGTTTCAGCCCCTCTGTTTCAGCCCCTCTGTTTCAGCACCTCTGTTTCTCGCCCTTTGTTTCTCGCCCTCTGTTTCAGCCCCTCTGTTTCTCGCCCTCTGTTTCAGCCCCACTGTTTCTCGCACTCTGTTTCAGCCCATCTGTTTCAACCCCTCTGTTTCTCGCCCTCTGTTTCAGCCCCTCTGTTTCAGCCCCTCTGTATCAGCCCCTCTGTTTCAGCCCCTCTGTTTCTCGCCCTCTGTTTCTCGCCCTCTGTTTCAGCCCCTCTGTTTCAGCCCCTCTGTTTCAGCCCCTCTGTTTCAGCCCCTCTGTTTCAGCCCCTCTGATTCTCGCCCTCTGTTTCTCGCCCTCTGTTTCTGGCCCTCTGTTTCTCGCTCTCTGTTTGTCGCCCTCTGTTTCTCGCCCTCTGTTTCAGCCCCTCTGTTTCTGCCCCTCTGTTTCAGCCCCTCTGTTTCAGTCCCTCTGTTTCAGCCCCTCTGTTTCTCGCCCTCTGTTTCTCGCCCTCTGTTTCTTGCCCTCTGTTTCTCGCTCTCTGTTTCTCGCCCTCTGTTTCTCGCCCTCTTTTTCAGCACCTCTGTTTCAGCCCCTCTGTTTCAGCCCCTCTGTTTCTCGCCCTCTGTTTCTCGCCCTCTGTTTCTCGCCCTCTGTTTCAGCCCCTCTGTTTCAGCCCCTCTGTTTCAGCCCCTCTGTTTCAGCCCCTCTGTTTCACGCCCTCTGTTTCTCGCCCTCTGTTTCTCGCCCTCTGTTTCTCGCTCTCTGTTTCTCGCCCTCTGTTTCAGCCCCTCTGTTTCTCGCCCACTGTTTCAGCCCCTCTGTTTCTCGCCATCTGTTTCAGCCCCTCTGTTTCAGCCCCTCTGTTTCTCGCCCTCTGTTTCAGACCCTCTGTTTTAGCCCCTCTGTTTCAGCCCCTCTGTTTCAGCACCTCTGTTTCTCGCCCTTTGTTTCTCGCCCTCTGTTTCAGCCCCTCTGTTTCTCGCCCTCTGTTTCAGCCCCTCTGTTTCTCGCACTCTGTTTTAGCCCCTCTGTTTCAACCCCTCTGTTTCTCGCCCTCTGTTTCAGCCCCTCTGTTTCAGCCCCTCTGTATCAGCCCCTCTGTTTCAGCCCCTCTGTTTCTCGCCCTCTGTTTCTCGCCCTCTGTTTCAGCCCCTCTGTTTCAGCCCCTCTGTTTCAGCACCTCTGTTTCAGCCCCTCTGTTTCAGCCCCTCTGATTCTCGCCCTCTGTTTCTCGCCCTCTGTTTCTCGCCCTCTGTTTCTCGCTCTCTGTTTGTCGCCCTCTGTTTCTCGCCCTCTGTTTCAGCCCCTCTGTTTCTGCCCCTCTGTTTCAGCCCCTCTGTTTCAGCCCCACTGTTTCAGCCCCTCTGTTTCTCGCCCTCTGTTTCTCGCCCTCTGTTTCTTGCCCTCTGTTTCTCGCTCTCTGTTTCTCGCCCTCTGTTTCTCGCCCTCTGTTTCAGCACCTCTGTTTCAGGCCCTCTGTTTCAGCCCCTCTGTTTCTCGCCCTCTGTTTCTCGCCCTCTGTTTCTCGCCCTCAGTTTCAGCCCAACTGTTTCAGCCCCTTTGTTTCAGCCCCTCTGTTTCAGCCCCTCTGTTTCTCGCCCACTGTTTCTCGCCCTCTGTTTCAGTCCCTCTGTTTCAGCCCCTCTGTTTCTCGCCCTCTGTTTCTCGACCTCTGTTTCTCGCCCTCTGTTTCTCGCCCTCTGTTTCAGCCCCTCTGTTTCAGCCCCTCTGTTTCAGCACCTCTGTTTCAGCCCCTCTGTTTCAGCCCCTCTGTTTCAGCCCCTCTGTTTCAGCCCCTCTGTTTCTCGCCCTCTGTTTCTCGCCCTCTGTTTCTCGCCCTATGTTTCTCGCTCTCTGTTTCTCGCCCTCTGTTTCTCGCCCTCTGTTTCAGCCCCTCTGTTTCAGCCCCTCTGTTTCAGCCCCTCTGTTTCTCGCCCTCTGTTTCTCGCCCACTGTTTCTCGCCCTCTGTTTCAGCCCCTCTGTTTCAGCCCCTCTGTTTCAGCCCCTCTGTTTCAGCCCCTCTGTTTCTCGCCCTCTGTTTCTCGCCCTCTGTTTCTTGCCCTCTGTTTCTCGCTCTCTGTTTCTCGCCCTCTGTTACTCGCCCTCTGTTTCAGCCCCTCTGTTTCAGCCCCTCTGTTTCAGCTCCTCTGTTTCTCGCCCTCTGTTTCAGCCCCTCTGTTTCTCGCCCACTGTTTCTCCCCCACTGTTTCTCTCCCTCTGTTTCAGCACCTCTGTTTCAGCCCCTCTGTTTCAGCCCCTCTGTTTCTCGCCCTCTGTTTCTCGCCAACTGTTTCTCGCCCGCTGTTTCAGCCCCTCTGTTTCAGCCCCTCTGTTTCAGCCCCTCTGTTTCAGACCCTCTGTTTCTCGCCCTCTGTTTCTCGCCCTCTGTTTCTTGCCCTCTGTTTCTCGCTCTCTGTTTCTCGCCCTCTGTTTCTCGCCCTCTGTTTCAGCCCCTCTGTTTCAGCCCCTCTGTTTCAGCCCCTCTGTTTCTCGCCCTCTGTTTCTCGCCCGCTGTTTCAGCCCCTCTGTTTCTCGCCCTCTGTTTCTCGCCCTCTGTTTCTTGCCCTCTGTTTCTCGCTCTCTGTTTCTCGCCCTCTGTTTCTCGCCCTCTGTTTCAGCCCCTCTGTTTCAGCCCCTCTGTTTCAGCCCCTCTGTTTCTCGCCCTCTGTTTCTCGCCCTCTGTTTCTCTCCCTCAGTTTCAGCCCCTCTGTTTCAGATCCTCTGTTTCAGCCCCTCTGTTTCAGCCCCACTGTTTCAGCCCCTCTGTTTCAGCCCCTCTGTTTCTCGCTCTCTGTTTCTCGCCCTCTGTTTCTCGCCCTCTGTTTCAGCCCCTCTGTTTCAGCCCCTCTGTTTCAGCCCCTCTGTTTCTCGCCGACTGTTTCTCGCCCTCTGTTTCAGCCCCTCTGTTTCAGCCCCTCTGTTTCAGCCCCTCTGTTTCAGCCCCTCTGTTTCAGCCCCACTGTTTCAGCCCCTCTGTTTCTCGCCCTCTGTTTCTCGCCCTCTGTTTCTCGCCCTCTGTTTCTCGCCCTCTGTTTCAGCCCCTCTGTTTAAGCCCCTCTGTTTCTCGCCCTCTGTTTCTCGCCCTCTGTTTCAGCCCCTCTGTTTCAGCCCCTCAGTTTTAGCCCCTGTGTTTCTCCCCCTCTGTTTCAGCACCTCTGTTTCTCGCCCTCTGTTTCAGCCCCTCTGTTTCAGCCCCTCTGTTTCAGCCCCTCTGTTTCAGCACCTCTGTTTCTCGCCCTTTGTTTCTCGCCCTCTGTTTCAGCCCCTCTGTTTCTCGCCCTCTGTTTCAGCCCCTCTGTTTCAGCCCCTCTGTTTCAGCCCCTCTGTTTCAGCCCCTCTGTTTCTCGCCATCTGTTTCAGCCCCTCTGTTTCAGCCCCAATGTTTCTCGCCCTCTGTTTCAGCCCCTCTGTTTCAGCCCCTCTGTTTCAGCCCCTCTGTTTCACAACCTCTGTTTCTCGCCCTTTGTTTCTCGCCCTCTTTTTCAGCCCCTCTGTTTCTCGCCCTCTGTTTCAGCCCCTCTGTTTCTTGCCCTCTGTTTCAGCCCCTCTGTTTCAGTCCCTCTGTTTCAGCCCCTCTGTTTCAGCCCCTCTGTTTCAGCCCCTCTGTTTCACGCCCTCTGTTTCAGCCCCTCTGTTTCAGGCCCTCTGTTTCTCGCCCTCTGTTTCAGCCCCTCTGTTTCAGCCCCTCTGTATCAGCCCCTCTGTTTCAGCCCCTCTGTTTCTCGCCCTCTGTTTCTCGCCCTCTGTTTCAGCCCCTCTGTTTCAGCCCCTCTGTTTCAGCCCCTCTGTTTCAGCCCCTCTGTTTCTCGTCCTCTGTTTCTCGCTCTCTGTTTCTCGGCCTCTGTATCTCGCCCTCTGTTTCAGCCCCTCTGTTTCAGCCCCTCTGTTTCAGCCCCTCTGTTTCAGCCCATCTGTTTCACGCCCTCTGTTTCTTTCCCTCTGTTTCTCGCCCTCTGTTTCAGCCCCTCTGTTTCAGTCCCTCTGTTTCAGCCCCTCTGTTTCAGCCCCTCTGTTTCAGCCCCTCTGTTTCATCCCCTCTGTTTCAGCCCCTCTGTTTCAGCCCCTCTGTTTCTCGCCCTCTGTTTCTCGCCCTCTGTTTCTCACCCTCTGTTTCTCGCTCTCTGTTTCTCGCCCACTGTTTCTCGCCCTCTGTTTCAGCCCCTCTGTTTCAGCCCCTCTGATTCAGCCCCTCTGTTTCTCGCCCTCTGTTTCAGCCCCTCTGTTTCAGCCCCTCTGTTTCAGACCCTTTGTTTCAGCCACTCTGTTTCAGCTCCTCTGTTTCTCGCCCTCTGTTTCTCGCCCTCTGTTTCAGCCCCTCTGTTTCAGCCCCTCTGTTTCAGCCACTCTGTTTCTCGCCCTCTGTTTCTCGCCCTCTGTTTCTCGCCCTCTGTTTCTCGCTCTCTGTTTCTCGCCCTCTGTTTCTCGCCCTCTGTTTCAGCCCCTCTGTTTCAGCCCCTCTGTTTCAGCCCCTCTGTTTCAGCCCCTCTGTTTCAGCCCCTCTGTTTATCGCCCTCTGTTTCTCGCCCACTGTTTCTCGCCCTCTGTTTCTGCCCCTCTGTTTCAGCCATCTGTTTCAGCCCCTCTGTTTCAGCCCCTCTGTTTCTCGCACTCTGTTTCTCGCCCTCTGTTTCTTGCCCTCTGTTTCTCGCTCTCTGTTTCTCGCCCTCTGTTTCTCGCCCTCTGTTTCAGCCCCTCTGTTTCAGCCCCTCTGTTTCAGCCCCTCTGATTCAGCCCCTCTGTTTCTCGCCCTCTGTTTCAGCCCCTCTGTTTCAGCCCCTCTGTTTCTCGCCCTCAGTTTCAGCCCCTCTGTTTCAGCCCCTTTGTTTCAGCCCCTCTGTTTCAGCCCCTCTGTTTCAGCCCCTCTGTTTCAGCCCCTCTGTTTCTGCCCAAGTGTTTCAGCCACTCTGTTTCAGCCCCTCTGTTTCAGCCCCTCTGTTTCAGCCCCTCTGTTTCTCGCCCTCTGTTTCTCGCCCTCTGTTTCTCGCCCTCTGTTTCTCCCCCTCTGTTTCAGCCCCTCTGTTTCAGCCCCTCTGTTTCAGCCCTTCTGTTTCTCGCACTCTGTTTCTCGCCCTCTGTTTCATCCCCTCTGTTTCAGCCCCTCAGTTCCAGCCCCTCTCTTTCTCGCCCTCTGTTGAAGACCCTCTGTTTCAGCCCAACTGTTTCAGCCCCTCTGTTTCAGCCCCTCTGTTTCAGACCCTCTGTTTCTCGCCCTCTGTTTCTCGCCCTCTGTTTCAGCCCCTCTGTTTCAGCCCCTCTGATTCAGCCCCTCTGTTTCTCGCCCTCTGTTTCAGCCCCTCTGTTTCAGCCCCTCTGTTTCTCGCCCTCAGTTTCAGCCCCTCTGTTTCAGCCCCTCTGTTTCAGCCACTCTGTTTCAGCTCCTCTGTTTCTCGCCCTCTGTTTCTCGCCCTCTGTTTCAGCCCCTCTGTTTCAGCCCCTCTGTTTCAGCCACTCTGTTTCTCGCCCTCTGTTTCTCGCCCTCTGTTTCTCGCCCTCTGTTTCTCGCTCTCTGTTTCTCGCCCTCTGTATCTCGCCCTCTGTTTCAGCCCCTCTGTTTCAGCCCCTCTGTTTCAGCCCCTCTGTTTCAGCCCCTCTGTTTATCGCCCTCTGTTTCTCGCCCACTGTTTCTCGCCCTCTGTTTCTGCCCCTCTGTTTCAGCCATCTGTTTCAGCCCCTCTGTTTCAGCCCCTCTGTTTCTCGCCCTCTGTTTCTCGCCCTCTGTTTCTTGCCCTCTGTTTCTCGCTCTCTGTTTCTCGCCCTCTGTTTCTCGCCCTCTGTTTCAGCCCCTCTGTTTCAGCCCCTCTGTTTCAGCCCCTCTGTTTCTCGCCCTCTGTTTCTCGCCCTCTGTTTCTCGCCCTCAGTTTCAGCCCCTCTGTTTCAGCACCTTTGTTTCAGCCCCTCTGTTTCAGCCCCTCTGTTTCTCGCCCACTGTTTCTCGCCCTCTGTTTCAGCCCAAGTGTTTCAGCCACTCTGTTTCAGCCCCTCTGTTTCAGCCCCTCTGTTTCAGCCCCTCTGTTTCTCGCCCTCTGTTTCTCGCCCTCTGTTTCTCGCCCTCTGTTTCTCGCCCTCTGTTTCAGCCCCTCTGTTTCAGCCCCTCTGTTTCAGCCCTTCTGTTTCTCGCACTCTGTTTCTCGCCCTCTGTTTCATCCCCTCTGTTTCAGCCCCTCAGTTCCAGCCCCTCTGTTTCTCGCCCTCTGTTTCAGCACCTGTGTTTCACGCCCTCTCTTTCAGCCCCTCTCTTTCTCGCCCTCTGTTGAAGACCCTCTGTTTCAGTCCCTCTGTTTCTCGCCCTCTGTTTCTCGCCCTCTGTTTCAGCCCCTTTGTTTCAACCCCTCTGTTTCAGCTCCTCTGTTTCTCGCCCTCTGTTTGAGCCCCTCTGTTTCAGCCTCTCTGTTTCAGCCCCTCTGTTTCAGCCCCTCTGTTTCAGCCCCTCTGTTTCTCGCCCTCTGTTTCTCGCCTTCGGTTTCAGCCCCTCTGTTTCTCGCCCTCTGTTTCAGCCCCTCTGTTTCTCGCCCTCTGTTTCAGCCCCTCTGTTTCAGCCCCTCTGTTTCAGCCCCTCTGTTTCAGCCCTTCTGTTTCAGCCCCTCTGTTTCAGCCCCTCTGTTTCTCGCCCTCTGTTTCAGACCCTCTGTTTCAGCCCCTCAGTATCAGCCCCTCTGTATCAGCCCCTCTGTTTCTCGCCCTCTGTTTCTCGCCCTCTGTTTCTCGCCCACTGTTTCACCCCCTCTGTTTCAGACCCTCTGTTTCAGCCCATCTGTTTCAGCCCCACTGTTTCAGCCCCTCTGTTTCAGCCCCTGTGTTTCAGCCACTCTGTTTCTCGCCCTCTGTTTCTCGCTCTCTGTTTCTCGCCCTCTGTTTCAGCCCCTCTGTTTCAGCCCCTCTGTATCAGCACCTCTGTTTCAGCCCATCTGTTTCTCGCCCTCTGTTTCTCGCCCTCAGTTTCAGCCCCTCTGTTTCAGCCCCTCTGTTTCAGCCCCTCTGTTTCAGCCCCTCTGTTTCTCGCCCTCTGTTTCTCGCTCTCTGTTTCTCGCGCTCTGTTTCTCGCCCTCTGTTTCAGCCCCTCTGTTTCAGCCCCTCTGTTTCAGCCCCTCTGTTTCAGCCCCTCTGTTTCTCGCCCTCTGTTTCAGCCCCTCTGTTTCAGTCCCTTTGTTTCAGCCCATCTGTTTCAGCCCCTCAGTTTCAGCCCCTCTGTTTCTCGCCCTCTGTTTAAGCCCCTCTGTTTCAGCCCCTCTGTTTCTCGCCCTCAGTTTCAGCCCCTCTGTTTCAGCCCCTCTGTTTCAGCCACTCTGTTTCAGCCCCTCTCTTTCTCGCCCTCTCTTTCTCGCCCTCTGTTTCAGCCCCTCTGTTTCAGCCCCTCTGTTTCTCGCCCTCTGTTTCTCGCCCTCTGTTTCTCGCCCTCTGTTTCTCGCTCTCTGTTTCTCGCCCTCTGTTTCTCGCCCTCTGTTTCAGCCCCTCTGTTTCAGCCCCTCTGTTTCAGCCCCTCTGTTTCAGCCCCTCTGTTTATCGCCCTCTGTTTCTCGCCCTCTGTTTATCGCCCTCTTTTTCTCGCTCTCTGTTTCTCGCCCTCTGTTTCTCGCCCTCTGTTTCAGCCCCTCTGTTTCAGCCCCTCTGTTTCAGCCCCTCTGTTTCTCGCCCTCTGTTTCTCGCCCACTGTTTCTCGCCCTCTGTTTCTGCCCCGCTGTTTCAGCCCCTCTGTTTCAGCCCCTCTGTTTCAGACCCTCTATTTCTCGCCCTCTGTTTCTCGCCCTCTGTTTCTTGCCCTCTGTTTCTCGCTCTCTGTTTCTCGCCCTCTGTTTCTCGCCCTCTGTTTCTGCCCCTCTGTTTCAGCCCCTCTGTTTCAGCCCGTCTGTTTCTCGCCCTCTGTTTCTCGCCCTGTGTTTCTCGCCCTCAGTTTCAGCCCCTCTGTTTCAGTCCCTTTGTTTCAGCCCCTCTGTTTCAGGCCCTCTGTTTCTCGCCCACTGTTTCTCGCCCTCTGTTTCAGCCCCTCTGTTTCAGCCCCTCTGTTTCAGCCCCTCTGCTTCAGCCACTCTGTTTCAGCCCCTCTGTTTCAGCCCCTCTGTTTCTCGCCCACTGTTTCTCGCACCTCTGTTTCTCGCCCTCTGTTTCAGCCCCTCTGTTTCAGCCCCTCTGTTTCAGCCCCTCTGTTTCTCGCCCTCTGTTTCTCGCCCTCTGTTTCAGCCCCTCTGTTTCAGCCCCTCAGTTCCAGGCCCTCTGTTTCTCGTCCTCTGTTTCGGCACCTCTGTTTCTCTCCCTCTCTTTCAGCACCTCTCTTTCTCGCCCTCTGTTGCAGACCCTGTGTTTCAGCCCATCTGTTTCAGCCCCTCTGTTTCAGACCCTCTGTTTCTCGCCCTCTGTTTCAGCCCCTCTGTTTCTCGCCCTCTGTTTCCGCCTCTCTGTTTCTCGCCCTCTGTTGCAGCTCCTCTGTTTCAGCCCCTCTGTTTCAGCCCCTCTGTTTCAGCCCTTCTCTTTCAGCCCCTCTGTTTCAGCCCCTCTGTTTCTCGCCCTCTGTTTCAGACCCTCTGTTTCAGCCCATCTGTTACAGCCCCTCTGTTTCAGCCCCTCTGTTTCTAGCCCTCTGTTTCAGCCCCTCTGTTTCTCGCCCTCTGTTTCCGCCCCTCTGTTTCTCGCCCTCTGTTGCAGCCCCTCTGTTTCAGCCCCTCTGTTTCAGCCCCTCTGTTTCAGCCCTTCTGTTTCAGCCCCTCTGTTTCAGCCCCTCTGTTTCTCGCCGTCTGTTTCAGCCCCTCTGTTTCAGCCCCTCTGTTTCAGCCCCTCTGTATCAGCCCCTCTGTTTCTCGCCCTCTGTTTCTCGCCCTCTGTTTCTCGCCCACTGTTTCACCCCCTCTGTTTCAGCCCCTCTGTTTCAGCCCATCTGTTTCAGCCCCACTGATTCAGCCCCTCTGTTTCAGCCCCTGTGTTTCAGCCCCTCTGTTTCTCGCCCTCTGTTTCTCGCTCTCTGTTTCTCGCCCTCTGTTTCAGCCCCTCTGTTTCAGCCCCTCTGTATCAGCACCTTTGTTTCAGCCCATCTGTTTCTCGCCCTCTGTTTCTCGCCCTCAGTTTCAGCCCCTCTGTTTCAGCCCCTCTGTTTCAGCCCCTCTGTTTCAGACCCTCTGTTTCTCGCCCTCTGTTTCTCGCTCTCTGTTTCTCGCCCTCTGTTTCTCGCCCTCTGTTTCAGCCCCTCTGTTTCAGCCCCTCTGTTTCAGCCCCTCTGTTTCAGCCCCTCTGTTTCTCGCCCTCTGTTTCAGCCCCTCTGTTTCAGTCCCTTTGTTTCAGCCCCTCTGTTTCAGCCCCTCAGTTTCAGCCCCTCTGTTTCTCGCCCTCTGTTTCAGCCCCTCTGTTTCAGCCCCTCAGTTTTAGCCCCTGTGTTTCTCCCCCTCTGTTTCAGCACCTCTGTTTCTCGCCCTCTGTTTCAGCCCCTCTGTTTCAGCCCCTCTGTTTCAGCCCCTCTGTTTCAGCACCTCTGTTTCTCGCCCTTTGTTTCTCGCCCTCTGTTTCAGCCCCTCTGTTTCTCGCCCTCTGTTTCAGCCCCTCTGTTTCAGCCCCTCTGTTTCAGCCCCTCTGTTTCAGCCCCTCTGTTTCTCGCCACCTGTTTCAGCCCCTCTGTTTCAGCCTCAATGTTTCTCGCCCTCTGTTTCAGCCCCTCTGTTTCAGTCCCTCTGTTTCAGCCCCTCTGTTTCAGCACCTCTGTTTCTCGCCCTTTGTTTCTCGCCCTCTTTTTCAGCCCCTCTGTTTCTCGCCCTCTGTTTCAGCCCCTCTGTTTCTCGCCCTCTGATTCAGCCCCTCTGTTTCAGCCCCTCTGTTTCAGTCCCTCTGTTTCAGCCCCTCTGTTTCAGCCCCTCTGTTTCACGCCCTCTGTTTCAGCCCCTCTGTTTCAGCCCCTCTGTTTCTCGCCCTCTGTTTCAGCCCCTCTGTTTCAGCCCCTCTGTATCAGCCCCTCTGTTTCAGCCCCTCTGTTTCTCGCCCTCTGTTTCTCTCCCTCTGTTTCAGCCCCTCTGTTTCAGCCCCTCTGTTTCAGCCCCTCTGTTTCAGCCCCTCTGTTTCTCGCCCTCTGTTTCTCGCTCTCTGTTTCTCGCCCTCTGTTTCTCGCCCTCTGTTTCAGCCCCTCTGTTTCAGCCCCTCTGTTTCAGCCCCTCTGTTTCAGCCCCTCTGTTTCTCGCCCTCTGTTTCTTTCCCTCTGCTTCTCGCCCTTTTTTTCATCACCTCTGTTTCAGCCCCTCTGTTTCAGCTCCACTGTTTCTGCCCCTCTGTTTCTCGCCCTCCCTTTCAGCCCCTCTGTTTCGCGCCCTCTGTTTCAGCCCCTCTGTTTCAGCCCCTCTGTTTCAGCCCCTCTGTTTCAGCCCCTCTGATTCTCGCCCTCTGTTTCTCGCCCTCTGTTTCTCGCCCTCTGTTTCTCGCTCTCTGTTTCTCGCCCTCTGTTTCTCGCCCTCTGTTTCAGCCCCTCTGTTTCTGCCCCTCTGTTTCAGCCCCTCTGTTTCAGCCCCTCTGTTTCAGCCCCTCTGTTTCTCGCCCTCTGTTTCTCGCCCTCTGTTTCTCGCCCTCTGTTTCTCGGCCTCTGTTTCAGCCCCTCTGTTTCAGCCCCTCTGTTTCAGCCCCTCTGTTTCAGTCCCTCTGTTTCAGCACCTCTGTTTCAGCCCCTCTATTTCTCGCCCACTGTTTCTCGCCCTCTGTTTTTCGCCCTCTGTTTCTCGCCCTCTGTTTCTCGCCCTCTGTTTCAGCCCCTCTGTTTCAGTCCCTCTGTTTCAGCCCCTCTGTTTCTCGCCCTCTGTTTCTCTCCCTCTGTTTCAGCCCCTCTGTTTCAGCCCCTCTGTTTCTGCCCCTCTGTTTCTCGCCCTCTGTTTCAGCCCCTCTGTTTCATCCCCTCTGTTTCTCGCCCTCTGTTTCAGCCCCTCTGTTTCAGCCCCTCTGTATCAGCCCCTCTGTTTCAGCCCCTCTGTTTCTCGCCATCTGTTTCTCGCCCTCTGTTTCAGCCCCTCTGTTTCAGCCCCTCTGTTTCAGCCCCTCTGTTTCAGCCCCTCTGTTTCTCGCCCTCTGTTTCTCGCCCTCTGTTTCTCGCCCTCTGTTTCTCGCTCTCTGTTTCTCGCCCTCTGTTTCAGCCCCTCTGTTTCTCGCCCACTGTTTCAGCCCCTCTGTTTCTCGCCATCTGTTTCAGCCCCTCTGTTTCATCCCCTCTGTTTCTCGCCCTCTGTTTCAGACCCTCTGTTTCAGCCCCTCTGTTTCACCCCTCTGTTTCAGCACCTCTGTTTCTCGCCCTTTGTTTCTCGCCCTCTGTTTCAGCCCCTCTGTTTCTCGCCCTCTGTTTCAGCCCCTCTGTTTCTCGCAGTCTGTTTCAGCCCCTCTGTTATAACCCCTCTGTTTCTCGCCCTCTGTTTCAGCCCCTCTGTTTCAGCCCCTCTGTATCATCCCCTCTGTTTCAGCCCCTCTGTTTCTCGCCCTCTGATTCTCGCCCTCTGTTTCAGCCCCTCTGTTTCAGCCCCTCTGTTTCAGCCCCTCTGTTTCAGCCCCTCTGTTTCAGCCCCTCTGATTCTCGCCCTCTGTTTGTCGCCCTCTGTTTCTCGCCCTCTGTTTCTCGCTCTCTGTTTCTCGCCCTCTGTTTCTCGCCCTCTGTTTCAGCCCCTCTGTTTCAGCCCCTCTGTTTCAGCCCCTCTGTTTCTCGCCCTCTGTTTCTCGCCCACTGTTTCTCGCCCTCTGTTTCAGCCCCTCTGATTCAGCCCCTCTGTTTCAGCCCCTCTGTTTCAGCCCCTCTGTTTCAGACCCTAAGTTTCAGCCCCTCTGTTTCAGCCTCTCTGTTTCAGCACCTCTGTTTCTCGCCCTTTGTTTCTCGCCCTCTGTTTCAGCCCCTCTGTTTCTCGCCCTCTGTTTCAGCCCCTCTGTTGCTCGCACTCTGTTTCAGCCCCTCTGTTTCAACCCCTCTGTTTCTCGCCCTCTGTTTCAGCCCCTCTGTTTCAGCCCCTCTGTATCAGCCCCTCTGTTTCAGCCCCTCTGTTTCTCGCCCTCTGTTTCTCGCCCTCTGTTTCAGCCCCTCTGTTTCAGCCCCGCTGTTTCAGCCCCTCTGTTTCAGCCCCTCTGATTCTCGCCCTCTGTTTCTCGCCCTTTGTTTCTCGCCCTCTGTTTGAGCCCCTCTGTTTCTCGACCTCTGTTTCAGCCCCTCTGTTTCTCGCACTCTGTTTCAGCCCCTCTGTTTCAGCCTCTCTGTTTCTCGCCCTCTGTTTCAGCCCCTCTGTTTCAGCCCCTCTGTATCAGCCCCTCTGTTTCAGCACCTCTGTTTCTCGCCCTCTGTTTCTCGCCCTCTGTTTCAGCCCCTCTGTTTCAGCCCCTCTGTTTCAGCCCCTCTGTTTCAGCCCCTCTGTTTCAGCCCCTCTGATTCTCGCCCTCTGTTTCTCGCCCTCTGTTTCTCGCCCTCTGTTTCTCGCTCTCTGTTTCTCGCCCTCTGTTTCTCGCCCTCTGTTTCAGCCCCTCTGTTTCTGCCCCTCTGTTTCAGCCCCTCAGTTTCAGCCCCTCTGTTTCAGCCCCACTGTTTCTCGCCCTCTGTTTCTCGCCCTCTTTTTCTCGCCCTCTGTTTCTCGCCCTCTGTTTCTCAAAAATCTGTTTCAGCCCCTCTGTTTCAGCCCCTCTGTTTCAGCCCCTCTCTATCAGCCCCTCTGTTTCAGCCCCTCTGTTTCTCGCCCTCTGTTTCTCGCCCTCTGTTTCAGCCCCTCTGTTTCAGCCTTTCTGTTTCAGCCCCTCTGTTTCAGTCCCTCTGTTTCAGCACCTCTGTTTCAGCCCCTCTGTTTCTCGCCCACTGTTTCTCGCCCTCTGTTTTTCGCCCTCTGTTTCTCGCCCTCTGTTTCTCGCCCTCTGTTTCAGCCCCTCTGTTTCAGTCCCTCTGTTGCAGCCCCTCTGTTTCTCGCCCTCTGTTTCTCTCCCTCTGTTTCAGCCGCTCTGTTTCAGCCCCTCTGTTTCAGCCCCTCTGTTTCTCGCCCTCTGTTTCAGCCCCTCTGTTTCATCCCCTCTGTTTCTCGCCCTCTGTTTCAGCCCCTCTGTTTCAGCCCCTCTGTATCAGCCCCTCTGTTTCAGCCCCTCTGTTTCTCGCCCTCTGTTTCTCGCCCTCTGTTTCAGCCCCTCTGATTCAGCCCCTCTGTTTCAGCCCCTCTGTTTCAGCCCCTCTGTTTCTCGCCCTCTGTTTCTCGCCCTCTGTTTCTCGCCCTCTGTTTCTCGCTCTCTGTTTCTCGCCCTCTGTTTCAGCCCCTCTGTTTCTCGCCCACTGTTTCAGCCCCTCTGTTTCTCGCCATCTGTTTCAGCCCCTCTGTTTCAGCCCCTCTGTTTCTCGCCCTCTGTTTCAGACCCTCTGTTTCAGCCCCTCTGTTTCTACCCCTCTGTTTCAGCACCTCTGTTTCTCGCCCTTTGTTTCTCGCCCTCTGTTTCAGCCCCTCTGTTTCTCGCCCTCTGTTTCAGCCCCTCTGTTTCTCGCACTCTGTTTCAGCCCCTCTGTTTCAACCCCTCTGTTTCTCGCCCTCTGTTTCAGCCCCTCTGTTTCAGCCCCTCTGTATCATCCCCTCTGTTTCAGCCCCTCTGTTTCTCGCCCTCTGTTTCTCGCCCTCTGTTTCAGCCCCTCTGTTTCAGCCCCTCTGTTTCAGCCCCTCTGTTTCAGCCCCTCTGTTTCAGCCCCTCTGTTTCTCGCCCTCTGTTTCTCGCCCTCTGTTTCTCGCTCTCTGTTTGTCGCCCTCTGTTTCTCGCCCTCTGTTTCAGCCCCACTGTTTCTGCCCCTCTGTTTCAGCCCCTCTGTTTCAGCCCCTTTGTTTCAGCCCCTATGTTTCTCGCCCTCTGTTTCTCGCCCTCTGTTTCTTGCCCTCTGTTTCTCGCTCTCTGTTTCTCGCCCTCTGTTTCTCGCCCTCTGTTTCAGCAACTCTGTTTCAGCCACTCTGTTTCAGCCCCTCTGTTTCTCGCCCTCTGTTTCTCGCCCTCTGTTTCTCGCCCTCTGTTTCAGCCCCTCTGTTTCAGCCCCTCTGTTTCAGCCCCTCTGTTTCAGCACCTCTGTTTCTCGCCCTCTGTTTCTCGCCCTCTGTTTCTCGCCCTCTGTTTCTCGCTCTCTGTTTCTCTCCCTCTGTTTCAGCCCCTCTGTTTCTCGCCCACTGTTTCAGCCCCTCTGTTTCTCGCCATCTGTTTCAGCCCCTCTGTTTCAGCCCCTCTGTTTCTCGCCCTCTGTTTCAGACCCTCTGTTTCAGCCCCTCTGTTTCAGCCCCTCTGTTTCAGCACCTCTGTTTCTCGCCCTTTGTTTCTCGCCCTCTGTTTCAGCCCCTCTGTTTCTCGCCCTCTGTTTCAGCCCCTCTGTTTCTCGCACTCTGTTTTAGCCCCTCTGTTTCAACCCCTCTGTTTCTCGCCCTCTGTTTCAGCCCCTCTGTTTCAGCCCCTCTGTATCAGCCCCTCTGTTTCAGCCCCTCTGTTTCTCGCCCTCTGTTTCTCGCCCTCTGTTTCAGCCCCTCTGTTTCAGCCCCTCTGTTTCAGCCCCTCTGTTTCAGCCCCTCTGATTCTCGCCCTCTGTTTCTCGCCCTCTGTTTCTCGCCCTCTGTTTCTCGCTCTCTGTTTGTCGCCCTCTGTTTCTCGCCCTCTGTTTCAGCCCCTCTGTTTCTGCCCCTCTGTTTCAGCCCCTCTGTTTCAGCCCCTCTGTTTCAGCCCCTCTGTTTCTCGCCCTCTGTTTCTCGCCCTCTGTTTCTTGCCCTCTGTTTCTCGCTCTCTGTT
This sequence comes from Stegostoma tigrinum, assembly GCF_030684315.1. Lineage (NCBI taxonomy): Eukaryota > Metazoa > Chordata > Chondrichthyes > Orectolobiformes > Stegostomatidae > Stegostoma > Stegostoma tigrinum. Next base: position 992,404 of record NW_026728408.1, read on the forward strand.
TCTCGCCCTCTGTTTCTCGCCCTCTGTTTCAGCACCTCTCTTTCAGCCCCTCTGTTTCAGCCCCTCTGTTTCTCGCCCTCTGTTTCTCGCCCTCTGTTTCTCGCCCTCAGTTTCAGCCCAACTGTTTCAGCCCCTTTGTTTCAGCCCCTCTGTTTCAGCCCCTCTGTTTCTCGCCCACTGTTTCTCGCCCTCTGTTTCAGTCCCTCTGTTTCAGCCCCTCTGTTTCAGCCCCTCTGTTTCAGCCCCTCTGTTTCAGCACCTCTGTTTCAGCCCCTCTGTTTCTCGCCCTCTGTTTCAGCCCCTCTGTTTCTCGCCCTCTGTTTCTCGCCCTCTGTTTCAGCCCCTCTGTTTCAGCCCCTCTGTTTCAGCCCCTCTGTTTCTTGCCCTCTGTTTCTCGCCCTCTGTTTCAGCCCCTCTGTTTCTGCCCCTCAGTTCCAGCCCCTCTGTTTCTTGCCCTCTGTTTCAGCACCTCTGTTTCTCGCCCTCTCTTTCAGCCCCTCTCTTTCTCGCCCTCTGTTGCAGGCCCTCTGTTTCAGCCCGTCTGTTTCAGCCCCTCTGTTACAGCCCCTCTGTTTCTCGCCCTCTGTTTCAGCCCCTCTGTTTCTCGCCCTCTGTTTCCGCCCCTCTGTTTCTCGCCCTCTGTTTCAGCCCCTCTGTTTCTCGCCCACTGTTTCAGCCCCTCTGTTTCTCGCCATCTGTTTCAGCCCCTCTGTTTCAGCCCCTCTGTTTCTCGCCCTCTGTTTCAGACCCTCTGTTTCAGCCCCTCTGTTTCAGCCCCTCTGTTTCAGCACCTCTGTTTCTCGCCCTTTGTTTCTCGCCCTTTGTTTCAGCCCCTCTGATTCTCGCCCTCTGTTTCAGCCCCTCTGTTTCTCGCACTCTGTTTCAGCCCCTCTGTTTCAACCCCTTTGTTTCTCGCCCTCTGTTTCAGCCCCTCTGTTTCAGCCCCTCTGTTTCTCGCCCTCTGTTTCTCGCCCTCTGTTTCAGCCCCTCTGTTTCAGCCCCTCTGTTTCAGCCCCTCTGTTTCTCGCCCTCTGTTTCAGCCCCTCTGTTTCAGCCCCTCTGTTTTAGCCCCTCTGTTTCTCGCCCTCTGTTTGAGCCCCTCGGTTTCAGCCACTCTCTTTCAGCCCCTCTGTTTCAGCCCCTCTGTTTCAGGCCCACTGTTACAGCCCCTCTGTTTCTCGCCCTCTGTTTCAGCCCCTCTGTTTCTCGCCCTCTGCTTCTGGCCCTCTGTTTCAGCCCCTCTGTTTCAGCCCCTCTGTTTCAGCCCCTCTGTTTCAGCCCCTCTGATTCAGCTCCTCTGTTTCAGACACTCTGTTTCTCGCCCTCTGTTTCTCGCCCTCTGTTTCAGCCCCTCTGTTTCAGCCCCTCTGTTTTAGCCCCTCTGTTTCTCGCCCTCTGTTTGAGCCCCTCGGTTTCAGCCACTCTGTTTCAGCCCCTCTGTTTCAGCCCCTCTGTTTTATGCCCACTGTTTCAGACCCTCTGTTTCTCGCCATCTGTTTCAGCCCCTCTGTTTCAGCCCCTCTGTTTCGCGCCCTCTGTTTCAGCCCCTCTGTTTCAGCCCCTCTGTTTCAGCCCCTCTTTTTCAGCCCCTCTGTTTCTCGCCCTCTGTTTCTCGCCGTCTGTTTCTCACTCTCTGTTTCTCGCCCTCTGTTTCTCGCCCTCTGTTTCAGCCCCTCTGTTTCAGCCACTCTGTTTCAGCTCCTCTGTTTCTCTCCCTCTGTTTCTCGCCCTCTGTTTCTCGCCCTCTGTTTCTCGCCCTCTGTTTCAGCCCCTCTGTTTCAGTCCCTCTGTTTCAGCCCCACTGTTTCTCGCCCTCTGTTTCTCGCCCTCTGTTTCAGCCCCTCTGTTTCAGCCCCTCTGTTTCAGCCCCTCTGTTTCTCGCCCTCTGTTTCAGCCCCTCTGTTTCATCCCCTCTGTTTCTCGCCCTCTGTTTCAGCCCCTCTGTTTCAGCCCCTCTGTATCAGCCCCTCTGTTTCAGCCCCTCTGTTTCTCGCCCTCTGTTTCTCGCCCTCTGTTTCAGCCCCTCTGTTTCAGCCCCTCTGTTTCAGCCCCTCTGTTTCAGCCCCTCTGTTTCTCGCCCTCTGTTTCTCGCCCTCTGTTTCTCGCCCTCTGTTTCTCGCTCTCTGTTTCTCGCCCTCTGTTTCAGCCCCTCTGTTTCTCGCCCACTGTTTCAGCCCCTCTGTTTCTCGCCCTCTGTTTCAGCCCCTCTGTTTCAGCCCCTCTGTTTCAGCCCCTCTGTTTCTCGCCCTCTGTTTCAGCCCCTCTGTTTCATCCCCTCTGTTTCTCGCCCTCTGTTTCAGCCCCTCTGTTTCAGCCCCTCTGTATCAGCCCCTCTGTTTCAGCCCCTCTGTTTCTCGCCCTCTGTTTCTCGCACTCTGTTTCAGCCCCTCTGTTTCAGCCCCTCTGTTTCAGCCCCTCTGTTTCAGGCCCTCTGTTTCTCGCCCTCTGTTTCTCGCCCTCTGTTTCTCGCCCTCTGTTTCTCGCCCTCTGTTTCAGCCCCTCTGTTTCAGCCCCTCTGTTTCTCGCCCTCTGTTTCAGCCCCTCTGTTTCATCCCCTCTGTTTCTCGCCCTCTGTTTCAGCCCCTCTGTTTCAGCCCCTCTGTATCAGCCCCTCTGTTTCAGCCCCTCTGTTTCTCGCCCTCTGTTTCTCGCCCTCTGTTTCAGCGCCTCTGTTTCAGCCCCTCTGTTTCAGCCACTCTGTTTCAGCCCCTCTGTTTCTCGCCCTCTGTTTCTCGCCCTCTGTTTCTCGCCCTCTGTTTCTCGCTCTCTGTTTCTCGCCCTCTGTTTCAGCCATTCTGTTTCTCGCCCTCTGTTTCAGCCCCACTGTTTCAGTCCCTCTGTTTCAGCCCCACTGTTTCTCGCCCTCTGTTTCTCGCCCTCTGTTTCAGCCCCTCTGTTTCAGCCCCTCTGTTTCAGCCCCTCTGTTTCTCGCCCTCTGTTTCAGCCCCTCTGTTTCATCCCCTCTGTTTCTCGCCCTCTGTTTCAGCCCCTCTGTTTCAGCCCCTCTGTATCAGCCCCTCTGTTTCAGCCCCTCTGTTTCTCGCCCTCTGTTTCTCGCCCTCTGTTTCAGCCCCTCTGTTTCAGCCCCTCTGTTTCAGCCCCTCTGTTTCAGCCCCTCTGTTTCTCGCCCTCTGTTTCTCGCCCTCTGTTTCTCGCCCTCTGTTTCTCGCTCTCTGATTCTCGCCCTCTGTTTCAGCCCCTCTGTTTATCGCCCACTGTTTCAGCCCCTCTGTTTCTCGCCATCTGTTTCAGCCCCTCTGTTTCAGCCCCTCTGTTTCTCGCCCTCTGTTTCAGACCCTCTGTTTCAGCCCCTCTGTTTCAGCCCCTCTGTTTCAGCACCTCTGTTTCTCGCCCTTTGTTTCTCGCCCTTGGTTTCAGCCCCTCTGATTCTCGCCCTCTGTTTCAGCCCCTCTGTTTCTCGCACTCTGTTTCAGCCCCTCTGTTTCAACCCCTCTGTTTCTCGCCCTCTGTTTCAGCCCCTCTGTTTCAGCCCCTCTGTTTCTCGCCCTCTGTTTCTCGCCCTCTGTTTCAGCCCAACTGTTTCAGCCCCTCTGTTTCAGCCCCTCTGTTTCAGCCCCTCTGTTTCAGCCCCTCTGATTCTCGCCCTCTGTTTCTCGCCCTCTGTTTCTCGCCCTCTGTTTCTCGCTCTCTGCTTCTCGCCCTCTCTTTCTCGCCCTCTGTTTCAGCCCCTCTGTTTCTGCCCCTCTGTTTCAGCCCCTCTGTTTCGGCCCCTCTGTTTCAGCCCCTCTGTTTCTCGCCCTCTGTTTCTCGCCCTCTGTTTCTTGCCCTCTGTTTCTCGCTCTCTGTTTCTCGCCCTCTGTTTCTCGCCCTCTGTTTCAGCACCTCTGTTTCAGCCCCTCTGTTTCAGCCCCTCTGTTTCTCGCCCTCTGTTTCTCGCCCTCTGTTTCTCGCCCTCAGTTTCTGCCCCTCTGTTTCAGCCGCTTTGTTTCAGCCCCTCTGTTTCAGCCCCTCTGTTTCTCGCCCACTGTTTCTCGCCCTCTGTTTCAGCCCCTCTGTATCAGCCCCTCTGTTTCAGCCCCTCTGTTTCAAACCCCTCTGTTTCAGCACCTCTGTTTCAGCCCCTCTGTTTCTCGCCCTCTGTTTCTCGCCCTCTGTTTCTCGCCATCTGTTTCTCGCCCTCTGTTTCAGCCCCTCTGTTTCAGCCCCTCTGTTTCAGACCCTCTGATTCTCGCCCTCTGTTTCTCGCCCTCTGTTTCAGCCCCTCTGTTTCTGCCCCTCTGTTTCTCGCCCTCTGTTTCAGCCCCTCTGTTTCATCCCCTCTGTTTCTCGCCCTCTGTTTCAGCCCCTCTGTTTCAGCCCCTCTGTATCAGCCCCTCTGTTTCAGCCCCTCTGTTTCTCGCCCTCTGTTTCTCGCCCTCTGTTTCAGCGCCTCTGTTTCAGCCCCTCTGTTTCAGCCCCTCTGTTTCAGCCCCTCTGTTTCTCGCCCTCTGTTTCTCGCCCTCTGTTTCTCGCCCTCTGTTTCTCGCTCTCTGTTTCTCGCCCTCTGTTTCAGCCATTCTGTTTCTCGCCCTCTGTTTCAGCCCCACTGTTTCAGTACCTCTGTTTCAGCCCCACTGTTTCTCGCCCTCTGTTTCTCGCCCTCTGTTTCAGCCCCTCTGTTTCAGCCCCTCTGTTTCAGCCCCTCTGTTTCTCGCCCTCTGTTTCAGCCCCTCTATTTCATCCCCTCTGTTTCTCGCCCTCTGTTTCAGCCCCTCTGTTTCAGCCCCTCTGTATCAGCCCCTCTGTTTCAGCCCTCTGTTTCTCGCCCTCTGTTTCTCGCCCTCTGTTTCAGCCCCTCTGTTTCAGCCCCTCTGTTTCAGCCCCTCTGTTTCAGCCCCTCTGTTTCTCGCCCTCTGTTTCTCGCCCTCTGTTTCTCGCCCTCTGTTTCTCGCTCTCTGATTCTCGCCCTCTGTTTCAGCCCCTCTGTTTCTCGCCCACTGTTTCAGCCCCTCTGTTTCTCGCCATCTGTTTCAGCCCCTCTGTTTCAGCCCCTCTGTTTCTCGCCCTCTGTTTCAGACCCTCTGTTTCAGCCCCTCTGTTTCAGCCCCTCTGTTTCAGCACCTCTGTTTCTCGCCCTTTGTTTCTCGCCCTTTGTTTCAGCCCCTCTGATTCTCGCCCTCTGTTTCAGCCCCTCTGTTTCTCGCACTCTGTTTCAGCCCCTCTGTTTCAACCCCTCTGTTTCTCGCCCTCTGTTAAAGCCCCTCTGTTTCAGCCCCTCTGTTTCTCGCCCTCTGTTTCTCGCCCTCTGTTTCAGCCCCTCTGTTTCAGCCCCTCTGTTTCAGCCCCTCTGTTTCAGCCCCTCTGTTTCAGCCCCTCTGATTCTCGCCCTCTGTTTCTCGCCCTCTGTTTCTCGCCCTCTGTTTCTCGCCCTCTGTTTCAGCCCCTCTGTTTCTGCCCCTCTGTTTCAGCCCCTCTGTTTCAGCCCCTCTGTTTCAGCCCCTCTGTTTCTCGCCCTCTGTTTCTCGCCCTCTGTTTCTTGCCCTCTGTTTCTCGCTCTCTGTTTCTCGCCCTCTGTTTCTCGCCCTCTGTTTCAGCACCTCTGTTTCAGCCCCTCTGTTTCAGCCCCTCTGTTTCTCGCCCTCTGTTTCTCGCCCTCTGTTTCTCGCCCTCAGTTTCTGCCCCTCTGTTTCAGCCGCTTTGTTTCAGCCCCTCTGTTTCTCGCCCACTGTTTCTCGCCCACTGTTTCAGCCCCTCTGTATCAGCCCCTCTGTTTCAGCCCCTCTGTTTCAGCCCCTCTGTTTCAGCACCTCTGTTTCAGCCCCTCTGTTTCTCGCCCTCTGTTTCTCGCCCTCTGTTTCTCGCCATCTGTTTCTCGCCCTCTGTTTCAGCCCCTCTGTTTCAGCCCCTCTGTTTCAGACCCTCTGATTCTCGCCCTCTGTTTCTCGCCCTCTGTTTCAGCCCCTCTGTTTCTGCCCCTCAGTTCCAGCCCCTCTGTTTCTTGCCCTCTGTTTCAGCACCTCTGTTTCTCGCCCTCTCTTTCAGCCCCTCTCTTTCTCGCCCTCTGTTGCAGGCCCTCTGTTTCAGCCCGTCTGTTTCAGCCCCTCTGTTACAGCCCCTCTGTTTCTCGCCCTCTGTTTCAGCCCCTCTGTTTCTCGCCCTCTGTTTCCGCCCCTCTGTTTCTCGCCCTCTGTTGCAGCCCCTCTGTTTCAGCCGCTCTGTTTCAGCCCCTCTGTTTCAGCTCCTCTGTTTCAGACACTCTGTTTGTCGCCCTCTGTTTCTCGCCCTCTGTTTCAGCCCCTCTGTTTCAGCCCCTCTGTTTTAGCCCCTCTGTTTCTCGCCCTCTGTTTGAGCACCTCTGTTTCAGCCCCTCTGTTTCAGCCCCTCTGTTTCAGCCCCTCTGTTTCAGGCCCACTGTTTCAGACCCTCTGTTTCTCGCCATCTGTTTCAGCCCCTCTGTTTCAGCCCCTCTGTTTCTCGCCCTCTGTTTCAGCCCCTCTGTTTCAGCCCCTCTGTTTCAGCCCCTCTTTTTCAGCCCCTCTGTTTCTCGCCCTCTGTTTCTCGCCGTCTGTTTCTCGCTCTCTGTTTCTCGCCCTCTGTTTCTCGCCCTCTGTTTCAGCCCCTCTGTTTCAGCCACTCTGTTTCAGCTCCTCTGTTTCTCGCCCTCTGTTTCTCGCCCACTGTTTCTCGCCCTGTGTTTCAGCCCCTCTGTTTCAGCCCGTCTGTTTCAGCCCCTCTGTTTCTCGCCCTCTGTTTCTCGCTCTCTCTTTCTCGCCCTCTGTTTCTCGCCCTCTGTTTCAGCACCTCTGATTCAGCCCCTCTGTTTCAGCCCCTCTGTTTCTCGCCCTCTGTTTCTCGCCCTCTGTTTCTCGCCCTCTGTTTCAGCCCCTCTGTTTCAGCCCCTTTGTTTCAGCCCTTCTGTTTCAGCCCCTCTGTTTCTCGCCCTCTGTTTCAGCCCCTCTGTTTCAGCCCCTCTGTTTCAGCCCCTCTGTTTCAGCCCCTCTGTTTCTCGCCCTCTGTTTCTCGCCCTCTGTTTCAGCCCCTCTGTTTCAGCCCCTCTGTTTCAGACCCTCTGTTTCTCGCCATCTGTTTCAGCCCCTCTGTTTCAGCCCCTCTGTTTCTCGCCCTCTGTTTCAGCCCCTCTGTTTCAGCCCCTCTGTTTCAGCCCCTCCTTTTCAGCCCCTCTGTTTCTCGCCCTCTGTTTCTCGCCGTCTGTTTCTCGCTCTCTGTTTCTCGCCCTCTGTTTCTCGCCCTCTGTTTCAGCCCCTCTGTTTCAGCCACTCTGTTTCAGCTCCTCTGTTTCTCGCCCTCTGTTTCTCGCCCACTGTTTCTCGCCCTCTGTTTCAGCCCCTCTGTTTCAGCCCCTCTGTTTCAGCCCCTCTGTTTCTCGCCCTCTGTTTCTCGCTCTCTCTTTCTCGCCCTCTGTTTCTCGCCCTCTGTTTCAGCACCTCTGATTCAGCCCCTCTGTTTCAGCCCCTCTGTTTCTCGCCCTCTGTTTCTCGCCCTCTGTTTCTCGCCCTCTGTTTCAGCCCCTCTGTTTCAGCCCCTTTGTTTCAGCCCCTCTGTTTCAGCCCCTCTGTTTCTCGCCCTCTGTTTCAGCCCCTCTGTTTCAGCCCCTCTGTTTCAGCCCCTCTGTTTCAGCCCCTCTGTTTCTCGCCCTCTGTTTCTCGCCCTCTGTTTCTCGCCCTCTGTTTCTCGCCCTCTGTTTCAGCCCCTCTGTTTCAGACCCTCTGTTTCTCGCCCTCTGTTTCTCGCCCTCTGTTTCTCGCTCTCTGTTTCTCGCCCTCTGTTTCTCGCCCTCTGTTTCAGCCCCTCTGTTTCAGCACCTCTGTTTCTCGCCCTTTGTTTCTCACCCTCTGTTTCAGCCCCTCTGTTTCTCGCCCTGTTACAGCCCCTCTGTTTCAGTCCCTCTGTTTCAGCCCCTCTGTTTCTCGCCCTCTGTTTCTCGCCCACTGTTTCTCGCCCTCTGTTTCTGCCCCTCTGTTTCAGTCCCTCTGTTTCAGCCCCTCTGTTTCAGCCCCTCTGTTTCAGCCCCTCTGTTTCTCGCCCTCTGTTTCTCGCCCTCTGTTTCTCGCCCTCAGTTTCAGCCCCTCTGTTTCAGCCCCTTTGTTTCAGCCCCTCTGTTTCAGCCCCTCTGTTTCTCGCCCACTGTTTCTCGCCCTCTGTTTCAGCCCCTCTGTTTCAGCCCCTCTGTTTCAGCCCCTCTGTTTCAGCCCCTCTGTTTCTCGCCCTCTGTTTCTCGCCCTCTGTTTCTCGCCCTCTGTTTCTCGCTCTCTGTTTCTCGCCCTCTGTTTCAGCCCCTCTGTTTCAGCCCCTCTGTTTCAGCCCCTCTGTTTCTCGCCCTCTGTTTCTCGCCCTCTGTTTCAGCCCCTCTGTTTCTCGCCCTCTGTTTCAGCCCCTCTGTTTCAGCCCCTCTGTTTCAGCCCCTCTGTTTCAGCACCTCTGTTTCTCGCCCTTTGTTTCTCGCCCTGTGTTTCAGCCCCTCTGTTTCTCGCCCTCTGTTTCAGCCCCTCTGTTTCTCGTCCTCTGTTTCAGCCCCTCTGTTTCAGTCCCACTGTTTCAGGCCCTCTGTTTCAGCCCCTCTGTTTCAGCCCCTCTGTTTCACGCCCTCTGTTTCAGCCCCTCTGTTTCTCGCCCTCTGTTTCAGCCCCTCTGTTTCAGCCCCTCTGTATCAGCCCCTCTGTTTCTGCCCCTCTGTTTCTCGCCCACTGTTTCTCGCCCTCTGTTTCAGCCCCTCTGTTTCAGCCCCTCTGTTTCAGCCCCTCTGTTTCTCGCCCTCTGTTTCTCGCTCTCTCTTTCTCGCCCTCTGTTTCTCGCCCTCTGTTTCAGCACCTCTGATTCAGCCCTTCTGTTTCAGCCCCTCTGTTTCTCGCCCTCTGTTTCTCGCCCTCTGTTTCTCGCCCTCTGTTTCAGCCCCTCTGTTTCAGCCCCTTTGTTTCAGCCCCTCTGTTTCAGCCCCTCTGTTTCTCGCCCTCTGTTTCAGCCCCTCTGTTTCAGCCCCTCTGTTTCAGCCCCTCTGTTTCAGCCCCTCTGTTTCTCGCCCTCTGTTTCTCGCCCTCTGTTTCTCGCCCTCTGTTTCTCGCCCTCTGTTTCAGCCCCTCTGTTTCAGACCCTCTGTTTCTCGCCCTCTGTTTCTCGCCCTCTGTTTCTCGCTCTCTGTTTCTCGCCCTCTGTTTCTCGCCCTCTGTTTCAGCCACTCTGTTTCAGCTCCTCTGTTCCTCGCTCTCTGTTTCTCGCCCTCTGTTTCAGCCCCTCTGTTTCTCACCCACTGTTTCAGCCCCTCTGTTTCTCGCCATCTGTTTCAGCCCCTCTGTTTCAGCCCCTCTGTTTCTCGCCCTCTGTTTCAGCCCCTCTGTTTCAGCCCCTCTGTTTCTCGCCCTCTGTTTCAGCCCCTCTGTTTCAGCACCTCTGTTTCTCGCCCTTTGTTTCTCACCCTCTGTTTCAGCCCCTCTGTTTCTCGCCCTGTTACAGCCCCTCTGTTTCAGTCCCTCTGTTTCAGCCCCTCTGTTTCTCGCCCTCTGTTTCTCGCCCACTGTTTCTCGCCCTCTGTTTCTGCCCCTCTGTTTCAGTCCCTCTGTTTCAGCCCCTCTGTTTCAGCCCCTCTGTTTCAGCCCCTCTGTTTCTCGCCCTCTGTTTCTCGCCCTCTGTTTCTCGCCCTCAGTTTCAGCCCCTCTGTTTCAGCCCCTTTGTTTCAGCCCCTCTGTTTCAGCCCCTCTGTTTCTCGCCCACTGTTTCTCGCCGTCTGTTTCAGCCCCTCTGTTTCAGCCCCTCTGTTTCAGCCCCTCTGTTTCAGCCCCTCTGTTTCTCGCCCTCTGTTTCTCGCCCTCTGTTTCTCGCCCTCTGTTTCTCGCTCTCTGTTTCTCGCCCTCTGTTTCAGCCCCTCTGTTTCAGCCCCTCTGTTTCAGCCCCTCTGTTTCTCGCCCTCTGTTTCTCGCCCTCTGTTTCGGCACCTCTGTTTCTCGCCCTCTCTTTCAGCCCCTCTCTTTCTCGCCCTCTGTTGCAGACCCTCTGTTTCAGCCCCTCTGTTTCAGCCCCTCTGTTTCAGCCCCTCTGTTTCTCGCCCTCTGTTTCAGCCCCTCTGTTTCTCGCCCTCTGTTTCCGCCCCTCTGTTTCTCGCCCTCTGTTGCAGCCCCTCTGTTTCAGCCCCTCTGTTTCAGCCCCTCTGTTTCAGACCCTCTGTTTCTCGCCCTCTGTTACTCGCCCTCTGTTTGAGCCCGTCTGTTTCAGCCCCTCTGTTTCAGCCCCTCTGTTTGAGCCCCTCTGTTTCAGCCCCTCTGTTTCTCGCCCTCTGTTTCTCGCCCTCGGTTTCAGCCCCTCTGTTTCTCGCCCTCTGTTTCAGCCCCTCGGTTTCTCGCCCTCTGGTTCAGCCCCTCTGTTTCAGCCCCTCTGTTTCAGCCCCTCTGTTTCTTCCCTTCTGTTTCAGCCCCTCTGTTTCAGCCCCTCTGTTTCTCACCTTCTGTTTCAGCCCCTCTGTTTCTCGCCCTCTGTTTCAGACCCTCTGTTTCAGCCCCTCAGTATCAGCCCCTCTGTTTCACCCCCTCTGTTTCTCGCCCTCTGTTTCTCGCCCTCTGTTTCTCGCCCACTGTTTCAGCCCATCTGTTTCAGCCCCTCTGTTTCAGCCCATCTGTTTCAGCCCCACTGTTTCAGCCCCTCTGTTTCAGCCCCTCTGTTTCAGCCCCGCTGTTGCTCGCCCACTGTTTCAGCCCCTCTGTTTCTCGCCATCTGTTTCAGCCCCTCTGTTTCAGCCCCTCTGTTTCTCGCCCTCTGTTTCAGCCCCTCTGTTTCAGCCCCTCTGTTTCAGCCCCTCTGTTTCAGCACCTCTGTTTCTCGCCCTTTGTTTCTCGCCCTGTGTTAAAGCCCCTCTGTTTCTCGCCCTCTGTTTCAGCCCCTCTGTTTCTCGTCCTCTGTTTCAGCCCCTCTGTTTCAGTCCCACTGTTTCAGGCCCTCTGTTTCAGCCCCTCTGTTTCAGCCCCTCTGTTTCACGCCCTCTGTTTCAGCCCCTCTGTTTCTCGCCCTCTGTTTCAGCCCCTCTGTTTCAGCCCCTCTGTATCAGCCCCTCTGTTTCTGCCCCTCTGTTTCTCGCCCTCTGTTTCTCGCACTCTGTTTCAGCCCCTCTGTTTCAGACCCTCTGTTTCAGCCCCTCTGTTTCAGCCCCTCTGTTTCAGCCCCTCTGTTTCTCGCCCTCTGTTTCTCGCCCTCTGTTTCTCGCTCTCTGTTTCTCGCCATCTGTTTCTCGCCCTCTGTTTCAGCCCCTCTGTTTCAGCCCATCTGATTCAGCCCCTCTGTTTCAGCACCTCTGTTTCTCGCCCTTTGTTTCTCGCCCTTTGTTTCAGCCCCTCTGATTCTCGCCCTCTGTTTCAGCCCCTCTGTTTCTCGCACTCTGTTTCAGCCCCTCTGTTTCAACCCCTCTGTTTCTCGCCCTCTGTTTCAGCCCCTCTGTTTCAGCCCCTCTGTTTCTCGCCCTCTGTTTCTCGCCCTCTGTTTCAGCCCCACTGTTTCAGCCCCTCTGTTTCAGACCCTCTGTTTCAGCCCCTCTGTTTCAGCCCCTCTGATTCTCGCCCTCTGTTTCTCGCCCTCTGTTTCTCGCCCTCTGTTTCTCGCTCTCTGTTTCTCGCCCTCTGTTTCTCGCCCTCTGTTTCAGCCCCTCTGTTTCTGCCCCTCTGTTTCTGCCCCTCTGTTTCAGCCCCTCTGTTTCAGCCCCTCTGTTTCTCGCCCTCTGTTTCTCGCCCTCTGTTTCTTGCCCTCTGTTTCTCGCTCTCTGTTTCTCGCCCTCTGTTTCTCGCCCTCTGTTTCAGCACCTCTGTTTCAGCCCCTCTGTTTCAGCCGCTTTCTTTCAGCCCCTCTGTTTCAGCCCCTCTGTTTCTCGCCCACTGTTTCTCGCCCTCTGTTTCAGCCCCTCTGTATCAGCCCCTCTGTTTCAGCACCTCTGTTTCAAACCCCTCTGTTTCAGCACCTCTGTTTCAGCCCCTCTGTTTCTCGCCCTCTGTTTCTCGCCCTCTGTTTCTCGCCATCTGTTTCTCGCCATCTGTTTCAGCCCCTCTGTTTCAGCCCCTCTGTTTCAGACCCTCTGATTCTCGCCCTCTGTTTCTCGCCCTCTGTTTCAGCCCCTCTGTTTCTGCCCCTCTGTTTCTCGCCCTCTGTTTCAGCCCCTCTGTTTCATCCCCTCTGTTTCTCGCCCTCTGTTTCAGCCCCTCTGTTTCAGCCCCTCTGTATCAGCCCCTCTGTTTCAGCCCCTCTGTTTCTCGCCCTCTGTTTCTCGCCCTCTGTTTCAGCGCCTCTGTTTCAGCCCCTCTGTTTCAGCCCCTCTGTTTCAGCCCCTCTGTTTCTCGCCCTCTGTTTCTCGCCCTCTGTTTCTCGCCCTCTGTTTCTCGCTCTCTGTTTCTCGCCCTCTGTTTCAGCCATTCTGTTTCTCGCCCTCTGTTTCAGCCCCACTGTTTCAGTCCCTCTGTTTCAGCCCCACTGTTTCTCGCCCTCTGTTTCTCGCCCTCTGTTTCAGCCCCTCTGTTTCAGCCCCTCTGTTTCAGCCCCTCTGTTTCTCGCCCTCTGTTTCAGCCCCTCTGTTTCATCCCCTCTGTTTCTCGCCCTCTGTTTCAGCCCCTCTGTTTCAGCCCCTCTGTATCAGCCCCTCTGTTTCAGCCCCTCTGTTTCTCGCCCTCTGTTTCTCGCCCTCTGCTTCAGCCCCTCTGTTTCAGCCCCTCTGTTTCAGCCCCTCTGTTTCAGCCCCTCTGTTTCTCGCCCTCTGTTTCTCGCCCTCTGTTTCTCGCCCTCTGTTTCTCGCTCTCTGATTCTCGCCCTCTGTTTCAGCCCCTCTGTTTCTCGCCCACTGTTTCAGCCCCTCTGTTTCTCGCCATCTGTTTCAGCCCCTCTGTTTCAGCCCCTCTGTTTCTCGCCCTCTGATTCAGACCCTCTGTTTCAGCCCCTCTGTTTCAGCCCCTCTGTTTCAGCACCTCTGTTTCTCGCCCTTTGTTTCTCGCCCTTTGTTTCAGCCCCTCTGATTCTCGCCCTCTGTTTCAGCCCCTCTGTTTCTCGCACTCTGTTTCAGCCCCTCTGTTTCAACCCCTCTGTTTCTCGCCCTCTGTTTCAGCCCCTCTGTTTCAGCCCCTCTGTTTCTCGCCCTCTGTTTCTCGCCCTCTGTTTCAGCCCCTCTGTTTCAGCCCCTCTGTTTCAGCCCCTCTGTTTCAGCCCCTCTGTTTCAGCCCCTCTGATTCTCGCCCTCTGTTTCTCGCCCTCTGTTTCTCGCCCTCTGTTTCTCGCCCTCTGTTTCAGCCCCTCTGTTTCTGCCCCTCTGTTTCAGCCCCTCTGTTTCAGCAACTCTGTTTCAGCCCCTCTGTTTCTCGCCCTCTGTTTCTCGCCCTCTGTTTCTTGCCCTCTGTTTCTCGCTCTCTGTTTCTCGCCCTCTCTTTCTCGCCCTCTGTTTCAGCACCTCTGTTTCAGCCCCTCTGTTTCAGCCCCTCTGTTTCTCGCCCTCTGTTTCTCGCCCTCTGTTTCTCGCCCTCAGTTTCTGCCCCTCTGTTTCAGCCGCTTTGTTTCAGCCCCTCTGTTTCTCGCCCACTGTTTCTCGCCCTCTGTTTCAGCCCCTCTGTATCAGCCCCTCTGTTTCAGCCCCTCTGTTTCAGCCCCTCTGTTTCAGCACCTCTGTTTCAGCCCCTCTGTTTCTCGCCCTCTGTTTCTCGCCCTCTGTTTCTCGCCATCTGTTTCTCGCCCTCTGTTTCAGCCCCTCTGTTTCAGCCCCTCTGTTTCAGACCCTCTGATTCTCGCCCTCTGTTTCTCGCCCTCTGTTTCAGCCCCTCTGTTTCTGCCCCTCAGGTCCAGCCCCTCTGTTTCTTGCCCTCTGTTTCAGCACCTCTGTTTCTCGCCCTCTCTTTCAGCCCCTCTCTTTCTCGCCCTCTGTTGCAGGCCCTCTGTTTCAGCCCGTCTGTTTCAGCCCCTCTGTTACAGCCCCTCTGTTTCTCGCCCTCTGTTTCAGCCCCTCTGTTTCTCGCCCTCTGTTTCCGCCCCTTTGTTTCTCGCCCTCTGTTGCAGCCCCTCTGTTTCAGCCCCTCTGTTTCAGCCCCTCTGTTTCAGCTCCTCTGTTTCAGACACTCTGTTTGTCGCCCTCTGTTTCTCGCCCTCTGTTTCAGCCCCTCTGTTTCAGCCCCTCTGTTTTAGCCCCTCTGTTTCTCGCCCTCTGTTTGAGCCCCTCTGTTTCAGCCCCTCTGTTTCAGCCCCTCTGTTTCAGCCCCTCTGTTTCAGGCCCACTGTTTCAGACACTCTGTTTCTCGCCATCTGTTTCAGCCCCTCTGTTTCAGCCCCTCTGTTTCTCGCCCTCTGTTTCAGCCCCTCTGTTTCAGCCCCTCTGTTTCAGCCCCTCTTTTTCAGCCCCTCTGTTTCTCGCCCTCTGTTTCTCGCCGTCTGTTTCTCGCTCTCTGTTTCTCGCCCTCTGTTTCTCGCCCTCTGTTTCAGCCCCTCTGTTTCAGCCACTCTGTTTCAGCTCCTCTGTTTCTCGCCCTCTGTTTCTCGCCCACTGTTTCTCGCCCTCTGTTTCAGCCCCTCTGTTTCAGCCCGTCTGTTTCAGCCCCTCTGTTTCTCGCCCTCTGTTTCTCGCTCTCTCTTTCTCGCCCTCTGTTTCTCGCCCTCTGTTTCAGCACCTCTGATTCAGCCCCTCTGTTTCAGCCCCTCTGTTTCTCGCCCTCTGTTTCTCGCCCTCTGTTTCTCGCCCTCTGTTTCAGCCCCTCTGTTTCAGCCCCTTTGTTTCAGCCCTTCTGTTTCAGCCCCTCTGTTTCTCGCCCTCTGTTTCAGCCCCTCTGTTTCAGCCCCTCTGTTTCAGCCCCTCTGTTTCAGCCCCTCTGTTTCTCGCCCTCTGTTTCTCGCCCTCTGTTTCAGCCCCTCTGTTTCAGCCCCTCTGTTTCAGACCCTCTGTTTCTCGCCATCTGTTTCAGCCCCTCTGTTTCAGCCCCTCTGTTTCTCGCCCTCTGTTTCAGCCCCTCTGTTTCAGCCCCTGTTTCAGCCCCTCCTTTTCAGCCCCTCTGTTTCTCGCCCTCTGTTTCTCGCCGTCTGTTTCTCGCTCTCTGTTTCTCGCCCTCTGTTTCTCGCCCTCTGTTTCAGCCCCTCTGTTTCAGCCACTCTGTTTCAGCTCCTCTGTTTCTCGCCCTCTGTTTCTCGCCCACTGTTTCTCGCCCTCTGTTTCAGCCCCTCTGTTTCAGCCCCTCTGTTTGAGCCCCTCTGTTTCTCGCCCTCTGTTTCTCTCTCTCTCTTTCTCGCCCTCTGTTTCTCGCCCTCTGTTTCAGCACCTCTGATTCAGCCCCTCTGTTTCAGCCCCTCTGTTTCTCGCCCTCTGTTTCTCGCCCTCTGTTTCTCGCCCTCTGTTTCAGCCCCTCTGTTTCAGCCCCTTTGTTTCAGCCCCTCTGTTTCAGCCCCTCTGTTTCTCGCCCTCTGTTTCAGCCCCTCTGTTTCAGCCCCTCTGTTTCAGCCCCTCTGTTTCAGCCCCTCTGTTTCTCGCCCTCTGTTTCTCGCCCTCTGTTTCTCGCCCTCTGTTTCTCGCCCTCTGTTTCAGCCCCTCTGTTTCAGACCCTCTGTTTCTCGCCCTCTGTTTCTCGCCCTCTGTTTCTCGCTCTCTGTTTCTCGCCCTCTGTTTCTCGCCCTCTGTTTCAGCCACTCTGTTTCAGCTCCTCTGTTCCTCGCTCTCTGTTTCTCGCCCTCTGTTTCAGCCCCTCTGTTTCTCACCCACTGTTTCAGCCCCTCTGTTTCTCGCCATCTGTTTCAGCCCCTCTGTTTCAGCCCCTCTGTTTCTCGCCCTCTGTTTCAGCCCCTCTGTTTCAGCCCCTCTGTTTCTCGCCCTCTGTTTCAGCCCCTCTGTTTCAGCACCTCTGTTTCTCGCCCTTTGTTTCTCACCCTCTGTTTCAGCCGCTCTGTTTCTCGCCCTGTTACAGCCCCTCTGTTTCAGTCCCTCTGTTTCAGCCCCTCTGTTTCTCGCCCTCTGTTTCTCGCCCACTGTTTCTCGCCCTCTGTTTCTGCCCCTCTGTTTCAGTCCCTCTGTTTCAGCCCCTCTGTTTCAGCCCCTCTGTTTCAGCCCCTCTGTTTCTCGCCCTCTGTTTCTCGCCCTCTGTTTCTCGCCCTCAGTTTCAGCCCCTCTGTTTCAGCCCCTTTGTTTCAGCCCCTCTGTTTCAGCCCCTCTGTTTCTCGCCCACTGTTTCTCGCCCTCTGTTTCAGCCCCTCTGTTTCAGCCCCTCTGTTTCAGCCCCTCTGTTTCAGCCCCTCTGTTTCTCGCCCTCTGTTTCTCGCCCTCTGTTTCTCGCCCTCTGTTTCTCGCTCTCTGTTTCTCGCCCTCTGTTTCAGCCCCTCTGTTTCAGCCCCTCTGTTTCAGCCCCTCTGTTTCTCGCCCTCTGTTTCTCGCCCTCTGTTTCGGCACATCTGTTTCTCGCCCTCTCTTTCAGCCCCTCTCTTTCTCGCCCTCTGTTGCAGACCCTCTGTTTCAGCCCCTCTGTTTCAGCCCCTCTGTTTCAGCCCCTCTGTTTCTCGCCCTCTGTTTCAGCCCCTCTGTTTCTCGCCCTCTGTTTCCGCCCCTCTGTTTCTCGCCCTCTGTTGCAGCCCCTCTGTTTCAGCCCCTCTGTTTCAGCCCCTCTGTTTCAGACCCTCTGTTTCTCGCCCTCTGTTTCTCGCCCTCTGTTTGAGCCCGTCTGTTTCAGCCCCTCTGTTTCAGCCCCTCTGTTTGAGCCCCTCTGTTTCTGCCCCTCTGTTTCTCGCCCTCTGTTTCTCTCCCTCGGTTTCAGCCCCTCTGTTTCTCGCCCTCTGTTTCAGCCCCTCGGTTTCTCGCCCTCTGTTTCAGCCCCTCTGTTTCAGCCCCTCTGTTTCAGCCCCTCTGTTTCTTCCCTTCTGTTTCAGCCCCTCTGTTTCAGCCCCTCTGTTTCTCACCTTCTGTTTCAGCCCCTCTGTTTCTCGCCCTCTGTTTCAGACCCTCTGTTTCAGCCCCTCAGTATCAGCCCCTCTGTTTCACCCCCTCTGTTTCTCGCCCTCTGTTTCTCGCCCTCTGTTTCTCGCCCACTGTTTCAGCCCATCTGTTTCAGCCCCTCTGTTTCAGCCCATCTGTTTCAGCCCCACTGTTTCAGCCCCTCTGTTTCAGCCCCTCTGTTTCAGCCCCGCTGTTGCTCGCCCACTGTTTCAGCCCCTCTGTTTCTCGCCATCTGTTTCAGCCCCTCTGTTTCAGCCCCTCTGTTTCTCGCCCTCTGTTTCAGCCCCTCTGTTTCAGCCCCTCTGTTTCAGCCCCTCTGTTTCAGCACCTCTGTTTCTCGCCCTTTGTTTCTCGCCCTGTGTTTCAGCCCCTCTGTTTCTCGCCCTCTGTTTCAGCCCCTCTGTTTCAGCCCCTCTGTTTCTCGCCCTCTGTTTCAGCCCCTCTGTTTCTTGTCCTCTGTTTCAGCCCCTCTGTTTCAGTCCCTCTGTTTCAGGCCCTCTGTTTCAGCCCCTCTGTTTCAGCCCCTCTGTTTCACGCCCTCTGTTTCAGCCCCTCTGTTTCTCGCCCTCTGTTTCAGCCCCTCTGTTTCAGCCCCTCTGTATCAGCCCCTCTGTTTCTGCCCCTCTGTTTCTCGCCCTCTGTTTCTCGCCCTCTGTTTCAGCCCCTCTGTTTCAGACCCTCTGTTTCAGCCCCTCTGTTTCAGCCCCTCTGTTTCAGCCCCTCTGTTTCTCGCCCTCTGTTTCTCGCCCTCTGTTTCTCGCTCTCTGTTTCTCGCCATCTGTTTCTCGCCCTCTGTTTCAGCCCCTCTGTTTCAGCCCATCTGATTCAGCCCCTCTGTTTCAGCACCTCTGTTTCTCGCCCTTTGTTTCTCGCCCTTTGTTTCAGCCCCTCTGATTCTCGCCCTCTGTTTCAGCCCCTCTGTTTCTCGCACTCTGTTTCAGCCCCTCTGTTTCAACCCCTCTGTTTCTCGCCCTCTGTTTCAGCCCCTCTGTTTCAGCCCCTCTGTTTCTCGCCCTCTGTTTCTCGCCCTCTGTTTCAGCCCCACTGTTTCAGCCCCTCTGTTTCAGACCCTCTGTTTCAGCCCCTCTGTTTCAGCCCCTCTGATTCTCGCCCTCTGTTTCTCGCCCTCTGTTTCTCGCCCTCTGTTTCTCGCTCTCTGTTTCTCGCCCTCTGTTTCTCGCCCTCTGTTTCAGCCCCTCTGTTTCTGCCCCTCTGTTTCTGCCCCTCTGTTTCAGCCCCTCTGTTTCAGAGCCTCTGTTTCTCGCCCTCTGTTTCTCGCCCTCTGTTTCTTGCCCTCTGTTTCTCGCTCTCTGTTTCTCGCCCTCTGTTTCTCGCCCTCTGTTTCAGCACCTCTGTTTCAGCCCCTCTGTTTCAGCCGCTTTGTTTCAGCCCCTCTGTTTCAGCCCCTCTGTTTCTCGCCCACTGTTTCTCGCCCTCTGTTTCAGCCCCTCTGTATCAGCCCCTCTGTTTCAGCACCTCTGTTTCAAACCCCTCTGTTTCAGCACCTCTGTTTCAGCCCCTCTGTTTCTCGCCCTCTGTTTCTCGCCCTCTGTTTCTCGCCATCTGTTTCTCGCCCTCTGTTTCAGCCCCTCTGTTTCTCGCCCTCTGTTTCAGCCCCTCTGTTTCTGCCCCTCTGTTTCTCGCCCTCTGTTTCAGCCCCTCTGTTTCAGCCCCTCTGTATCAGCCCCTCTGTTTCAGCCCCTCTGTTTCTCGCCCTCTGTTTCTCGCCCTCTGTTTCAGCGCCTCTGTTTCAGCCCCTCTGTTTCAGCCCCATCTGATTCAGCCCCTCTGTTTCTCGCCCTCTGTTTCTCGCCCTCTGTTTCTCGCCCTCTGTTTCTCGCTCTCTGTTTCTCGCCCTCTGTTTCAGCCATTCTGTTTCTCGCCCTCTGTGTCAGCCCCACTGTTTCAGTCCCTCTGTTTCAGCCCCACTGTTTCTCGCCCTCTGTTTCTCGCCCTCTGTTTCAGCCCCTCTGTTTCAGCCCCTCTGTTTCAGCCCCTCTGTTTCTCGCCCTCTGTTTCAGCCCCTCTGTTTCATCCCCTCTGTTTCTCGCCCTCTGTTTCAGCCCCTCGGTTTCTCGCCCTCTGTTTCAGCCCCTCTGTTTCAGCCCCTCTGTTTCAGCCCCTCTGTTTCTTCCCTTCTGTTTCAGCCCCTCTGTTTCAGCCCCTCTGTTTCTCACCTTCTGTTTCAGCCCCTCTGTTTCTCGCCCTCTGTTTCAGACCCTCTGTTTCAGCCCCTCAGTATCAGCCCCTCTGTTTCACCCCCTCTGTTTCTCGCCCTCTGTTTCTCGCCCTCTGTTTCTCGCCCACTGTTTCAGCCCATCTGTTTCAGCCCCTCTGTTTCAGCCCATCTGTTTCAGCCCCACTGTTTCAGCCCCTCTGTTTCAGCCCCTCTGTTTCAGCCCCGCTGTTGCTCGCCCACTGTTTCAGCCCCTCTGTTTCTCGCCATCTGTTTCAGCCCCTCTGTTTCAGCCCCTCTGTTTCTCGCCCTCTGTTTCAGCCCCTCTGTTTCAGCCCCTCTGTTTCAGCCCCTCTGTTTCAGCACCTCTGTTTCTCGCCCTTTGTTTCTCGCCCTGTGTTTCAGCCCCTCTGTTTCTCGCCCTCTGTTTCAGCCCCTCTGTTTCAGCCCCTCTGTTTCTCGCCCTCTGTTTCAGCCCCTCTGTTTCTTGTCCTCTGTTTCAGCCCCTCTGTTTCAGTCCCTCTGTTTCAGGCCCTCTGTTTCAGCCCCTCTGTTTCAGCCCCTCTGTTTCACGCCCTCTGTTTCAGCCCCTCTGTTTCTCGCCCTCTGTTTCAGCCCCTCTGTTTCAGCCCCTCTGTATCAGCCCCTCTGTTTCTGCCCCTCTGTTTCTCGCCCTCTGTTTCTCGCCCTCTGTTTCAGCCCCTCTGTTTCAGACCCTCTGTTTCAGCCCCTCTGTTTCAGCCCCTCTGTTTCAGCCCCTCTGTTTCTCGCCCTCTGTTTCTCGCCCTCTGTTTCTCGCTCTCTGTTTCTCGCCATCTGTTTCTCGCCCTCTGTTTCAGCCCCTCTGTTTCAGCCCATCTGATTCAGCCCCTCTGTTTCAGCACCTCTGTTTCTCGCCCTTTGTTTCTCGCCCTTTGTTTCAGCCCCTCTGATTCTCGCCCTCTGTTTCAGCCCCTCTGTTTCTCGCACTCTGTTTCAGCCCCTCTGTTTCAACCCCTCTGTTTCTCGCCCTCTGTTTCAGCCCCTCTGTTTCAGCCCCTCTGTTTCTCGCCCTCTGTTTCTCGCCCTCTGTTTCAGCCCCACTGTTTCAGCCCCTCTGTTTCAGACCCTCTGTTTCAGCCCCTCTGTTTCAGCCCCTCTGATTCTCGCCCTCTGTTTCTCGCCCTCTGTTTCTCGCCCTCTGTTTCTCGCTCTCTGTTTCTCGCCCTCTGTTTCTCGCCCTCTGTTTCAGCCCCTCTGTTTCTGCCCCTCTGTTTCTGCCCCTCTGTTTCAGCCCCTCTGTTTCAGAGCCTCTGTTTCTCGCCCTCTGTTTCTCGCCCTCTGTTTCTTGCCCTCTGTTTCTCGCTCTCTGTTTCTCGCCCTCTGTTTCTCGCCCTCTGTTTCAGCACCTCTGTTTCAGCCCCTCTGTTTCAGCCGCTTTGTTTCAGCCCCTCTGTTTCAGCCCCTCTGTTTCTCGCCCACTGTTTCTCGCCCTCTGTTTCAGCCCCTCTGTATCAGCCCCTCTGTTTCAGCACCTCTGTTTCAAACCCCTCTGTTTCAGCACCTCTGTTTCAGCCCCTCTGTTTCTCGCCCTCTGTTTCTCGCCCTCTGTTTCTCGCCATCTGTTTCTCGCCCTCTGTTTCAGCCCCTCTGTTTCTCGCCCTCTGTTTCAGCCCCTCTGTTTCTGCCCCTCTGTTTCTCGCCCTCTGTTTCAGCCCCTCTGTTTCAGCCCCTCTGTATCAGCCCCTCTGTTTCAGCCCCTCTGTTTCTCGCCCTCTGTTTCTCGCCCTCTGTTTCAGCGCCTCTGTTTCAGCCCCTCTGTTTCAGCCCCATCTGATTCAGCCCCTCTGTTTCTCGCCCTCTGTTTCTCGCCCTCTGTTTCTCGCCCTCTGTTTCTCGCTCTCTGTTTCTCGCCCTCTGTTTCAGCCATTCTGTTTCTCGCCCTCTGTGTCAGCCCCACTGTTTCAGTCCCTCTGTTTCAGCCCCACTGTTTCTCGCCCTCTGTTTCTCGCCCTCTGTTTCAGCCCCTCTGTTTCAGCCCCTCTGTTTCAGCCCCTCTGTTTCTCGCCCTCTGTTTCAGCCCCTCTGTTTCATCCCCTCTGTTTCTCGCCCTCTGTTTCAGCCCCTCTGTTTCAGCCCCTCTGTATCAGCCCCTCTGTTTCAGCCCCTCTGTTTCTCGCCCTCTGTTTCTCGCCCTCTGTTTCAGCCCCTCTGTTTCAGCCCCTCTGTTTCAGCCCCTCTGTTTCTCGCCCTCTGTTTCTCGCCCTCTGTTTCTCGCCCTCTGTTTCTCGCTCTCTGATTCTCGCCCTCTGTTTCAGCCCCTCTGTTTCTCGCCCACTGTTTCAGCCCCTCTGTTTCTCGCCATCTGTTTCAGCCCCTCTGTTTCAGCCCCTCTGTTTCTCGCCCTCTGATTCAGACCCTCTGTTTCAGCCCCTCTGTTTCAGCCCCTCTGTTTCAGCACCTCTGTTTCTCGCCCTTTGTTTCTCGCCCTTTGTTTCAGCCCCTCTGATTCTCGCCCTCTGTTTCAGCCCCTCTGTTTCTCGCACTCTGTTTCAGCCCCTCTGTTTCAACCCCTCTGTTTCTCGCCCTCTGTTTCAGCCCCTCTGTTTCATCCCCTCTGTTTCTCGCCCTCTGTTTCTCGCCCTCTGTTTCAGCCCCTCTGTTTCAGCCCCTCTGTTTCAGCCCCTCTGTTTCAGCCCCTCTGTTTCAGCCCCTCTGATTCTCGCCCTCTGTTTCTCGCCCTCTGTTTCTCGCCCTCTGTTTCTCGCCCTCTGTTTCAGCCCCTCTGTTTCTGCCCCTCTGTTTCAGCCCCTCTGTTACTCGCCCTCTGTTTCTCGCCCTCTGTTTCTTGCCCTCTGTTTCTCGCTCTGTGTTTCTCGCCCTCTGTTTCTCGCCCTCTGTTTCAGCACCTCTGTTTCAGCCCCTCTGTTTCAGCCCCTCTGTTTCTCGCCCTCTGTTTCTCGCCCTCTGTTTCTCGCCCTCAGTTTCTGCCCCTCTGTTTCAGCCCCTTTGTTTCAGCCCCTCTGTTTCTCGCCCACTGTTTCTCGCCCTCTGTTTCAGCCCCTCTGTATCAGCCCCTCTGTTTCAGCCCCTCTGTTTCAGCCCCTCTGTTTCAGCACCTCTGTTTCAGCCCCTCTGTTTCTCGCCCTCTGTTTCTCGCCCTCTGTTTCTCGCCATCTGTTTCTCGCCCTCTGTTTCAGCCCCTCTGTTTCAGCCCCTCTGTTTCTCGCCCTCTGTTTCAGCCCCTCTGTTTCAGCCCCTCTGTTTCTCGCCCTCTGTTTCAGCCCCTCTGTTTCAGCACCTCTGTTTCTCGCCCTTTGTTTCTCACCCTCTGTTTCAGCCGCTCTGTTTCTCGCCCTGTTACAGCCCCTCTGTTTCAGTCCCTCTGTTTCAGCCCCTCTGTTTCTCGCCCTCTGTTTCTCGCCCACTGTTTCTCGCCCTCTGTTTCTGCCCCTCTGTTTCAGTCCCTCTGTTTCAGCCCCTCTGTTTCAGCCCCTCTGTTTCAGCCCCTCTGTTTCTCGCCCTCTGTTTCTCGCCCTCTGTTTCTCGCCCTCAGTTTCAGCCCCTCTGTTTCAGCCCCTTTGTTTCAGCCCCTCTGTTTCAGCCCCTCTGTTTCTCGCCCACTGTTTCTCGCCCTCTGTTTCAGCCCCTCTGTTTCAGCCCCTCTGTTTCAGCCCCTCTGTTTCAGCCCATCTGTTTCTCGCCCTCTGTTTCTCGCCCTCTGTTTCTCGCCCTCTGTTTCTCGCTCTCTGTTTCTCGCCCTCTGTTTCAGCCCCTCTGTTTCAGCCCCTCTGTTTCAGCCCCTCTGTTTCTCGCCCTCTGTTTCTCGCCCTCTGTTTCGGCACATCTGTTTCTCGCCCTCTCTTTCAGCCCCTCTCTTTCTCGCCCTCTGTTGCAGACCCTCTGTTTCAGCCCCTCTGTTTCAGCCCCTCTGTTTCAGCCCCTCTGTTTCTCGCCCTCTGTTTCAGCCCCTCTGTTTCTCGCCCTCTGTTTCCGCCCCTCTGTTTCTCGCCCTCTGTTGCAGCCCCTCTGTTTCAGCCCCTCTGTTTCAGCCCCTCTGTTTCAGACCCTCTGTTTCTCGCCCTCTGTTTCTCGCCCTCTGTTTGAGCCCGTCTGTTTCAGCCCCTCTGTTTCAGCCCCTCTGTTTGAGCCCCTCTGTTTCTGCCCCTCTGTTTCTCGCCCTCTGTTTCTCTCCCTCGGTTTCAGCCCCTCTGTTTCTCGCCCTCTGTTTCAGCCCCTCGGTTTCTCGCCCTCTGTTTCAGCCCCTCTGTTTCAGCCCCTCTGTTTCAGCCCCTCTGTTTCTTCCCTTCTGTTTCAGCCCCTCTGTTTCAGCCCCTCTGTTTCTCACCTTCTGTTTCAGCCCCTCTGTTTCTCGCCCTCTGTTTCAGACCCTCTGTTTCAGCCCCTCAGTATCAGCCCCTCTGTTTCACCCCCTCTGTTTCTCGCCCTCTGTTTCTCGCCCTCTGTTTCTCGCCCACTGTTTCAGCCCATCTGTTTCAGCCCCTCTGTTTCAGCCCATCTGTTTCAGCCCCACTGTTTCAGCCCCTCTGTTTCAGCCCCTCTGTTTCAGCCCCGCTGTTGCTCGCCCACTGTTTCAGCCCCTCTGTTTCTCGCCATCTGTTTCAGCCCCTCTGTTTCAGCCCCTCTGTTTCTCGCCCTCTGTTTCAGCCCCTCTGTTTCAGCCCCTCTGTTTCAGCCCCTCTGTTTCAGCACCTCTGTTTCTCGCCCTTTGTTTCTCGCCCTGTGTTTCAGCCCCTCTGTTTCTCGCCCTCTGTTTCAGCCCCTCTGTTTCAGCCCCTCTGTTTCTCGCCCTCTGTTTCAGCCCCTCTGTTTCTTGTCCTCTGTTTCAGCCCCTCTGTTTCAGTCCCTCTGTTTCAGGCCCTCTGTTTCAGCCCCTCTGTTTCAGCCCCTCTGTTTCACGCCCTCTGTTTCAGCCCCTCTGTTTCTCGCCCTCTGTTTCAGCCCCTCTGTTTCAGCCCCTCTGTATCAGCCCCTCTGTTTCTGCCCCTCTGTTTCTCGCCCTCTGTTTCTCGCCCTCTGTTTCAGCCCCTCTGTTTCAGACCCTCTGTTTCAGCCCCTCTGTTTCAGCCCCTCTGTTTCAGCCCCTCTGTTTCTCGCCCTCTGTTTCTCGCCCTCTGTTTCTCGCTCTCTGTTTCTCGCCATCTGTTTCTCGCCCTCTGTTTCAGCCCCTCTGTTTCAGCCCATCTGATTCAGCCCCTCTGTTTCAGCACCTCTGTTTCTCGCCCTTTGTTTCTCGCCCTTTGTTTCAGCCCCTCTGATTCTCGCCCTCTGTTTCAGCCCCTCTGTTTCTCGCACTCTGTTTCAGCCCCTCTGTTTCAACCCCTCTGTTTCTCGCCCTCTGTTTCAGCCCCTCTGTTTCAGCCCCTCTGTTTCTCGCCCTCTGTTTCTCGCCCTCTGTTTCAGCCCCACTGTTTCAGCCCCTCTGTTTCAGACCCTCTGTTTCAGCCCCTCTGTTTCAGCCCCTCTGATTCTCGCCCTCTGTTTCTCGCCCTCTGTTTCTCGCCCTCTGTTTCTCGCTCTCTGTTTCTCGCCCTCTGTTTCTCGCCCTCTGTTTCAGCCCCTCTGTTTCTGCCCCTCTGTTTCTGCCCCTCTGTTTCAGCCCCTCTGTTTCAGAGCCTCTGTTTCTCGCCCTCTGTTTCTCGCCCTCTGTTTCTTGCCCTCTGTTTCTCGCTCTCTGTTTCTCGCCCTCTGTTTCTCGCCCTCTGTTTCAGCACCTCTGTTTCAGCCCCTCTGTTTCAGCCGCTTTGTTTCAGCCCCTCTGTTTCAGCCCCTCTGTTTCTCGCCCACTGTTTCTCGCCCTCTGTTTCAGCCCCTCTGTATCAGCCCCTCTGTTTCAGCACCTCTGTTTCAAACCCCTCTGTTTCAGCACCTCTGTTTCAGCCCCTCTGTTTCTCGCCCTCTGTTTCTCGCCCTCTGTTTCTCGCCATCTGTTTCTCGCCCTCTGTTTCAGCCCCTCTGTTTCTCGCCCTCTGTTTCAGCCCCTCTGTTTCTGCCCCTCTGTTTCTCGCCCTCTGTTTCAGCCCCTCTGTTTCAGCCCCTCTGTATCAGCCCCTCTGTTTCAGCCCCTCTGTTTCTCGCCCTCTGTTTCTCGCCCTCTGTTTCAGCGCCTCTGTTTCAGCCCCTCTGTTTCAGCCCCATCTGATTCAGCCCCTCTGTTTCTCGCCCTCTGTTTCTCGCCCTCTGTTTCTCGCCCTCTGTTTCTCGCTCTCTGTTTCTCGCCCTCTGTTTCAGCCATTCTGTTTCTCGCCCTCTGTGTCAGCCCCACTGTTTCAGTCCCTCTGTTTCAGCCCCACTGTTTCTCGCCCTCTGTTTCTCGCCCTCTGTTTCAGCCCCTCTGTTTCAGCCCCTCTGTTTCAGCCCCTCTGTTTCTCGCCCTCTGTTTCAGCCCCTCTGTTTCATCCCCTCTGTTTCTCGCCCTCTGTTTCAGCCCCTCGGTTTCTCGCCCTCTGTTTCAGCCCCTCTGTTTCAGCCCCTCTGTTTCAGCCCCTCTGTTTCTTCCCTTCTGTTTCAGCCCCTCTGTTTCAGCCCCTCTGTTTCTCACCTTCTGTTTCAGCCCCTCTGTTTCTCGCCCTCTGTTTCAGACCCTCTGTTTCAGCCCCTCAGTATCAGCCCCTCTGTTTCACCCCCTCTGTTTCTCGCCCTCTGTTTCTCGCCCTCTGTTTCTCGCCCACTGTTTCAGCCCATCTGTTTCAGCCCCTCTGTTTCAGCCCATCTGTTTCAGCCCCACTGTTTCAGCCCCTCTGTTTCAGCCCCTCTGTTTCAGCCCCGCTGTTGCTCGCCCACTGTTTCAGCCCCTCTGTTTCTCGCCATCTGTTTCAGCCCCTCTGTTTCAGCCCCTCTGTTTCTCGCCCTCTGTTTCAGCCCCTCTGTTTCAGCCCCTCTGTTTCAGCCCCTCTGTTTCAGCACCTCTGTTTCTCGCCCTTTGTTTCTCGCCCTGTGTTTCAGCCCCTCTGTTTCTCGCCCTCTGTTTCAGCCCCTCTGTTTCAGCCCCTCTGTTTCTCGCCCTCTGTTTCAGCCCCTCTGTTTCTTGTCCTCTGTTTCAGCCCCTCTGTTTCAGTCCCTCTGTTTCAGGCCCTCTGTTTCAGCCCCTCTGTTTCAGCCCCTCTGTTTCACGCCCTCTGTTTCAGCCCCTCTGTTTCTCGCCCTCTGTTTCAGCCCCTCTGTTTCAGCCCCTCTGTATCAGCCCCTCTGTTTCTGCCCCTCTGTTTCTCGCCCTCTGTTTCTCGCCCTCTGTTTCAGCCCCTCTGTTTCAGACCCTCTGTTTCAGCCCCTCTGTTTCAGCCCCTCTGTTTCAGCCCCTCTGTTTCTCGCCCTCTGTTTCTCGCCCTCTGTTTCTCGCTCTCTGTTTCTCGCCATCTGTTTCTCGCCCTCTGTTTCAGCCCCTCTGTTTCAGCCCATCTGATTCAGCCCCTCTGTTTCAGCACCTCTGTTTCTCGCCCTTTGTTTCTCGCCCTTTGTTTCAGCCCCTCTGATTCTCGCCCTCTGTTTCAGCCCCTCTGTTTCTCGCACTCTGTTTCAGCCCCTCTGTTTCAACCCCTCTGTTTCTCGCCCTCTGTTTCAGCCCCTCTGTTTCAGCCCCTCTGTTTCTCGCCCTCTGTTTCTCGCCCTCTGTTTCAGCCCCACTGTTTCAGCCCCTCTGTTTCAGACCCTCTGTTTCAGCCCCTCTGTTTCAGCCCCTCTGATTCTCGCCCTCTGTTTCTCGCCCTCTGTTTCTCGCCCTCTGTTTCTCGCTCTCTGTTTCTCGCCCTCTGTTTCTCGCCCTCTGTTTCAGCCCCTCTGTTTCTGCCCCTCTGTTTCTGCCCCTCTGTTTCAGCCCCTCTGTTTCAGAGCCTCTGTTTCTCGCCCTCTGTTTCTCGCCCTCTGTTTCTTGCCCTCTGTTTCTCGCTCTCTGTTTCTCGCCCTCTGTTTCTCGCCCTCTGTTTCAGCACCTCTGTTTCAGCCCCACTGTTTCAGCCGCTTTGTTTCAGCCCCTCTGTTTCAGCCCCTCTGTTTCTCGCCCACTGTTTCTCGCCCTCTGTTTCAGCCCCTCTGTATCAGCCCCTCTGTTTCAGCACCTCTGTTTCAAACCCCTCTGTTTCAGCACCTCTGTTTCAGCCCCTCTGTTTCTCGCCCTCTGTTTCTCGCCCTCTGTTTCTCGCCATCTGTTTCTCGCCCTCTGTTTCAGCCCCTCTGTTTCTCGCCCTCTGTTTCAGCCCCTCTGTTTCTGCCCCTCTGTTTCTCGCCCTCTGTTTCAGCCCCTCTGTTTCAGCCCCTCTGTATCAGCCCCTCTGTTTCAGCCCCTCTGTTTCTCGCCCTCTGTTTCTCGCCCTCTGTTTCAGCGCCTCTGTTTCAGCCCCTCTGTTTCAGCCCCATCTGATTCAGCCCCTCTGTTTCTCGCCCTCTGTTTCTCGCCCTCTGTTTCTCGCCCTCTGTTTCTCGCTCTCTGTTTCTCGCCCTCTGTTTCAGCCATTCTGTTTCTCGCCCTCTGTGTCAGCCCCACTGTTTCAGTCCCTCTGTTTCAGCCCCACTGTTTCTCGCCCTCTGTTTCTCGCCCTCTGTTTCAGCCCCTCTGTT
Organism: Stegostoma tigrinum; assembly: GCF_030684315.1. Classification (NCBI taxonomy): domain Eukaryota; kingdom Metazoa; phylum Chordata; class Chondrichthyes; order Orectolobiformes; family Stegostomatidae; genus Stegostoma; species Stegostoma tigrinum. The sequence continues at coordinate 1,019,997 of NW_026728408.1, forward strand.
TCAGCCCCTCTGTTTCAGCCCCTCTGTTTCTCGCCCTCTGTTTCAGCCCCTCTGTTTCATCCCCTCTGTTTCTCGCCCTCTGTTTCAGCCCCTCTGTTTCAGCCCCTCTGTATCAGCCCCTCTGTTTCAGCCCCTCTGTTTCTCGCCCTCTGTTTCTCGCCCTCTGTTTCAGCCCCTCTGTTTCAGCCCCTCTGTTTCAGCCCCTCTGTTTCTCGCCCTCTGTTTCTCGCCCTCTGTTTCTCGCCCTCTGTTTCTCGCTCTCTGATTCTCGCCCTCTGTTTCAGCCCCTCTGTTTCTCGCCCACTGTTTCAGCCCCTCTGTTTCTCGCCATCTGTTTCAGCCCCTCTGTTTCAGCCCCTCTGTTTCTCGCCCTCTGATTCAGACCCTCTGTTTCAGCCCCTCTGTTTCAGCCCCTCTGTTTCAGCACCTCTGTTTCTCGCCCTTTGTTTCTCGCCCTTTGTTTCAGCCCCTCTGATTCTCGCCCTCTGTTTCAGCCCCTCTGTTTCTCGCACTCTGTTTCAGCCCCTCTGTTTCAACCCCTCTGTTTCTCGCCCTCTGTTTCAGCCCCTCTGTTTCATCCCCTCTGTTTCTCGCCCTCTGTTTCTCGCCCTCTGTTTCAGCCCCTCTGTTTCAGCCCCTCTGTTTCAGCCCCTCTGTTTCAGCCCCTCTGTTTCAGCCCCTCTGATTCTCGCCCTCTGTTTCTCGCCCTCTGTTTCTCGCCCTCTGTTTCTCGCCCTCTGTTTCAGCCCCTCTGTTTCTGCCCCTCTGTTTCAGCCCCTCTGTTTCAGCCCCTCTGTTTCAGCCCCTCTGTTACTCGCCCTCTGTTTCTCGCCCTCTGTTTCTTGCCCTCTGTTTCTCGCTCTGTGTTTCTCGCCCTCTGTTTCTCGCCCTCTGTTTCAGCACCTCTGTTTCAGCCCCTCTGTTTCAGCCCCTCTGTTTCTCGCCCTCTGTTTCTCGCCCTCTGTTTCTCGCCCTCAGTTTCTGCCCCTCTGTTTCAGCCCCTTTGTTTCAGCCCCTCTGTTTCTCGCCCACTGTTTCTCGCCCTCTGTTTCAGCCCCTCTGTATCAGCCCCTCTGTTTCAGCCCCTCTGTTTCAGCCCCTCTGTTTCAGCACCTCTGTTTCAGCCCCTCTGTTTCTCGCCCTCTGTTTCTCGCCCTCTGTTTCTCGCCATCTGTTTCTCGCCCTCTGTTTCAGCCCCTCTGTTTCAGCCCCTCTGTTTCAGACCCTCTGATTCTCGCCCTCTGTTTCTCGCCCTCTGTTTCAGCCCCTCTGTTTCTGCCCCTCAGTTCCAGCCCCTCTGTTTCTTGCCCTCTGTTTCAGCACCTCTGTTTCTCGCCCTCTCTTTCAGCCCCTCTCTTTCTCGCCCTCTGTTGCAGGCCCTCTGTTTCAGCCCGTCTGTTTCAGCCCCTCTGTTACAGCCCCTCTGTTTCTCGCCCTCTGTTTCAGCCCCTCTGTTTCTCGCCCTCTGTTTCCGCCCCTCTGTTTCTCGCCCTCTGTTGCAGCCCCTCTGTTTCAGCCCCTCTGTTTCAGCCCCTCTGTTTCAGCTCCTCTGTTTCAGACACTCTGTTTGTCGCCCTCTGTTTCTCGCCCTCTGTTTCAGCCCCTCTGTTTCAGCCCCTCTGTTTTAGCCCCTCTGTTTCTCGCCCTCTGTTTGAGCCCCTCTGTTTCAGCCCCTCTGTTTCAGCCCCTCTGTTTCAGCCCCTCTGTTTCAGGCCCACTGTTTCAGACCCTCTGTTTCTCGCCATCTGTTTCAGCCCCTCTGTTTCAGCCCCTCTGTTTCTCGCCCTCTGTTTCAGCCCCTCTGTTTCAGCCCCTCTGTTTCAGCCCGTCTTTTTCAGCCCCTCTGTTTCTCGCCCTCTGTTTCTCGCCGTCTGTTTCTCGCTCTCTGTTTCTCGCCCTCTGTTTCTCGCCCTCTGTTTCAGCCCCTCTGTTTCAGCCACTCTGTTTCAGCTCCTCTGTTTCTCGCCCTCTGTTTCTCGCCCACTGTTTCTCGCCCTCTGTTTCAGCCCCTCTGTTTCAGACCCTCTGTTTCAGCCCCTCTGTTTCTCGCCCTCTGTTTCTCGCTCTCTCTTTCTCGCCCTCTGTTTCTCGCCCTCTGTTTCAGCACCTCTGATTCAGCCCCTCTGTTTCAGCCCCTCTGTTTCTCGCCCTCTGTTTCTCGCCCTCTGTTTCTCGCCCTCTGTTTCAGCCCCTCTGTTTCATCCCCTTTGTTTCAGCCCCTCTATTTCAGCCCCTCTGTTTCTCGCCCTCTGTTTCAGCCCCTCTGTTTCAGCCCCTCTGTTTCAGCCCCTCTGTTTCAGCCCCTCTGTTTCTCGCCCTCTGTTTCTCGCCCTCTGTTTCAGCCCCTCTGTTTCAGCCCCTCTGTTTCAGACCCTCTGTTTCTCGCCATCTGTTTAAGCCACTCTGTTTCAGCCCCTCTGTTTCTCGCCCTCTGTTTCAGCCCCTCTGTTTCAGCCCATCTGTTTCAGCCCCTCTTTTTCAGCCCCTCTGTTTCTCGCCCTCTGTTTCTCGCCGTCTGTTTCTCGCTCTCTGTTTCTCGCCCTCTGTTTCTCGCCCTCTGTTTCAGCCCCTCTGTTTCAGCCCCTCTGTTTCTCGCCCTGTTACAGCCCCTCTGTTTCAGTCCCTCTGTCTCAGCCCCTCTGTTTCTCGCCCTCTGTTTCTCGCCCACTGTTTCTCGCCCTCTGTTTCTGCCCCTCTGTTTCAGCCCCTCTGTTTCAGCCCCTCTGTTTCAGCCCCTCTGTTTCAGCCCCTCTGTTTCTCGCCCTCTGTTTCTCGCCCTCTGTTTCTCGCCCTCAGTTTCAGCCCCCCTGTTTCAGCCCCTTTGTTTCAGCCCCTCTGTTTCAGCCCCTCTGTTTCTCGCCCACTGTTTCTCGCCCTCTGTTTCAGCCCCTCTGTTTCAGCCCCTCTGTTTCAGCCCCTCTGTTTCAGCCCCTCTGTTTCTCGCCCTCTGTTTCTCGCCCTCTGTTTCTCGCCCTCTGTTTCTCGCCCTCTGTTTCAGCCCCTCTGTTTCAGCCCCTCTGTTTCAGCCCCTCTGTTTCTCGCCCTCTGTTTCTCGCCCTCTGTTTCGGCACCTCTGTTTCTCGCCCTCTCTTTCAGCCCCTCTCTTTCTCGCCCTCTGTTGCAGACCCTCTGTTTCAGCCCCTCTGTTTCAGCCCCTCTGTTTCAGCCCCTCTGTTTCTCGCCCTCTGTTTCAGCCCCTCTGTTTCTCGCCCTCTGTTTCCGCCCCTCTGTTTCTCGCCCTCTGTTGCAGCCCCTCTGTTTCAGCCCCTCTGTTTCAGCCCCTCTGTTTCAGACTCTCTGTTTCTCGCCCTCTGTTTCTCGCCCTCTGTTTGAGCCCGTCTGTTTCAGCCCCTCTGTTTCAGCCCCTCTGTTTGAGCCCCTCTGTTTCAGCCCCTCTGTTTTTCGCCCTCTGTTTCTCGCCCTCGGTTTCAGCCCCTCTGTTTCTCGCCCTCTGTTTCAGCCCCTCGGTTTCTCGCCCTCTGTTTCAGCCCCTCTGTTTAACCCCCTCTGTTTCAGCCCCTCTGTTTCTTCCCTTCTGTTTCAGCCCCTCTGTTTCAGCCCCTCTGTTTCTCACCTTCTGTTTCAGCCCCTCTGTTTCTCGCCCTCTGTTTCAGACCCTCTGTTTCAGCCCCTCAGTATCAGCCCCTCTGTTTCACCCCCTCTGTTTCTCGCCCTCTGTTTCTCGCCACCTGTTTCTCGCCCACTGTTTCAGCCCATCTGTTTCAGCCCCTCTGTTTCAGCCCATCTGTTTCAGCCCCACTGTTTCAGCCCCTCTGTTTCAGCCCCTCTGTTTCAGCCCCGCTGTTGCTCGCCCACTGTTTCAGCCCCTCTGTTTCTCGCCATCTGTTTCAGCCCCTCTGTTTCAGCCCCTCTGTTTCTCGCCCTCTGTTTCAGCCCCTCTGTTTCAGCCCCTCTGTTTCAGCCCCTCTGTTTCAGCACCTCTGTTTCTCGCCCTTTGTTTCTCGCCCTGTGTTTCAGCCCCTCTGTTTCTCGCCCTCTGTTTCAGCCCCTCTGTTTCTCGTCCTCTGTTTCAGCCCCTCTGTTTCAGTCCCACTGTTTCAGGCCCTCTGTTTCAGCCCCTCTGTTTCAGCCCCTCTGTTTCACGCCCTCTGTTTCAGCCCCTCTGTTTCTCGCCCTCTGTTTCAGCCCCTCTGTTTCAGCCCCTCTGTATCAGCCCCTCTGTTTCTGCCCCTCTGTTTCTCGCCCTCTGTTTCTCGCCCTCTGTTTCAGCCCCTCTGTTTCAGACCCTCTGTTTCAGCCCCTCTGTTTCAGCCCCTCTGTTTCAGCCCCTCTGTTTCTCGCCCTCTGTTTCTCGCCCTCTGTTTCTCGCTCTCTGTTTCTCGCCATCTGTTTCTCGCCCTCTGTTTCAGCCCCTCTGTTTCAGCCCATCTGATTCAGCCCCTCTGTTTCAGCCCCTCTGTTTCTCGCCCGCTGTTTCAGCGCCTCTGTTTCTCGCCCTCTGTTTCAGCCCCTCTGTTTCAGCCCCTCTGTATCAGCCCCTCTGTTTCAGCCCCTCTGTTTCTCGCCCTCTGTTTCTCGCCCGCTGTTAGAGCCCCGCTGTTTCAGCCCCTCTGTTTCAGCCCCTCTGTTTCAGCCCCTCTGTTTCTCGCCCTCTGTTTCTCGCCCTCTGTTTCTCGCTCTCTGTTTCTCGCCCTCTGTTTCTCACCCTCTGTTTCAGCCCCTCTGTTTCAGCCCCTCTGTTTCAGCCCCGCTGTTTCTCGCCCTCTGTTTCTCGCCCACTGTTTCTCGCCCTCTGTTTCAACCCCTCTGTTTCAGCCCCTCTGTTTCAGCCCCGCTGTTTCAGCCCCTCTGTTTCAGCCCCTCTGTTTCTCGCCCTCTGTTTCTCGCCCTCTGTTTCTCGCTCTCTGTTTCTCGCCCTCTGTTTCTCGCCCTCTGTTTCAGCCCCTCTGTTTCAGCCCCTCTGTTTCAGCCCCTCTGTTTCAGCCCCTCTGTTTCTCGCCCTCTGTTTTTCGCCCTCTGTTTCTCGCCCTCTGTTTCTCGAACTCTGTTTCAGCCCCTCTGTTTCAGTCCCTCTGTTTCAGCCCCTCTGTTTCTCGCCCTCTGTTTCTCGCCCACTGTTTCAGCCCCTCTGTTTCAGCCCCTCTGTTTCAGCCCCTCTGTTTCTCGCCCTCTGTTTCAGCCCCTCTGTTTCAGCCCCTCTGTTTCTCGCCCTCTGTTTCAGCCCGTCTGTTTCAGCCCCTCTGTTTCAGCCCCTCTGTTTCAGCCCCTCTGTTTCTCGCCCTCTGTTTCTCGCCCTCTGTTTCAGCCCCTCTGTTTCAGCCACTCTGTATCAGACCCTTTGTTTCAGCCCCCCTGTTTCTCGCCCTCTGTTTCTCGCCCTCTGTTTCTCGCCCACTGTTTCAGCCCCTCTGTTTCAGCCCCTTTGTTTCAGCCCCTCTGTTTCAGCCGCTCTGTTTCTCGCCCTCTGTTTCAGCCCCACTGTTTCAGCCCCTCTGTTTCAGCCCCTCTGTTTCAGCCCCGCTGTTGCTCGCCCACTGTTTCAGCCCCTCTGTTTCTCGCCATCTGTTTCAGCCCCTCTGTTTCAGCCCCTCTGTTTCTCGCCCTCTGTTTCAGCCCCTCTGTTTCAGCCCCTCTGTTTCAGCCCCTCTGTTTCAGCACCTCTGTTTCTCGCCCTTTGTTTCTCGCCCTGTGTTTCAGCCCCTCTGTTTCTCGCCCTCTGTTTCAGCCCCTCTGTTTCTCGTCCTCTGTTTCAGCCCCTCTGTTTCAGTCCCACTGTTTCAGGCCCTCTGTTTCAGCCCCTCTGTTTCAGCCCCTCTGTTTCACGCCCTCTGTTTCAGCCCCTCTGTTTCTCGCCCTCTGTTTCAGCCCCTCTGTTTCAGCCCCACTGTATCAGCCCCTCTGTTTCTGCCCCTCTGTTTCTCGCCCTCTGTTTCTCGCCCTCTGTTTCAGCCCCTCTGTTTCAGACCCTCTGTTTCAGCCCCTCTGTTTCAGCCCCTCTGTTTCAGCCCCTCTGTTTCTCGCCCTCTGTTTCTCGCCCTCTGTTTCTCGCTCTCTGTTTCTCGCCATCTGTTTCTCGCCCTCTGTTTCAGCCCCTCTGTTTCAGCCCATCTGATTCAGCCCCTCTGTTTCAGCCCCTCTGTTTCTCGCCCGCTGTTTCAGCGCCTCTGTTTCTCGCCCTCTGTTTCAGCCCCTCTGTTTCAGCCCCTCTGTATCAGCCCCTCTGTTTCAGCCCCTCTGTTTCTCGCCCTCTGTTTCTCGCCCGCTGTTAGAGCCCCGCTGTTTCAGCCCCTCTGTTTCAGCCCCTCTGTTTCAGCCCCTCTGTTTCTCGCCCTCTGTTTCTCGCCCTCTGTTTCTCGCTCTCTGTTTCTCGCCCTCTGTTTCTCACCCTCTGTTTCAGCCCCTCTGTTTCAGCCCCTCTGTTTCAGCCCCGCTGTTTCTCGCCCTCTGTTTCTCGCCCACTGTTTCTCGCCCTCTGTTTCAACCCCTCTGTTTCAGCCCCTCTGTTTCAGCCCCGCTGTTTCAGCCCCTCTGTTTCAGCCCCTCTGTTTCTCGCCCTCTGTTTCTCGCCCTCTGTTTCTCGCTCTCTGTTTCTCGCCCTCTGTTTCTCGCCCTCTGTTTCAGCCCCTCTGTTTCAGCCCCTCTGTTTCAGCCCCTCTGTTTCAGCCCCTCTGTTTCTCGCCCTCTGTTTTTCGCCCTCTGTTTCTCGCCCTCTGTTTCTCGCCCTCTGTTTCAGCCCCTCTGTTTCAGTCCCACTGTTTCAGCCCCTCTGTTTCTCGCCCTCTGTTTCTCGCCCACTGTTTCAGCCCCTCTGTTTCAGCCCCTCTGTTTCAGCCCCTCTGTTTCTCGCCCTCTGTTTCAGCCCCTCTGTTTCAGCCCCTCTGTTTCTCGCCCTCTGTTTCAGCCCGTCTGTTTCAGCCCCTCTGTTTCAGCCCCTCTGTTTCAGCCCCTCTGTTTCTCGCCCTCTGTTTCTCGCCCTCTGTTTCAGCCCCTCTGTTTCAGCCACTCTGTATCAGACCCTCTGTTTCAGCCCCCCTGTTTCTCGCCCTCTGTTTCTCGCCCTCTGTTTCTCGCCCTCTGTTTCAGCCCCTCTGTTTCAGCCCCTTTGTTTCAGCCCCTCTGTTTCAGCCGCTCTGTTTCTCGCCCTCTGTTTCAGCCCCTCTGTTTCAGCCCCTCTGTTTCAGCCCCTCTGTTTCAGCCCCTCTGTCTCAGCCCACTGTTTCAGCCCCTCTGTTTCTCGCCATCTGTTTCAGCCCCTCTGTTTCAGCCCCTCTGTTTCTCGCCCTCTGTTTCAGACCCTCTGTTTCAGCCCCTCTGTTTCAGCCCCTCTGTTTCAGCACCTCTGTTTCTCGCCCTTTGTTTCTCGCCCTCTGTTTCAGCCCCTCTGTTTCTCGCCCTCTGTTTCAGCCCCTCTGTTTCTCGCAGTCTGTTTCAGCCCCTCTGTTTCAGCCCCTCTGTTTCTCGCCCTCTGTTTCAGCCCCTCTCTTTCAGCCCCTCTGTTACTGCCCCTCTGTTTCAGCCCCTCTGTTTCAGCCCTTCTGTTTCTCGCCCTCTGTTTCTCGCCCTCTGTTTCAGCCCCTCTGTTTCAGCCCCTCTGTTTCAGCCCCTCTGTTTCAGCCCCTCTGTTTCAGCCCCTCTGATTCTCGCCCTCTGTTTCTCGACCTCTGTTTCTCGCCCTCTGTTTCTCGCTCTCTGTTTCTCGCCCTCTGTTTCTCGCCCTCTGTTTCAGCCCCTCTGTTTCTGCCCCTCTGTTTCAGCCCCTCTGTTTCAGTCCCTCTGTTTCAGCCCCTCTGTTTCTCGCCCTCTGTTTCTCGCCCTCTCTTTCTTGCCCTCTGTTTCTCGCTCTCTGTTTCTCGCCCTCTGTTTCTCGCCCTCTGTTTCAGCACCTCTGTTTCAGCCCCTCTGTTTCAGCCCCTCTGTTTCTCGCCCTCTGTTTCTCGCCCTCTGTTTCTCGCCCTCAGTTTCAGCCCCTCTGTTTCAGCCCCTTTGTTTCAGCCCCTCTGTTTCAGCCCCTCTGTTTCTCGCCAACTGTTTCTCGCCCACTGTTTCAGCCCCTCTGTTTCAGCCCCTCTGTTTCAGCCCCTCTGTTTCAGCCCCTCTGTTTCAGCACCTCTGTTTCAGCCCCTCTGTTTCTCGCCCTCTGTTTCTCGCCCTCTGTTTCTCGCCCTCTGTTTCTCGCCCTCTGTTTCAGCCCCTCTGTTTCCGCCCCTCTGTTTCAGCCCCTCTGTTTCTCGCCCTCTGTTTCTCGCCCTCTGTTTCAGCCCCTCTGTTTCTGCCCCTCAGTTCCAGCCCCTCTGATTCTTGCCCTCTGTTTCAGCACCTCTGTTTCTCGCCCTCTCTTTCAGCCCCTCTCTTTCTCGCCCTCTGTTTCAGACCCTCTGTTTCAGCCCGTCTATTTCAGCCCCTCTGTTTCAGCCCCTCTGTTTCTCGCCCTCTGTTTCCGCCCCTCTGTTTCTCGCCCTCTGTTGCAGCCCCTCTGTTTCAGCCCCTCTGTTTCAGCCCCTCTGTTTCAGCTCCTCTGTTTCAGACCCTCTGTTTCTCGCCCTCTGTTTCAGCCCCTCTGTTTCAGCCCCTCTGTTTCAGCCACTCTGTTTCAGCCCCTCTGTTTCTCGCCCTCTGTTTCTCGCGCTCTGTTTCTCGCCCTCTGTTTCAGCCCCTCTGTTTCATCCCCTCTGTTTCAGCCCCTCTGTTTCAGCCCCTCTGTTTCTCGCCCTCTGTTTCTCGCCCTCTGTTTCTCGCCCTCTGTTTCTCGCTCTCTGTTTCTCGCCCTCTGTTTCTCGCCCTCTGTTTCAGCCCCTCAGTTTCAGCCACTCTGTTTCAGCTCCTCTGTTTCTCGCCCTCTGTTTCTCGCCCACTGTTTCTCGCCCTCTGTTTCAGCCCCTCTGTTTCAGCCCCTCTGTTTCAGCCCCTCTGTTTCAGCCCCTCTGTTTCTCGCCCTCTGTTTCTCGCTCTCTCTTTCTCGCCCTCTGTTTCTCGCCCACTGTTTCAGCACCTCTCTTTCAGCCCCTCTGTTTCAGCCCCTCTGTTTCTCACCCTCTGTTTCTCGCCCTCTGTTTCTCGCCCTCTGTTTCAGCCCCTCTGTTTCAGCCCCTCTGTTTCAGCCCCTCTGTTTCAGCCCCTCTGTTTCTCGCCCTCTGTTTCAGCCCCTCTGTTTCAGCCCCTCTGTTTCAGCCCCTCTGTTTCAGACCCTCTGTTTCTCGCCCTCTGTTTCTCGCCCTCTGTTTCTCGCCCTCTGTTTCTCGCCCTCTGTTTCAGCCCCTCTGTTTCAGCCCCTCTGTTTCAGCCCCTCTGTTTCTCGCCCTCTGTTTCTCGCCCTCTGTTTCTCGCTCTCTGTTTCTGGCCCTCTGTTTCTCGCCCTCTGTTTCAGCCCCTCTGTTTCAGCTCCTCTGTTCCTCGCTCTCTGTTTCTCGCCCTCTGTTTCAGCCCCTCTGTTTCTCGCCCACTGTTTCTCGCCATCTATTTCAGCCCCTCTGTTTCAGCCCCTCTGTTTCTCGCCCTCTGTTTCAGCCCCTCTGTTTCAGCCCCTCTGTTTCTCGCCCTCTGTTTCAGCCCCCCTGTTTCAGCACCTCTGTTTCTCGCCCTTTGTTTCTCGCCCTCTGTTTCAGCCCCTCTGTTTCTCGCCCTCTGTTTCAGCCCCTCTGTTTCAGTCCCTCTGTTTCAGCCCCTCTGTTTCCGCCCCTCTGTTTCAGCCCCTCTGTTTCAGCCCCTCTGTTTCAGCCCCTCTGTTTCTCGCCCTCTGTTTCAGCCCCTCTGTTTCAGCCCCTCTGTTTCAGCCCCGCTGTTTCTCGCCCTCTGTTTCTCGCCCTCTGTTTCTCGCTCTTTGTTTCTCGCCCTCTGTTTCTCGCCCTCTGTTTCAGCCCCTCTGTTTCTCGCTCTCTGTTTCTCGCCCTCTGATTCATCCCCTCTGTTTCAGCCCCTCTGTTTCAGCCCCTCTGTTTCTCGCCCTCTGTTTCTCGCCCTCTGTTTCTCGCCCTCTGTTTCTCGCTCTCTGTTTCTCGCCCTCTGTTTCTCGCCCTCTGTTTCAGCCCCTCTGTTTCAGCCCCTCTATTTCAGCCCCTCTGTTTCTCGCCCTCTGTTTCTCGCCCACTGTTTCTCGCCCTCTGTTTCAGCCCCTCTGATTCAGCCCCTCTGTTTCAGCCCCTCTGTTTCAGCCCCTCTGTTTCAGCCCCTCTGTTTCAGCCCCTCTGTTTCAGCCCCTCTGTTTCTCGCCCTCTGTTTCAGCCCCTCTGTTTCATCCCCTCTGTTTCTCGCCCTCTGTTTCAGCCCCTCTGTTTCAGCCCCTCTGTATCAGCCCCTCTGTTTCAGCCCCTCTGTTTCTCGCCCTCTGTTTCTCGCCCTCTGTTTCAGCCCCTCTGTTTCAGCCCCTCTGTTTCAGCCCCTCTGTTTCAGCCCCTCTGATTCTCGCCCTCTGTTTCTCGCCCTCTGTTTCTCGCCCTCTGTTTCAGCCCCTCTGTTTCAGCCACTCTGTATCAGACCCTCTGTTTCAGCCCCCCTGTTTCTCGCCCTCTGTTTCTCGCCCTCTGTTTCTCGCCCTCTGTTTCAGCCCCTCTGTTTCAGCCCCTTTGTTTCAGCCCCTCTGTTTCAGCCGCTCTGTTTCTCGCCCTCTGTTTCAGCCCCTCTGTTTCAGCCCCTCTGTTTCAGCCCCTCTGTTTCAGCCCCTCTGTCTCAGCCCACTGTTTCAGCCCCTCTGTTTCTCGCCATCTGTTTCAGCCCCTCTGTTTCAGCCCCTCTGTTTCTCGCCCTCTGTTTCAGACCCTCTGTTTCAGCCCCTCTGTTTCAGCCCCTCTGTTTCAGCACCTCTGTTTCTCGCCCTTTGTTTCTCGCCCTCTGTTTCAGCCCCTCTGTTTCTCGCCCTCTGTTTCAGCCCCTCTGTTTCTCGCAGTCTGTTTCAGCCCCTCTGTTTCAGCCCCTCTGTTTCTCGCCCTCTGTTTCAGCCCCTCTCTTTCAGCCCCTCTGTTACTGCCCCTCTGTTTCAGCCCCTCTGTTTCAGCCCTTCTGTTTCTCGCCCTCTGTTTCTCGCCCTCTGTTTCAGCCCCTCTGTTTCAGCCCCTCTGTTTCAGCCCCTCTGTTTCAGCCCCTCTGTTTCAGCCCCTCTGATTCTCGCCCTCTGTTTCTCGACCTCTGTTTCTCGCCCTCTGTTTCTCGCTCTCTGTTTCTCGCCCTCTGTTTCTCGCCCTCTGTTTCAGCCCCTCTGTTTCTGCCCCTCTGTTTCAGCCCCTCTGTTTCTGTCCCTCTGTTTCAGCCCCTCTGTTTCTCGCCCTCTGTTTCTCGCCCTCTCTTTCTTGCCCTCTGTTTCTCGCTCTCTGTTTCTCGCCCTCTGTTTCTCGCCCTCTGTTTCAGCACCTCTGTTTCAGCCCCTCTGTTTCAGCCCCTCTGTTTCTCGCCCTCTGTTTCTCGCCCTCTGTTTCTCGCCCTCAGTTTCAGCCCCTCTGTTTCAGCCCCTTTGTTTCAGCCCCTCTGTTTCAGCCCCTCTGTTTCTCGCCAACTGTTTCTCGCCCACTGTTTCAGCCCCTCTGTTTCAGCCCCTCTGTTTCAGCCCCTCTGTTTCAGCCCCTCTGTTTCAGCACCTCTGTTTCAGCCCCTCTGTTTCTCGCCCTCTGTTTCTCGCCCTCTGTTTCTCGCCCTCTGTTTCTCGCCCTCTGTTTCAGCCCCTCTGTTTCAGCCCCTCTGTTTCAGCCCCTCTGTTTCTCGCCCTCTGTTTCTCGCCCTCTGTTTCAGCCCCTCTGTTTCTGCCCCTCAGTTCCAGCCCCTCTGATTCTTGCCCTCTGTTTCAGCACCTCTGTTTCTCGCCCTCTCTTTCAGCCCCTCTCTTTCTCGCCCTCTGTTTCAGACCCTCTGTTTCAGCCCGTCTATTTCAGCCCCTCTGTTTCAGCCCCTCTGTTTCTCGCCCTCTGTTTCCGCCCCTCTGTTTCTCGCCCTCTGTTGCAGCCCCTCTGTTTCAGCCCCTCTGTTTCAGCCCCTCTGTTTCAGCTCCTCTGTTTCAGACCCTCTGTTTCTCGCCCTCTGTTTCAGCCCCTCTGTTTCAGCCCCTCTGTTTCAGCCACTCTGTTTCAGCCCCTCTGTTTCTCGCCCTCTGTTTCTCGCGCTCTGTTTCTCGCCCTCTGTTTCAGCCCCTCTGTTTCATCCCCTCTGTTTCAGCCCCTCTGTTTCAGCCCCTCTGTTTCTCGCCCTCTGTTTCTCGCCCTCTGTTTCTCGCCCTCTGTTTCTCGCTCTCTGTTTCTCGCCCTCTGTTTCTCGCCCTCTGTTTCAGCCCCTCAGTTTCAGCCACTCTGTTTCAGCTCCTCTGTTTCTCGCCCTCTGTTTCTCGCCCACTGTTTCTCGCCCTCTGTTTCAGCCCCTCTGTTTCAGCCCCTCTGTTTCAGCCCCTCTGTTTCAGCCCCTCTGTTTCTCGCCCTCTGTTTCTCGCTCTCTCTTTCTCGCCCTCTGTTTCTCGCCCACTGTTTCAGCACCTCTCTTTCAGCCCCTCTGTTTCAGCCCCTCTGTTTCTCACCCTCTGTTTCTCGCCCTCTGTTTCTCGCCCTCTGTTTCAGCCCCTCTGTTTCAGCCCCTCTGTTTCAGCCCCTCTGTTTCAGCCCCTCTGTTTCTCGCCCTCTGTTTCAGCCCCTCTGTTTCAGCCCCTCTGTTTCAGCCCCTCTGTTTCAGACCCTCTGTTTCTCGCCCTCTGTTTCTCGCCCTCTGTTTCTCGCCCTCTGTTTCTCGCCCTCTGTTTCAGCCCCTCTGTTTCAGCCCCTCTGTTTCAGCCCCTCTGTTTCTCGCCCTCTGTTTCTCGCCCTCTGTTTCTCGCTCTCTGTTTCTGGCCCTCTGTTTCTCGCCCTCTGTTTCAGCCCCTCTGTTTCAGCTCCTCTGTTCCTCGCTCTCTGTTTCTCGCCCTCTGTTTCAGCCCCTCTGTTTCTCGCCCACTGTTTCTCGCCATCTATTTCAGCCCCTCTGTTTCAGCCCCTCTGTTTCTCGCCCTCTGTTTCAGCCCCTCTGTTTCAGCCCCTCTGTTTCTCGCCCTCTGTTTCAGCCCCCCTGTTTCAGCACCTCTGTTTCTCGCCCTTTGTTTCTCGCCCTCTGTTTCAGCCCCTCTGTTTCTCGCCCTCTGTTTCAGCCCCTCTGTTTCAGTCCCTCTGTTTCAGCCCCTCTGTTTCCGCCCCTCTGTTTCAGCCCCTCTGTTTCAGCCCCTCTGTTTCAGCCCCTCTGTTTCTCGCCCTCTGTTTCAGCCCCTCTGTTTCAGCCCCTCTGTTTCAGCCCCGCTGTTTCTCGCCCTCTGTTTCTCGCCCTCTGTTTCTCGCTCTTTGTTTCTCGCCCTCTGTTTCTCGCCCTCTGTTTCAGCCCCTCTGTTTCTCGCTCTCTGTTTCTCGCCCTCTGTTTCATCCCCTCTGTTTCAGCCCCTCTGTTTCAGCCCCTCTGTTTCTCGCCCTCTGTTTCTCGCCCTCTGTTTCTCGCCCTCTGTTTCTCGCTCTCTGTTTCTCGCCCTCTGTTTCTCGCCCTCTGTTTCAGCCCCTCTGTTTCAGCCCCTCTATTTCAGCCCCTCTGTTTCTCGCCCTCTGTTTCTCGCCCACTGTTTCTCGCCCTCTGTTTCAGCCCCTCTGATTCAGCCCCTCTGTTTCAGCCCCTCTGTTTCAGCCCCTCTGTTTCAGCCCCTCTGTTTCAGCCCCTCTGTTTCAGCCCCTCTGTTTCTCGCCCTCTGTTTCAGCCCCTCTGTTTCATCCCCTCTGTTTCTCGCCCTCTGTTTCAGCCCCTCTGTTTCAGCCCCTCTGTATCAGCCCCTCTGTTTCAGCCCCTCTGTTTCTCGCCCTCTGTTTCTCGCCCTCTGTTTCAGCCCCTCTGTTTCAGCCCCTCTGTTTCAGCCCCTCTGTTTCAGCCCCTCTGTTTCTCGCCCTCTGTTTCTCGCCCTCTGTTTCTCGCCCTCTGTTTCTCGCTCTCTGATTCTCGCCCTCTGTTTCAGCCCCTCTGTTTATCGCCCACTGTTTCAGCCCCTCTGTTTCTCGCCATCTGTTTCAGCCCCTCTGTTTCAGCCCCTCTGTTTCTCGCCCTCTGTTTCAGACCCTCTGTTTCAGCCCCTCTGTTTCAGCCCCTCTGTTTCAGCACCTCTGTTTCTCGCCCTTTGTTTCTCGCCCTTTGTTTCAGCCCCTCTGATTCTCGCCCTCTGTTTCAGCCCCTCTGTTTCTCGCACTCTGTTTCAGCCCCTCTGTTTCAACCCCTCTGTTTCTCGCCCTCTGTTTCAGCCCCTATGTTTCAGCCCCTCTGTTTCTCGCCCTCTGTTTCTCGCCCTCTGTTTCAGCCCCACTGTTTCAGCCCCTCTGTTTCAGCCCCTCTGTTTCAGCCCCTCTGTTTCAGCCCCTCTGATTCTCGCCCTCTGTTTCTCGCCCTCTGTTTCTCGCCCTCTGTTTCTCGCTCTCTGCTTCTCGCCCTCTGTTTCTCGCCCTCTGTTTCAGCCCCTCTGTTTCTGCCCCTCTGTTTCAGCCCCTCTGTTTCAGCCCCTCTGTTTCAGCCCCTCTGTTTCTCGCCCTCTGTTTCTCGCCCTCTGTTTCTTGCCCTCTGTTTCTCGCTCTCTGTTTCTCGCCCTCTGTTTCTCGCCCTCTGTTTCAGCACCTCTGTTTCAGCCCCTCTGTTTCAGCCCCTCTGTTTCTCGCCCTCTGTTTCTCGCCCTCTGTATCTCGCCCTCAGTTTCTGCCCCTCTTTTTCAGCCGCTTTGTTTCAGCCCCTCTGTTTCAGCCCCTCTGTTTCTCGCCCACTGTTTCTCGCCCTCTGTTTCAGCCCCTCTGTATCAGCCCCTCTGTTTCAGCCCCTCTGTTTCAAACCCCTCTGTTTCAGCACCTCTGTTTCAGCCCCTCTGTTTCTCGCCCTCTGTTTCTCGCCCTCTGTTTCTCGCCATCTGTTTCTCGCCCTCTGTTTCAGCCCCTCTGTTTCAGCCCCTCTGTTTCAGACCCTCTGATTCTCGCCCTCTGTTTCTCGCCCTCTGTTTCAGCCCCTCTGTTTCTGCCCCTCTGTTTCTCGCCCTCTGTTTCAGCCCCTCTGTTTCATCCCCTCTGTTTCTCGCCCTCTTTTTCAGCCCCTCTGTTTCAGCCCCTCTGTATCAGCCCCTCTGTTTCAGCCCCTCTGTTTCTCGCCCTCTGTTTCTCGCCCTCTGATCAGCGCCTCTGTTTCAGCCCCTCTGTTTCAGCCCCTCTGTTTCAGCCCCTCTGTTTCTCGCCCTCTGTTTCTCGCCCTCTGTTTCTCGCCCTCTGTTTCTCGCTCTCTGTTTCTCGCCCTCTGTTTCAGCCATTCTGTTTCTCGCCCTCTGTTTCAGCCCCACTGTTTCAGTCCCTCTGTTTTTTTGCCCCACTGTTTCTCGCCCTCTGTTTCTCGCCCTCTGTTTCAGCCCCTCTGTTTCAGCCCCTCTGTTTCAGCCCCTCTGTTTCTCGCCCTCTGTTTCAGCCCCTCTATTTCATCCCCTCTGTTTCTCGCCCTCTGTTTCAGCCCCTCTGTTTCAGCCCCTCTGTATCAGCCCCTCTGTTTCAGCCCCTCTGTTTCTCGCCCTCTGTTTCTCGCCCTCTGTTTCAGCCCCTCTGTTTCAGCCCCTCTGTTTCAGCCCCTCTGTTTCAGCCCCTCTGTTTCTCGCCCTCTGTTTCTCGCCCTCTGTTTCTCGCCCTCTGTTTCTCGCTCTCTGATTCTCGCCCTCTGTTTCAGCCCCTCTGTTTCTCGCCCACTGTTTCAGCCCCTCTGTTTCTCGCCATCTGTTTCAGCCCCTCTGTTTCAGCCCCTCTGTTTCTCGCCCTCTGTTTCAGACCCTCTGTTTCAGCCCCTCTGTTTCAGCCCCTCTGTTTCAGCACCTCTGTTTCTCGCCCTTTGTTTCACGCCCTTTGTTTCAGCCCCTCTGATTCTCGCCCTCTGTTTCAGCCCCTCTGTTTCTCGCACTCTGTTTCAGCCCCTCTGTTTCAACCCCTCTGTTTCTCGCCCTCTGTTTCAGCCCCTCTGTTTCAGCCCCTCTGTTTCTCGCCCTCTGTTTCAGCCCCTCTGTTTCAGCCCCTCTGTTTCAGCCCCTCTGTTTCAGCCCCTCTGTTTCAGCCCCTCTGATTCTCGCCCTCTGTTTCTCGCCCTCTGTTTCTCGCCCTCTGTTTCTCGCCCTCTGTTTCAGCCCCTCTGTTTCTGCCCCTCTGTTTCAGCCCCTCTGTTTCAGCCCCTCTGTTTCAGCCCCTCTGTTTCTCGCCCTCTGTTTCTCGCCCTCTGTTTCTTGCCCTCTGTTTCTCGCTCTCTGTTTCTCGCCCTCTGTTTCTCGCCCTCTGTTTCAGCACCTCTGTTTCAGCCCCTCTGTTTCAGCCCCTCTTTTTCTCGCCCTCTGTTTCTCGCCCTCTGTTTCTCGCCCTCAGTTTCTGCCCCTCTGTTTCAGCCGCTTTGTTTCAGCCCCTCTGTTTCTCGCCCACTGTTTCTCGCCCTCTGTTTCAGCCCCTCTGTATCAGCCCCTCTGTTTCAGCCCCTCTGTTTCAGCCCCTCTGTTTCAGCACCTCTGTTTCAGCCCCTCTGTTTCTCGCCCTCTGTTTCTCGCCCTCTGTTTCTCGCCATCTGTTTCTCGCCCTCTGTTTCAGCCCCTCTGTTTCAGCCCCTCTGTTTCAGACCCTCTGATTCTCGCCATCTGTTTCTCGCCCACTGTTTCAGCCCCTCTGTTTCTGCCCCTCAGTTCCAGCCCCTCTGTTTCTTGCCCTCTGTTTCAGCACCTCTGTTTCTCGCCCTCTCTTTCAGCCCCTCTCTTTCTCGCCCTCTGTTGCAGGCCCTCTGTTTCAGCCCGTCTGTTTCAGCCCCTCTGTTACAGCCCCTCTGTTTCTCGCCCTCTGTTTCAGCCCCTCTGTTTCTCGCCCTCTGTTTCCGCCCCTCTGTTTCTCGCCCTCTGTTGCAGCCCCTCTGTTTCAGCCGCTCTGTTTCAGCCCCTCTGTTTCAGCTCCTCTGTTTCAGACACTCTGTTTGTCGCCCTCTGTTTCTCGCCCTCTGTTTCAGCCCCTCTGTTTCAGCCCCTCTGTTTTAGCCCCTCTGTTTCTCGCCCTCTGTTTGAGCCCCTCTGTTTCAGCCCCTCTGTTTCAGCCCCTCTGTTTCAGCCCCTCTGTTTCAGGCCCACTGTTTCAGACCCTCTGTTTCTCGCCATCTGTTTCAGCCCCTCTGTTTCAGCCCCTCTGTTTCTCGCCCTCTGTTTCAGCCCCTCTGTTTCAGCCCCTCTGTTTCAGCCCCTCTTTTTCAGCCCCTCTGTTTCTCGCCCTCTGTTTCTCGCCGTCTGTTTCTCGCTCTCTGTTTCTCGCCCTCTGTTTCTCGCCCTCTGTTTCAGCCCCTCTGTTTCAGCCACTCTGTTTCAGCTCCTCTGTTTCTCGCCCTCTGTTTCTCGCCCACTGTTTCTCGCCCTCTGTTTCAGCCCCTCTGTTTCAGCCCGTCTGTTTCAGCCCCTCTGTTTCTCGCCCTCTGTTTCTCGCTCTCTCTTTCTCGCCCTCTGTTTCTCGCCCTCTGTTTCAGCACCTCTGATTCAGCCCCTCTGTTTCAGCCCCTCTGTTTCTCGCCCTCTGTTTCTCGCCCTCTGTTTCAGCCCCTCTGTTTCAGCCCCTCTGTTACAGCCCCTCTGTTTCTCGCCCTCTGTTTCAGCCCCTCTGTTTCTCGCCCTCTGTTTCCGCCCCTCTGTTTCTCGCCCTCTGTTGCAGCCCCTCTGTTTCAGCCGCTCTGTTTCAGCCCCTCTGTTTCAGCTCCTCTGTTTCAGACACTCTGTTTGTCGCCCTCTGTTTCTCGCCCTCTGTTTCAGCCCCTCTGTTTCAGCCCCTCTGTTTTAGCCCCTCTGTTTCTCGCCCTCTGTTTGAGCCCCTCTGTTTCAGCCCCTCTGTTTCAGCCCCTCTGTTTCAGCCCCTCTGTTTCAGGCCCACTGTTTCAGACCCTCTGTTTCTCGCCATCTGTTTCAGCCCCTCTGTTTCAGCCCCTCTGTTTCTCGCCCTCTGTTTCAGCCCCTCTGTTTCAGCCCCTCTGTTTCAGCCCCTCTTTTTCAGCCCCTCTGTTTCTCGCCCTCTGTTTCTCGCCGTCTGTTTCTCGCTCTCTGTTTCTCGCCCTCTGTTTCTCGCCCTCTGTTTCAGCCCCTCTGTTTCAGCCACTCTGTTTCAGCTCCTCTGTTTCTCGCCCTCTGTTTCTCGCCCACTGTTTCTCGCCCTCTGTTTCAGCCCCTCTGTTTCAGCCCGTCTGTTTCAGCCCCTCTGTTTCTCGCCCTCTGTTTCTCGCTCTCTCTTTCTCGCCCTCTGTTTCTCGCCCTCTGTTTCAGCACCTCTGATTCAGCCCCTCTGTTTCAGCCCCTCTGTTTCTCGCCCTCTGTTTCTCGCCCTCTGTTTCTCGCCCTCTGTTTCAGCCCCTCTGTTTCAGCCCCTTTGTTTCAGCCCTTCTGTTTCAGCCCCTCTGTTTCTCGCCCTCTGTTTCAGCCCCTCTGTTTCAGCCCCTCTGTTTCAGCCCCTCTGTTTCAGCCCCTCTGTTTCTCGCCCTCTGTTTCTCGCCCTCTGTTTCAGCCCCTCTGTTTCAGCCCCTCTGTTTCAGACCCTCTGTTTCTCGCCATCTGTTTCAGCCCCTCTGTTTCAGCCCCTCTGTTTCTCGCCCTCTGTTTCAGCCCCTCTGTTTCAGCCCCTCTGTTTCAGCCCCTCCTTTTCAGCCCCTCTGTTTCTCGCCCTCTGTTTCTCGCCGTCTGTTTCTCGCTCTCTGTTTCTCGCCCTCTGTTTCTCGCCCTCTGCTTCAGCCCCTCTGTTTCAGCCACTCTGTTTCAGCTCCTCTGTTTCTCGCCCTCTGTTTCTCGCCCACTGTTTCTCGCCCTCTGTTTCAGCCCCTCTGTTTCAGCCCCTCTGTTTCAGCCCCTCTGTTTCTCGCCCTCTGTTTCTCGCTCTCTCTTTCTCGCCCTCTGTTTCTCGCCCTCTGTTTCAGCACCTCTGATTCAGCCCCTCTGTTTCAGCCCCTCTGTTTCTCGCCCGCTGTTTCTCGCCCTCTGTTTCTCGCCCTCTGTTTCAGCCCCTCTGTTTCAGCCCCTTTGTTTCAGCCCCTCTGTTTCAGCCCCTCTGTTTCTCGCCCTCTGTTTCAGCCCCTCTGTTTCAGCCCCTCTGTTTCAGCCCCTCTGTTTCAGCCCCTCTGTTTTTCGCCCTCTGCTTCTCGCCCTCTGTTTCTCGCCCTCTGTTTCTCGCCCTCTGTTTCAGCCCCTCTGTTTCAGACCCTCTGTTTCTCGCCCTCTGTTTCTCGCCCTCTGTTTCTCGCTCTCTGTTTCTCGCCCTCTGTTTCTCGCCCTCTGTTTCAGCCACTCTGTTTCAGCTCCTCTGTTCCTCGCTCTCTGTTTCTCGCCCTCTGTTTCAGCCCCTCTGTTTCTCACCCACTGTTTCAGCCCCTCTGTTTCTCGCCATCTGTTTCAGCCCCTCTGTTTCAGCCCCTCTGTTTCTCGCCCTCTGTTTCAGCCCCTCTGTTTCAGCCCCTCTGTTTCTCGCCCTCTGTTTCAGCCCCTCTGTTTCAGCACCTCTGTTTCTCGCCCTTTGTTTCTCACCCTCTGTTTCAGCCCCTCTGTTTCTCGCCCTGTTACAGCCCCTCTGTTTCAGTCCCTCTGTTTCAGCCCCTCTGTTTCTCGCCCTCTGTTTCTCGCCCACTGTTTCTCGCCCTCTGTTTCTGCCCCTCTGTTTCAGTCCCTCTGTTTCAGCCCCTCTGTTTCAGCCCCTCTGTTTCAGCCCCTCTGTTTCACGCCCTCTGTTTCTCGCCCTCTGTTTCTCGCCCTCAGTTTCAGCCCCTCTGTTTCAGCCCCTTTGTTTCAGCCCCTCTGTTTCAGCCCCTCTGTTTCTCGCCCACTGTTTCTCGCCCTCTGTTTCAGCCCCTCTGTTTCAGCCCGTCTGTTTCAGCCCCTCTGTTTCAGCCCCTCTGTTTCTCGCCCTCTGTTTCTCGCCCTCTGTTTCTCGCCCTCTGTTTCTCGCTCTCTGTTTCTCGCCCTCTGTTTCAGCCCCTCTGTTTCAGCCCCTCTGTTTCAGCCCCTCTGTTTCTCGCCCTCTGTTTCTCGCCCTCTGTTTCGGCACCTCTGTTTCTCGCCCTCTCTTTCAGCCCCTCTCTTTCTCGCCCTCTGTTGCAGACCCTCTGTTTCAGCCCCTCTGTTTCAGCCCCTCTGTTTCAGCCCCTCTGTTTCTCGCCCTCTGTTTCAGCCCCTCTGTTTCTCGCCCTCTGTTTCCGCCCCTCTGTTTCTCGCCCTCTGTTGCAGCCCCTCTGTTTCAGCCCCTCTGTTTCAGCCCCTCTGTTTCAGACCCGCTGTTTCTCGCCCTCTGTTTCTCGCCCTCTGTTTGAGCCCGTCTGTTTCAGCCCCTCTGTTTCAGCCCCTCTGTTTGAGCCCCTCTGTTTCAGCCCCTCTGTTTCTCGCCCTCTGTTTCTCGCCCTCGGTTTCAGCCCCTCTGTTTCTCGCCCTCTGTTTCAGCCCCTCGGTTTCTCGCCCTCTGTTTCAGCCCCTCTGTTTCAGCCCCTCTGTTTCAGCCCCTCTGTTTCTTCCCTTCTGTTTCAGCCCCTCTGTTTCAGCCCCTCTGTTTCTCACCTTCTGTTTCAGCCCCTCTGTTTCTCGCCCTCTGTTTCAGACCCTCTGTTTCAGCCCCTCAGTATCAGCCCCTCTGTTTCACCCCCTCTGTTTCTCGCCCTCTGTTTCTCGCCCTCTGTTTCTCGCCCACTGTTTCAGCCCATCTGTTTCAGCCCCTCTGTTTCAGCCCATCTGTTTCAGCCCCACTGTTTCAGCCCCTCTGTTTCAGCCCCTCTGTTTCAGCCCCGCTGTTGCTCGCCCACTGTTTCAGCCCCTCTGTTTCTCGCCATCTGTTTCAGCCCCTCTGTTTCAGCCCCTCTGTTTCTCGCCCTCTGTTTCAGCCCCTCTGTTTCAGCCCCTCTGTTTCAGCCCCTCTGTTTCAGCACCTCTGTTTCTCGCCCTTTGTTTCTCGCCCTGTGTTTCAGCCCCTCTGTTTCTCGCCCTCTGTTTCAGCCCCTCAGTTTCTCGTCCTCTGTTTCAGCCCCTCTGTTTCAGTCCCACTGTTTCAGGCCCTCTGTTTCAGCCCCTCTGTTTCAACCCCTCTGTTTCACGCCCTCTGTTTCAGCCCCTCTGTTTCTCGCCCTCTGTTTCAGCCCCTCTGTTTCAGCCCCTCTGTATCAGCCCCTCTGTTTCTGCCCCTCTGTTTCTCGCCCTCTGTTTCTCGCCCTCTGTTTCAGCCCCTCTGTTTCAGACCCTCTGTTTCAGCCCCTCTGTTTCAGCCCCTCTGTTTCAGCCCCTCTGTTTCTCGCTCTCTGTTTCTCGCCATCTGTTTCTCGCCCTCTGTTTCAGCCCCTCTGTTTCAGCCCATCTGATTCAGCCCCTCTGTTTCAGCACCTCTGTTTCTCGCCCTTTGTTTCTCGCCCTTTGTTTCAGCCCCTCTGATTCTCGCCCTCTGTTTCAGCCCCTCTGTTTCTCGCACTCTGTTTCAGCCCCTCTGTTTCAACCCCTCTGTTTCTCGCCCTCTGTTTCAGCCCCTCTGTTTCAGCCCCTCTGTTTCTCGCCCTCTGTTTCTCGCCCTCTGTTTCAGCCCCACTGTTTCAGCCCCTCTGTTTCAGACCCTCTGTTTCAGCCCCACTGTTTCAGCCCCTCTGATTCTCGCCCTCTGTTTCTCGCCCTCTGTTTCTCGCCCTCTGTTTCTCGCTCTCTGTTTCTCGCCCTCTGTTTCTCGCCCTCTGTTTCAGCCCCTCTGTTTCTGCCCCTCTGTTTCTGCCCCTCTGTTTCAGCCCCTCTGTTTCAGCCCCTCTGTTTCTCGCCCTCTGTTTCTCGCCCTCTGTTTCTTGCCCTCTGTTTCTCGCTCTCTGTTTCTCGCCCTCTGTTTCTCGCCCTCTGTTTCAGCACCTCTGTTTCAGCCCCTCTGTTTCAGCCCCTCTGTTTCTCGCCCACTGTTTCTCGCCCTCTGTTTCTCGCCCTCAGTTTCTGCCCCTCTGTTTCAGCCGCTTTGTTTCAGCCCCTCTGTTTCAGCCCCTCTGTTTCTCGCCCACTGTTTCTCGCCCTCTGTTTCAGACCCTCTGTATCAGCCCCTCTGTTTCAGCACCTCTGTTTCAAACCCCTCTGTTTCAGCACCTCTGTTTCAGCCCCTCTGTTTCTCGCCCTCTGTTTCTCGCCCTCTGTTTCTCGCCATCTGTTTCTCGCCCTCTGTTTCAGCCCCTCTGTTTCAGCCCCTCTGTTTCAGACCCTCTGATTCTCGCCCTCTGTTTCTCGCCCTCTGTTTCAGCCCCTCTGTTTCTGCCCCTCTGTTTCTCGCCCTCTGTTAAGGCCCCTCTGTTTCAGCCCCTCTGTTTCTCGCCCTCTGTTTCAGCCCCTCTGTTTCAGCCCCTCTGTTTCAGCCCCTCTGTTTCAGCCCCTCTGTTTCAGCCCCTCTGATTCTCGCCCTCTGTTTCAGCCCCTCTGTTTCTGCCCCTCTGTTTCTCGCCCTCTGTTTCAGCCCCTCTGTTTCAGCCCCTCTGTTTCTCGCCCTCTGTTTCAGCCCCTCTGTTTCAGCCCCTCTGTTTCAGCCCCTCTGTTTCAGCCCCTCTGTTTCAGCCCCTCTGATTCTCGCCCTCTGTTTCTCGCCCTCTGTTTCTCGCCCTCTGTTTCTCGCCCTCTGTTTCAGCCCCTCTGTTTCTGCCCCTCTGTTTCAGCCCCTCTGTTTCAGCCCCTCTGTTTCAGCCCCTCTGTTTCTCGCCCTCTGTTTCTCGCCCTCTGTTTCTTGCCCTCTGTTTCTCGCTCTCTGTTTCTCGCCCTCTGTTTCTCGCCCTCTGTTTCAGCACCTCTGTTTCAGCCCCTCTGTTTCAGCCCCTCTTTTTCCCGCCCTCTGTTTCTCGCCCTCTGTTTCTCGCCCTCAGTTTCTGCCCCTCTGTTTCAGCCGCTTTGTTTCAGCCCCTCTGTTTCTCGCCCACTGTTTCTCGCCCTCTGTTTCAGCCCCTCTGTATCAGCCCCTCTGTTTCAGCCCCTCTGTTTCAGCCCCTCTGTTTCAGCACCTCTGTTTCAGCCCCTCTGTTTCTCGCCCTCTGTTTCTCGCCCTCTGTTTCTCGCCATCTGTTTCTCGCCCTCTGTTTCAGCCCCTCTGTTTCAGCCCCTCTGTTTCAGACCCTCTGATTCTCGCCATCTGTTTCTCGCCCACTGTTTCAGCCCCTCTGTTTCTGCCCCTCAGTTCCAGCCCCTCTGTTTCTTGCCCTCTGTTTCAGCACCTCTGTTTCTCGCCCTCTCTTTCAGCCCCTCTCTTTCTCGCCCTCTGTTGCAGGCCCTCTGTTTCAGCCCGTCTGTTTCAGCCCCTCTGTTACAGCCCCTCTGTTTCTCGCCCTCTGTTTCAGCCCCTCTGTTTCTCGCCCTCTGTTTCCGCCCCTCTGTTTCTCGCCCTCTGTTGCAGCCCCTCTGTTTCAGCCGCTCTGTTTCAGCCCCTCTGTTTCAGCTCCTCTGTTTCAGACACTCTGTTTGTCGCCCTCTGTTTCTCGCCCTCTGTTTCAGCCCCTCTGTTTCAGCCCCTCTGTTTTAGCCCCTCTGTTTCTCGCCCTCTGTTTGAGCCCCTCTGTTTCAGCCCCTCTGTTTCAGCCCCTCTGTTTCAGCCCCTCTGTTTCAGGCCCACTGTTTCAGACCCTCTGTTTCTCGCCATCTGTTTCAGCCCCTCTGTTTCAGCCCCTCTGTTTCTCGCCCTCTGTTTCAGCCCCTCTGTTTCAGCCCCTCTGTTTCAGCCCCTCTTTTTCAGCCCCTCTGTTTCTCGCCCTCTGTTTCTCGCCGTCTGTTTCTCGCTCTCTGTTTCTCGCCCTCTGTTTCTCGCCCTGTGTTTCAGCCCCTCTGTTTCAGCCACTCTGTTTCAGCTCCTCTGTTTCTCGCCCTCTGTTTCTCGCCCACTGTTTCTCGCCCTCTGTTTCAGCCCCTCTGTTTCAGCCCGTCTGTTTCAGCCCCTCTGTTTCTCGCCCTCTGTTTCTCGCTCTCTCTTTCTCGCCCTCTGTTTCTCGCCCTCTGTTTCAGCACCTCTGATTCAGCCCCTCTGTTTCAGCCCCTCTGTTTCTCGCCCTCTGTTTCTCGCCCTCTGTTTCTCGCCCTCTGTTTCAGCCCCTCTGTTTCAGCCCCTTTGTTTCAGCCCTTCTGTTTCAGCCCCTCTGTTTCTCGCCCTCTGTTTCAGCCCCTCTGTTTCAGCCCCTCTGTTTCAGCCCCTCTGTTTCAGCACCTCTGTTTCTCGCCCTTTGTTTCTCGCCCTGTGTTTCAGCCCCTCTGTTTCTCGCCCTCTGTTTCAGCCCCTCTGTTTCTCGTCCTCTGTTTCAGCCCCTCTGTTTCAGTCCCACTGTTTCAGGCCCTCTGTTTCAGCCCCTCTGTTTCAGCCCCTCTGTTTCACGCCCTCTGTTTCAGCCCCTCTGTTTCTCGCCCTCTGTTTCAGCCCCTCTGTTTCAGCCCCTCTGTATCAGCCCCTCTGTTTCTGCCCCTCTGTTTCTCGCCCTCTGTTTCTCGCCCTCTGTTTCAGCCCCTCTGTTTCAGACCCTCTGTTTCAGCCCCTCTGTTTCAGCCCCTCTGTTTCAGCCCCTCTGTTTCTCGCTCTCTGTTTCTCGCCATCTGTTTCTCGCCCTCTGTTTCAGCCCCTCTGTTTCAGCCCATCTGATTCAGCCCCTCTGTTTCAGCACCTCTGTTTCTCGCCCTTTGTTTCTCGCCCTTTGTTTCAGCCCCTCTGATTCTCGCCCTCTGTTTCAGCCCCTCTGTTTCTCGCACTCTGTTTCAGCCCCTCTGTTTCAACCCCTCTGTTTCTCGCCCTCTGTTTCAGCCCCTCTGTTTCAGCCCCTCTGTTTCTCGCCCTCTGTTTCTCGCCCTCTGTTTCAGCCCCACTGTTTCAGCCCCTCTGTTTCAGACCCTCTGTTTCAGCCCCACTGTTTCAGCCCCTCTGATTCTCGCCCTCTGTTTCTCGCCCTCTGTTTCTCGCCCTCTGTTTCTCGCTCTCTGTTTCTCGCCCTCTGTTTCTCGCCCTCTGTTTCAGCCCCTCTGTTTCTGCCCCTCTGTTTCTGCCCCTCTGTTTCAGCCCCTCTGTTTCAGCCCCTCTGTTTCTCGCCCTCTGTTTCTCGCCCTCTGTTTCTTGCCCTCTGTTTCTCGCTCTCTGTTTCTCGCCCTCTGTTTCTCGCCCTCTGTTTCAGCACCTCTGTTTCAGCCCCTCTGTTTCAGCCCCTCTGTTTCTCGCCCACTGTTTCTCGCCCTCTGTTTCTCGCCCTCAGTTTCTGCCCCTCTGTTTCAGCCGCTTTGTTTCAGCCCCTCTGTTTCAGCCCCTCTGTTTCTCGCCCACTGTTTCTCGCCCTCTGTTTCAGACCCTCTGTATCAGCCCCTCTGTTTCAGCACCTCTGTTTCAAACCCCTCTGTTTCAGCACCTCTGTTTCAGCCCCTCTGTTTCTCGCCCTCTGTTTCTCGCCCTCTGTTTCTCGCCATCTGTTTCTCGCCCTCTGTTTCAGCCCCTCTGTTTCAGCCCCTCTGTTTCAGACCCTCTGATTCTCGCCCTCTGTTTCTCGCCCTCTGTTTCAGCCCCTCTGTTTCTGCCCCTCTGTTTCTCGCCCTCTGTTAAGGCCCCTCTGTTTCAGCCCCTCTGTTTCTCGCCCTCTGTTTCAGCCCCTCTGTTTCAGCCCCTCTGTTTCAGCCCCTCTGTTTCAGCCCCTCTGTTTCAGCCCCTCTGATTCTCGCCCTCTGTTTCAGCCCCTCTGTTTCTGCCCCTCTGTTTCTCGCCCTCTGTTTCAGCCCCTCTGTTTCAGCCCCTCTGTTTCTCGCCCTCTGTTTCAGCCCCTCTGTTTCAGCCCCTCTGTTTCAGCCCCTCTGTTTCAGCCCCTCTGTTTCAGCCCCTCTGATTCTCGCCCTCTGTTTCTCGCCCTCTGTTTCTCGCCCTCTGTTTCTCGCCCTCTGTTTCAGCCCCTCTGTTTCTGCCCCTCTGTTTCAGCCCCTCTGTTTCAGCCCCTCTGTTTCAGCCCCTCTGTTTCTCGCCCTCTGTTTCTCGCCCTCTGTTTCTTGCCCTCTGTTTCTCGCTCTCTGTTTCTCGCCCTCTGTTTCTCGCCCTCTGTTTCAGCACCTCTGTTTCAGCCCCTCTGTTTCAGCCCCTCTTTTTCTCGCCCTCTGTTTCTCGCCCTCTGTTTCTCGCCCTCAGTTTCTGCCCCTCTGTTTCAGCCGCTTTGTTTCAGCCCCTCTGTTTCTCGCCCACTGTTTCTCGCCCTCTGTTTCAGCCCCTCTGTATCAGCCCCTCTGTTTCAGCCCCTCTGTTTCAGCCCCTCTGTTTCAGCACCTCTGTTTCAGCCCCTCTGTTTCTCGCCCTCTGTTTCTCGCCCTCTGTTTCTCGCCATCTGTTTCTCGCCCTCTGTTTCAGCCCCTCTGTTTCAGCCCCTCTGTTTCAGACCCTCTGATTCTCGCCATCTGTTTCTCGCCCACTGTTTCAGCCCCTCTGTTTCTGCCCCTCAGTTCCAGCCCCTCTGTTTCTTGCCCTCTGTTTCAGCACCTCTGTTTCTCGCCCTCTCTTTCAGCCCCTCTCTTTCTCGCCCTCTGTTGCAGGCCCTCTGTTTCAGCCCGTCTGTTTCAGCCCCTCTGTTACAGCCCCTCTGTTTCTCGCCCTCTGTTTCAGCCCCTCTGTTTCTCGCCCTCTGTTTCCGCCCCTCTGTTTCTCGCCCTCTGTTGCAGCCCCTCTGTTTCAGCCGCTCTGTTTCAGCCCCTCTGTTTCAGCTCCTCTGTTTCAGACACTCTGTTTGTCGCCCTCTGTTTCTCGCCCTCTGTTTCAGCCCCTCTGTTTCAGCCCCTCTGTTTTAGCCCCTCTGTTTCTCGCCCTCTGTTTGAGCCCCTCTGTTTCAGCCCCTCTGTTTCAGCCCCTCTGTTTCAGCCCCTCTGTTTCAGGCCCACTGTTTCAGACCCTCTGTTTCTCGCCATCTGTTTCAGCCCCTCTGTTTCAGCCCCTCTGTTTCTCGCCCTCTGTTTCAGCCCCTCTGTTTCAGCCCCTCTGTTTCAGCCCCTCTTTTTCAGCCCCTCTGTTTCTCGCCCTCTGTTTCTCGCCGTCTGTTTCTCGCTCTCTGTTTCTCGCCCTCTGTTTCTCGCCCTCTGTTTCAGCCCCTCTGTTTCAGCCACTCTGTTTCAGCTCCTCTGTTTCTCGCCCTCTGTTTCTCGCCCACTGTTTCTCGCCCTCTGTTTCAGCCCCTCTGTTTCAGCCCGTCTGTTTCAGCCCCTCTGTTTCTCGCCCTCTGTTTCTCGCTCTCTCTTTCTCGCCCTCTGTTTCTCGCCCTCTGTTTCAGCACCTCTGATTCAGCCCCTCTGTTTCAGCCCCTCTGTTTCTCGCCCTCTGTTTCTCGCCCTCTGTTTCTCGCCCTCTGTTTCAGCCCCTCTGTTTCAGCCCCTTTGTTTCAGCCCTTCTGTTTCAGCCCCTCTGTTTCTCGCCCTCTGTTTCAGCCCCTCTGTTTCAGCCCCTCTGTTTCAGCCCCTCTGTTTCAGCCCCTCTGTTTCTCGCCCTCTGTTTCTCGCCCTCTGTTTCAGCCCCTCTGTTTCAGCCCCTCTGTTTCAGACCCTCTGTTTCTCGCCATCTGTTTCAGCCCCTCTGTTTCAGCCCCTCTGTTTCTCGCCCTCTGTTTCAGCCCCTCTGTTTCAGCCCCTCTGTTTCAGCCCCTCCTTTTCAGCCCCTCTGTTTCTCGCCCTCTGTTTCTCGCCGTCTGTTTCTCGCTCTCTGTTTCTCGCCCTCTGTTTCTCGCCCTCTGCTTCAGCCCCTCTGTTTCAGCCACTCTGTTTCAGCTCCTCTGTTTCTCGCCCTCTGTTTCTCGCCCACTGTTTCTCGCCCTCTGTTTCAGCCCCTCTGTTTCAGCCCCTCTGTTTCAGCCCCTCTGTTTCTCGCCCTCTGTTTCTCGCTCTCTCTTTCTCGCCCTCTGTTTCTCGCCCTCTGTTTCAGCACCTCTGATTCAGCCCCTCTGTTTCAGCCCCTCTGTTTCTCGCCCGCTGTTTCTCGCCCTCTGTTTCTCGGCCTCTGTTTCAGCCCCTCTGTTTCAGCCCCTTTGTTTCAGCCCCTCTGTTTCAGCCCCTCTGTTTCTCGCCCTCTGTTTCAGCCCCTCTGTTTCAGCCCCTCTGTTTCAGCCCCTCTGTTTCAGCCCCTCTGTTTTTCGCCCTCTGCTTCTCGCCCTCTGTTTCTCGCCCTCTGTTTCTCGCCCTCTGTTTCAGCCCCTCTGTTTCAGACCCTCTGTTTCTCGCCCTCTGTTTCTCGCCCTCTGTTTCTCGCTCTCTGTTTCTCGCCCTCTGTTTCTCGCCCTCTGTTTCAGCCACTCTGTTTCAGCTCCTCTGTTCCTCGCTCTCTGTTTCTCGCCCTCTGTTTCAGCCCCTCTGTTTCTCACCCACTGTTTCAGCCCCTCTGTTTCTCGCCATCTGTTTCAGCCCCTCTGTTTCAGCCCCTCTGTTTCTCGCCCTCTGTTTCAGCCCCTCTGTTTCAGCCCCTCTGTTTCTCGCCCTCTGTTTCAGCCCCTCTGTTTCAGCACCTCTGTTTCTCGCCCTTTGTTTCTCACCCTCTGTTTCAGCCCCTCTGTTTCTCGCCCTGTTACAGCCCCTCTGTTTCAGTCCCTCTGTTTCAGCCCCTCTGTTTCTCGCCCTCTGTTTCTCGCCCACTGTTTCTCGCCCTCTGTTTCTGCCCCTCTGTTTCAGTCCCTCTGTTTCAGCCCCTCTGTTTCAGCCCCTCTGTTTCAGCCCCTCTGTTTCACGCCCTCTGTTTCTCGCCCTCTGTTTCTCGCCCTCAGTTTCAGCCCCTCTGTTTCAGCCCCTTTGTTTCAGCCCCTCTGTTTCAGCCCCTCTGTTTCTCGCCCACTGTTTCTCGCCCTCTGTTTCAGCCCCTCTGTTTCAGCCCGTCTGTTTCAGCCCCTCTGTTTCAGCCCCTCTGTTTCTCGCCCTCTGTTTCTCGCCCTCTGTTTCTCGCCCTCTGTTTCTCGCTCTCTGTTTCTCGCCCTCTGTTTCAGCCCCTCTGTTTCAGCCCCTCTGTTTCAGCCCCTCTGTTTCTCGCCCTCTGTTTCTCGCCCTCTGTTTCGGCACCTCTGTTTCTCGCCCTCTCTTTCAGCCCCTCTCTTTCTCGCCCTCTGTTGCAGACCCTCTGTTTCAGCCCCTCTGTTTCAGCCCCTCTGTTTCAGCCCCTCTGTTTCTCGCCCTCTGTTTCAGCCCCTCTGTTTCTCGCCCTCTGTTTCCGCCCCTCTGTTTCTCGCCCTCTGTTGCAGCCCCTCTGTTTCAGCCCCTCTGTTTCAGCCCCTCTGTTTCAGACCCGCTGTTTCTCGCCCTCTGTTTCTCGCCCTCTGTTTGAGCCCGTCTGTTTCAGCCCCTCTGTTTCAGCCCCTCTGTTTGAGCCCCTCTGTTTCAGCCCCTCTGTTTCTCGCCCTCTGTTTCTCGCCCTCGGTTTCAGCCCCTCTGTTTCTCGCCCTCTGTTTCAGCCCCTCGGTTTCTCGCCCTCTGTTTCAGCCCCTCTGTTTCAGCCCCTCTGTTTCAGCCCCTCTGTTTCTTCCCTTCTGTTTCAGCCCCTCTGTTTCAGCCCCTCTGTTTCTCACCTTCTGTTTCAGCCCCTCTGTTTCTCGCCCTCTGTTTCAGACCCTCTGTTTCAGCCCCTCAGTATCAGCCCCTCTGTTTCACCCCCTCTGTTTCTCGCCCTCTGTTTCTCGCCCTCTGTTTCTCGCCCACTGTTTCAGCCCATCTGTTTCAGCCCCTCTGTTTCAGCCCATCTGTTTCAGCCCCACTGTTTCAGCCCCTCTGTTTCAGCCCCTCTGTTTCAGCCCCGCTGTTGCTCGCCCACTGTTTCAGCCCCTCTGTTTCTCGCCATCTGTTTCAGCCCCTCTGTTTCAGCCCCTCTGTTTCTCGCCCTCTGTTTCAGCCCCTCTGTTTCAGCCCCTCTGTTTCAGCCCCTCTGTTTCAGCACCTCTGTTTCTCGCCCTTTGTTTCTCGCCCTGTGTTTCAGCCCCTCTGTTTCTCGCCCTCTGTTTCAGCCCCTCTGTTTCTCGTCCTCTGTTTCAGCCCCTCTGTTTCAGTCCCACTGTTTCAGGCCCTCTGTTTCAGCCCCTCTGTTTCAGCCCCTCTGTTTCACGCCCTCTGTTTCAGCCCCTCTGTTTCTCGCCCTCTGTTTCAGCCCCTCTGTTTCAGCCCCTCTGTATCAGCCCCTCTGTTTCTGCCCCTCTGTTTCTCGCCCTCTGTTTCTCGCCCTCTGTTTCAGCCCCTCTGTTTCAGACCCTCTGTTTCAGCCCCTCTGTTTCAGCCCCTCTGTTTCAGCCCCTCTGTTTCTCGCTCTCTGTTTCTCGCCATCTGTTTCTCGCCCTCTGTTTCAGCCCCTCTGTTTCAGCCCATCTGATTCAGCCCCTCTGTTTCAGCACCTCTGTTTCTCGCCCTTTGTTTCTCGCCCTTTGTTTCAGCCCCTCTGATTCTCGCCCTCTGTTTCAGCCCCTCTGTTTCTCGCACTCTGTTTCAGCCCCTCTGTTTCAACCCCTCTGTTTCTCGCCCTCTGTTTCAGCCCCTCTGTTTCAGCCCCTCTGT
Organism: Stegostoma tigrinum; assembly: GCF_030684315.1. NCBI lineage: Eukaryota > Metazoa > Chordata > Chondrichthyes > Orectolobiformes > Stegostomatidae > Stegostoma > Stegostoma tigrinum. The sequence goes on from NW_026728408.1 coordinate 1,050,400, forward strand.
TTCTCGCCCTCTGTTTCTCGCCCTCTGTTTCAGCCCCACTGTTTCAGCCCCTCTGTTTCAGACCCTCTGTTTCAGCCCCACTGTTTCAGCCCCTCTGATTCTCGCCCTCTGTTTCTCGCCCTCTGTTTCTCGCCCTCTGTTTCTCGCTCTCTGTTTCTCGCCCTCTGTTTCTCGCCCTCTGTTTCAGCCCCTCTGTTTCTGCCCCTCTGTTTCTGCCCCTCTGTTTCAGCCCCTCTGTTTCAGCCCCTCTGTTTCTCGCCCTCTGTTTCTCGCCCTCTGTTTCTTGCCCTCTGTTTCTCGCTCTCTGTTTCTCGCCCTCTGTTTCTCGCCCTCTGTTCCAGCACCTCTGTTTCAGCCCCTCTGTTTCAGCCCCTCTGTTTCTCGCCCACTGTTTCTCGCCCTCTGTTTCTCGCCCTCAGTTTCTGCCCCTCTGTTTCAGCCGCTTTGTTTCAGCCCCTCTGTTTCAGCCCCTCTGTTTCTCGCCCACTGTTTCTCGCCCTCTGTTTCAGACCCTCTGTATCAGCCCCTCTGTTTCAGCACCTCTGTTTCAAACCCCTCTGTTTCAGCACCTCTGTTTCAGCCCCTCTGTTTCTCGCCCTCTGTTTCTCGCCCTCTGTTTCTCGCCATCTGTTTCTCGCCCTCTGTTTCAGCCCCTCTGTTTCAGCCCCTCTGTTTCAGACCCTCTGATTCTCGCCCTCTGTTTCTCGCCCTCTGTTTCAGCCCCTCTGTTTCTGCCCCTCTGTTTCTCGCCCTCTGTTAAGGCCCCTCTGTTTCATCCCCTCTGTTTCTCGCCCTCTGTTTCAGCCCCTCTGTTTCAGCCCCTCTGTATCAGCCCCTCTGTTTCAGCCCCTCTGTTTCTCGCCCTCTGTTTCTCGCCCTCTGTTTCAGCGCCTCTGTTTCAGCCCCTCTGTTTCAGCCCCTCTGTTTCAGCCCCTCTGTTTCTCGCCCTCTGTTTCTCGCCCTCTGTTTCTCGCCCTCTGTTTCTCGCTCTCTGTTTCTCGCCCTCTGTTTCAGCCATTCTGTTTCTCGCCCTCTGTTTCAGCCCCACTGTTTCAGTCCCTCTGTTTCAGCCCCACTGTTTCTCGCCCTCTGTTTCTCGCCCTCTGTTTCAGCCCCTCTGTTTCAGCCCCTCTGTTTCAGCCCCTCTGTTTCTCGCCCTCTGTTTCAGCCCCTCTGTTTCATCCCCTCTGTTTCTCGCCCTCTGTTTCAGCCCCTCTGTTTCAGCCCCTCTGTATCAGCCCCTCTGTTTCAGCCCCTCTGTTTCTCGCCCTCTGTTTCTCGCCCTCTGTTTCAGCCCCTCTGTTTCAGCCCCTCTGTTTCAGCCCCTCTGTTTCAGCCCCTCTGTTTCTCGCCCTCTGTTTCTCGCCCTCTGTTTCTCGCCCTCTGTTTCTCGCGCTCTGATTCTCGCCCTCTGTTTCAGCCCCTCTGTTTCTCGCCCACTGTTTCAGCCCCTCTGTTTCTCGCCATCTGTTTCAGCCCCTCTGTTTCAGCCCCTCTGTTTCTCGCCCTCTGTTTCAGACCCTCTGTTTCAGCCGCTCTGTTTCAGCCCCTCTGTTTCAGCACCTCTGTTTCTCGCCCTTTGTTTCTCGCCCTTTGTTTCAGCCCCTCTGATTCTCGCCCTCTGTTTCAGCCCCTCTGTTTCTCGCACTCTGTTTCAGCCCCTCTGTTTCAACCCCTCTGTTTCTCGCCCTCTGTTTCAGCCCCTCTGTTTCAGCCCCTCTGTTTCTCGCCCTCTGTTTCTCGCCCTCTGTTTCAGCCCCTCTGTTTCAGCCCCTCTGTTTCAGCCCCTCTGTTTCAGCCCCTCTGTTTCAGCCCCTCTGATTCTCGCCCTCTGTTTCTCGCCCTCTGTTTCTCGCCCTCTGTTTCTCGCCCTCTGTTTCAGCCCCTCTGTTTCTGCCCCTCTGTTTCAGCCCCTCTGTTTCAGCCCCTCTGTTTCAGCCCCTCTGTTTCTCGCCCTCTGTTTCTCGCCCTCTGTTTCTTGCCCTCTGTTTCTCGCTCTCTGTTTCTCGCCCTCTGTTTCTCGCCCTCTGTTTCAGCACCTCTGTTTCAGCCCCTCTGTTTCAGCCCCTCTGTTTCTCGCCCTCTGTTTCTCGCCCTCTGTTTCTCGCTCTCTGTTTCTCGCCCTTTGTTTCTCGCCCTCTGTTTCAGCCCCTCTGTTTCAGACCCTCTGTTTCAGCCCCTCTGTTTCAGCCCCTCTGTTTCAGCCCCTCTGTTTCTCGCCCTCTGTTTCTCGCCCTCTGTTTCTCGCTCTCTGTTTCTCGCCATCTGTTTCTCGCCCTCTGTTTCAGCCCCTCTGTTTCAGCCCATCTGATTCAGCCCCTCTGTTTCAGCACCTCTGTTTCTCGCCCTTTGTTTCTCGCCCTTTGTTTCAGCCCCTCTGATTCTCGCCCTCTGTTTCAGCCCCTCTGTTTCTCGCACTCTGTTTCAGCCCCTCTGTTTCAACCCCTCTGTTTCTCGCCCTCTGTTTCAGCCCCTCTGTTTCAGCCCCTCTGTTTCTCGCCCTCTGTTTCTCGCCCTCTGTTTCAGCCCCACTGTTTCAGCCCCTCTGTTTCAGACCCTCTGTTTCAGCCCCTCTGTTTCAGCCCCTCTGATTCTCGCCCTCTGTTTCTCGCCCTCTGTTTCTCGCCCTCTGTTTCTCGCTCTCTGTTTCTCGCCCTCTGTTTCTCGCCCTCTGTTTCAGCCCCTCTGTTTCTGCCCCTCTGTTTCTGCCCCTCTGTTTCAGCCCCTCTGTTTCACCCCCTCTGTTTCTCGCCCTCTGTTTCTCGCCCTCTGTTTCTTGCCCTCTGTTTCTCGCTCTCTGTTTCTCGCCCTCTGTTTCTCGCCCTCTGTTTCAGCACCTCTGTTTCAGCCCCTCTGTTTCAGCCCCTCTGTTTCTCGCCCTCTGTTTCTCGCCCTCTGTTTCTCGCCCTCAGTTTCTGCCCCTCTGTTTCAGCCGCTTTGTTTCAGCCCCTCTGTTTCAGCCCCTCTGTTTCTCGCCCACTGTTTCTCGCCCTCTGTTTCAGCCCCTCTGTATCAGCCCCTCTGTTTCAGCACCTCTGTTTCAAACCCCTCTGTTTCAGCACCTCTGTTTCAGCCCCTCTGTTTCTCGCCCTCTGTTTCTCGCCCTCTGTTTCTCGCCATCTGTTTCTCGCCCTCTGTTTCAGCCCCTCTGTTTCAGCCCCTCTGTTTCAGACCCTCTGATTCTCGCCCTCTGTTTCTCGCCCTCTGTTTCAGCCCCTCTGTTACTGCCCCTCTGTTTCTCGCCCTCTGTTTCAGCCCCTCTGTTTCATCCCCTCTGTTTCTCGCCCTCTGTTTCAGCCCCTCTGTTTCAGCCCCTCTGTATCAGCCCCTCTGTTTCAGCCCCTCTGTTTCTCGCCCTCTGTTTCTCGCCCTCTGTTTCAGCGCCTCTGTTTCAGCCCCTCTGTTTCAGCCCCTCTGTTTCAGCCCCTCTGTTTCTCGCCCTCTGTTTCTCGCCCTCTGTTTCTCGCCCTCTGTTTCTCGCTCTCTGTTTCTCGCCCTCTGTTTCAGCCATTCTGTTTCTCGCCCTCTGTTTCAGCCCCACTGTTTCAGTCCCTCTGTTTCAGCCCCACTGTTTCTCGCCCTCTGTTTCTCGCCCTCTGTTTCAGCCCCTCTGTTTCAGCCCCTCTGTTTCAGCCCCTCTGTTTCTCGCCCTCTGTTTCAGCCCCTCTGTTTCATCCCCTCTGTTTCTCGCCCTCTGTTTCAGCCCCTCTGTTTCAGCCCCGCTGTATCAGCCCCTCTGTTTCAGCCCCTCTGTTTCTCGCCCTCTGTTTCTCGCCCTCTGTTTCAGCCCCTCTGTTTCAGCCCCTCTGTTTCAGCCCCTCTGTTTCAGCCCCTCTGTTTCTCGCCCTCTGTTTCTCGCCCTCTGTTTCTCGCCCTCTGTTTCTCGCTCTCTGATTCTCGCCCTCTGTTTCAGCCCCTCTGTTTCTCGCCCACTGTTTCAGCCCCTCTGTTTCTCGCCATCTGTTTCAGCCCCTCTGTTTCAGCCCCTCTGTTTCTCGCCCTCTGTTTCAGACCCTCTGTTTCAGCCCCTCTGTTTCAGCCCCTCTGTTTCAGCACCTCTGTTTCTCGCACTTTGTTTCTCGCCCTTTGTTTCAGCCCCTCTGATTCTCGCCCTCTGTTTCAGCCCCGCTGTTTCTCGCACTCTGTTTCAGCCCCTCTGTTTCAACCCCTCTGTTTCTCGCCCTCCGTTTCAGCCCCTCTGTTTCAGCCCCTCTGTTTCTCGCCCTCTGTTTCTCGCCCTCTGTTTCAGCCCCTCTGTTTCAGCCCCTCTGTTTCAGCCCCTCTGTTTCAGCCCCTCTGTTTCAGCCCCTCTGATTCTCGCCCTCTGTTTCTCGCCCTCTGTTTCTCGCCCTCTGTTTCTCGCCCTCTGTTTCAGCCCCTCTGTTTCTGCCCCTCTGTTTCAGCCCCTCTGTTTCAGCCCCTCTGTTTCAGCCCCTCTGTTTCTCGCCCTCTGTTTCTCGCCCTCTGTTTCTTGCCCTCTGTTTCTCGCTCTCTGTTTCTCGCCCTCTGTTTCTCGCCCTCTGTTTCAGCACCTCTGTTTCAGCCCCTCTGTTTCAGCCCCTCTGTTTCTCGCCCTCTGTTTCTCGCCCTCTGTTTCTCGCCCTCAGTTTCTGCCCCTCTGTTTCAGCCGCTTTGTTTCAGCCCCTCTGTTTCTCGCCCACTGTTTCTCGACCTCTGTTTCAGCCCCTCTGTATCAGCCCCTCTGTTTCAGCCCCTCTGTTTCAGCCCCTCTGTTTCAGCACCTCTGTTTCAGCCCCTCTGTTTCTCGCCCTCTGTTTCTCGCCTCTCTGTTTCTCGCCATCTGTTTCTCGCCCTCTGTTTCAGCCCCTCTGTTTCAGCCCCTCTGTTTCAGACCCTCTGATTCTCGCCCTCTGTTTCTCGCCCTCTGTTTCAGCCCCTCTGTTTCTGCCCCTCAGTTCCAGCCCCTCTGTTTCTTGCCCTCTGTTTCAGCACCTCTGTTTCTCGCCCTCTCTTTCAGCCCCTCTCTTTCTCGCCCTCTGTTGCAGGCCCTCTGTTTCAGCCCGTCTGTTTCAGCCCCTCTGTTACAGCCCCTCTGTTTCTCGCCCTCTGTTTCAGCCCCTCTGTTTCTCGCCCTCTGTTTCCGCCCCTCTGTTTCTCGCCCTCTGTTGCAGCCCCTCTGTTTCAGCCCCTCTGTTTCAGCCCCTCTGTTTCAGCTCCTCTGTTTCAGACACTCTGTTTGTCGCCCTCTGTTTCTCGCCCTCTGTTTCAGCCCCTCTGTTTCAGCCCCTCTGTTTTAGCCCCTCTGTTTCTCGCCCTCTGTTTCAGCCCCTCTGTTTCAGCCCCTCTGTTTCAGGCCCACTGTTTCAGACCCTCTGTTTCTCGCCATCAGTTTCAGCCCCTCTGTTTCAGCCCCTCTGTTTCTCGCCCTCTGTTTCAGCCCCTCTGTTTCAGCCCCTCTGTTTCAGCCCCTCTTTTTCAGCCCCTCTGTTTCTCGCCCTCTGTTTCTCGCCGTCTGTTTCTCGCTCTCTGTTTCTCGCCCTCTGTTTCTCGCCCTCTGTTTCAGCCCCTCTGTTTCAGCCACTCTGTTTCAGCTCCTCTGTTTCTCGCCCTCTGTTTCTCGCCCACTGTTTCTCGCCCTCTGTTTCAGCCCCTCTGTTTCAGCCCCTCTGTTTCAGCCCCTCTGTTTCTCGCCCTCTGTTTCTCGCTCTCTCTTTCTCGCCCTCTGTTTCTCGCCCTCTGTTTCAGCACCTCTGATTCAGCCCCTCTGTTTCAGCCCCTCTGTTTCTCGCCCTCTGTTTCTCGCCCTCTGTTTCTCGCCCTCTGTTTCAGCCCCTCTGTTTCAGCCCCTTTGTTTCAGCCCCTCTGTTTCAGCCCCTCTGTTTCTCGCCCTCTGTTTCAGCCCCTCTGTTTCAGCCCCTCTGTTTCAGCCCCTCTGTTTCAGCCCCTCTGTTTCTCGCCCTCTGTTTCTCGCCCTCTGTTTCAGCCCCTCTGTTTCAGCCCCTCTGTTTCAGACCCTCTGTTTCTCGCCATCTGTTTCAGCCCCTCTGTTTCAGCCCCTCTGTTTCTCGCCCTCTGTTTCAGCCCCTCTGTTTCAGCCCATCTGTTTCAGCCCCTCTTTTTCAGCCCCTCTGTTTCTCGCCCTCTGTTTCTCGCCGTCTGTTTCTCGCTCTCTGTTTCTCGCCCTCTGTTTCTCGCCCTCTGTTTCAGCCCCTCTGTTTCAGCCACTCTGTTTCAGCTCCTCTGTTTCTCGCCCTCTGTTTCTCGCCCACTGTTTCTCGCCCTCTGTTTCAGCCCCTCTGTTTCAGCCCCTCTGTTTCAGCCCCTCTGTTTCTCGCCCTCTGGTTCTCGCTCTCTCTTTCTCGCCCTCTGTTTCTCGCCCTCTGTTTCAGCACCTCTGATTCAGCCCCTCTGTTTCAGCCCCTCTGTTTCTCGCCCTCTGTTTCTCGCCCTCTGTTTCTCGCCCTCTGTTTCAGCCCCTCTGTTTCAGCCCCTTTGTTTCAGCCCCTCTGTTTCAGCCCCTCTGTTTCTCGCCCTCTGTTTCAGCCCCTCTGTTTCAGCCCCTCTGTTTCAGCCCCTCTGTTTCAGCCCCTCTGTTTCTCGCCCTCTGTTTCTCGCCCTCTGTTTCTCGCCCTCTGTTTCTCGCCGTCTGTTTCAACCCCTCTGTTTCAGCCCCTCTGTTTCAGACCCTCTGTTTCTCGCCCTCTGTTTCTCGCCCTCTGTTTCTCGCTCTCTGTTTCTCGCCCTCTGTTTCTCGCCCTCTGTTTCAGCCACTCTGTTTCAGCTCCTCTGTTCCTCGCTCTCTGTTTCTCGCCCTCTGTTTCAGCCCCTCTGTTTCTCACCCACTGTTTCAGCCCCTCTGTTTCTCGCCATCTGTTTCAGCCCCTCTGTTTCAGCCCCTCTGTTTCTCGCCCTCTGTTTCAGCCCCTCTGTTTCAGCCCCTCTGTTTCTCGCCCTCTGTTTCAGCCCCTCTGTTTCAGCACCTCTGTTTCTCGCCCTTTGTTTCTCACCCTCTGTTTCAGCCCCTCTGTTTCTCGCCCTGTTACAGCCCCTCTGTTTCAGTCCCTCTGTCTCAGCCCCTCTGTTTCTCGCCCTCTGTTTCTCGCCCACTGTTTCTCGCCCTCTGTTTCTGCCCCTCTGTTTCAGCCCCTCTGTTTCAGCCCCTCTGTTTCAGCCCCTCTGTTTCAGCCCCTCTGTTTCTCGCCCTCTGTTTCTCGCCCTCTGTTTCTCGCCCTCAGTTTCAGCCCCCCTGTTTCAGCCCCTTTGTTTCAGCCCCTCTGTTTCAGCCACTCTGTTTCTCGCCCACTGTTTCTCGCCCTCTGTTTCAGCCCCTCTGTTTCAGCCCCTCTGTTTCAGCCCCTCTGTTTCAGCCCCTCTGTTTCTCGCCCTCTGTTTCTCGCCCTCTGTTTCTCGCCCTCTGTTTCTCGCCCTCTGTTTCTCGCCCTCTGTTTCAGCCCCTCTGTTTCAGCCCCTCTGTTTCAGCCCCTCTGTTTCTCGCCCTCTGTTTCTCGCCCTCTGTTTCGGCACCTCTGTTTCTCGCCCTCTCTTTCAGCCCCTCTCTTTCTCGCCCTCTGTTGCAGACCCTCTGTTTCAGCCCCTCTGTTTCAGCCCCTCTGTTTCAGCCCCTCTGTTTCTCGCCCTCTGTTTCAGCCCCTCTGTTTCTCGCCCTCTGTTTCCGCCCCTCTGTTTCTCGCCCTCTGTTGCAGCCCCTCTGTTTCAGCCCCTCTGTTTCAGCCCCTCTGTTTCAGACCCTCTGTTTCTCGCCCTCTGTTTCTCGCCCTCTGTTTGAGCCCGTCTGTTTCAGCCCCTCTGTTTCAGCCCCTCTGTTTGAGCCCCTCTGTTTCAGCCCCTCTGTTTCTCGCCCTCTGTTTCTCGCCCTCGGTTTCAGCCCCTCTGTTTCTCGCCCTCTGTTTCAGCCCCTCGGTTTCTCGCCCTCTGTTTCAGCCCCTCTGTTTCAGCCCCTCTGTTTCAGCCCCTCTGTTTCTTCCCTTCTGTTTCAGCCCCTCTGTTTCAGCCCCTCTGTTTCTCACCTTCTGTTTCAGCCCCTCTGTTTCTCGCCCTCTGTTTCAGACCCTCTGTTTCAGCCCCTCTGTTTCAGCCCCTCTGTTTCAGCCCCTCTGTTTTAGCCCCTCTGTTTCTCGCCCTCTGTTTCAGCCCCTCTGTTTCAGCCCCTCTGTTTCAGGCCCACTGTTTCAGACCCTCTGTTTCTCGCCATCAGTTTCAGCCCCTCTGTTTCAGCCCCTCTGTTTCTCGCCCTCTGTTTCAGCCCCTCTGTTTCAGCCCCTCTGTTTCAGCCCCTCTTTTTCAGCCCCTCTGTTTCTCGCCCTCTGTTTCTCGCCGTCTGTTTCTCGCTCTCTGTTTCTCGCCCTCTGTTTCTCGCCCTCTGTTTCAGCCCCTCTGTTTCAGCCACTCTGTTTCAGCTCCTCTGTTTCTCGCCCTCTGTTTCTCGCCCACTGTTTCTCGCCCTCTGTTTCAGCCCCTCTGTTTCAGCCCCTCTGTTTCAGCCCCTCTGTTTCTCGCCCTCTGTTTCTCGCTCTCTCTTTCTCGCCCTCTGTTTCTCGCCCTCTGTTTCAGCACCTCTGATTCAGCCCCTCTGTTTCAGCCCCTCTGTTTCTCGCCCTCTGTTTCTCGCCCTCTGTTTCAGCCCCTCTGTTTCAGCCCCTTTGTTTCAGCCCCTCTGTTTCAGCCCCTCTGTTTCTCGCCCTCTGTTTCAGCCCCTCTGTTTCAGCCCCTCTGTTTCAGCCCCTCTGTTTCAGCCCCTCTGTTTCTCGCCCTCTGTTTCTCGCCCTCTGTTTCAGCCCCTCTGTTTCAGCCCCTCTGTTTCAGACCCTCTGTTTCTCGCCATCTGTTTCAGCCCCTCTGTTTCAGCCCCTCTGTTTCTCGCCCTCTGTTTCAGCCCCACTGTTTCAGCCCATCTGTTTCAGCCCCTCTTTTTCAGCCCCTCTGTTTCAGCCCCTCTGTTTCAGCCCCTCTGTTTCAGCCCCTCTGTTTCAGCCCCTCTGTTTCAGGCCCACTGTTTCAGACCCTCTGTTTCTCGCCATCAGTTTCAGCCCCTCTGTTTCAGCCCCTCTGTTTCTCGCCCTCTGTTTCAGCCCCTCTGTTTCAGCCCCTCTGTTTCAGCCCCTCTTTTTCAGCCCCTCTGTTTCTCGCCCTCTGTTTCTCGCCGTCTGTTTCTCGCTCTCTGTTTCTCGCCCTCTGTTTCTCGCCCTCTGTTTCAGCCCCTCTGTTTCAGCCACTCTGTTTCAGCTCCTCTGTTTCTCGCCCTCTGTTTCTCGCCCACTGTTTCTCGCCCTCTGTTTCAGCCCCTCTGTTTCAGCCCCTCTGTTTCAGCCCCTCTGTTTCTCGCCCTCTGTTTCTCGCTCTCTCTTTCTCGCCCTCTGTTTCTCGCCCTCTGTTTCAGCACCTCTGATTCAGCCCCTCTGTTTCAGCCCCTCTGTTTCTCGCCCTCTGTTTCTCGCCCTCTGTTTCAGCCCCTCTGTTTCAGCCCCTTTGTTTCAGCCCCTCTGTTTCAGCCCCTCTGTTTCTCGCCCTCTGTTTCAGCCCCTCTGTTTCAGCCCCTCTGTTTCAGCCCCTCTGTTTCAGCCCCTCTGTTTCTCGCCCTCTGTTTCTCGCCCTCTGTTTCAGCCCCTCTGTTTCAGCCCCTCTGTTTCAGACCCTCTGTTTCTCGCCATCTGTTTCAGCCCCTCTGTTTCAGCCCCTCTGTTTCTCGCCCTCTGTTTCAGCCCCACTGTTTCAGCCCATCTGTTTCAGCCCCTCTTTTTCAGCCCCTCTGTTTCAGCCCCTCTGTTTCAGCCCCTCTGTTTCAGCCCCTCTGTTTCTCGCCCTCTGTTTCTCGCCCTCTGTTTCTCGCCCTCTGTTTCTCGCTCTCTGATTCTCGCCCTCTGTTTCAGCCCCTCTGTTTCTCGCCCACTGTTTCAGCCCCTCTGTTTCTCGCCCTCTGTTTCAGACCCTCTGTTTCAGCCCCTCTGTTTCAGCCCCTCTGTTTCAGCACCTCTGTTTCTCGCCCTTTGTTTCTCGCCCTTTGTTTCAGCCCCTCTGATTCTCGCCCTCTGTTTCAGCCCCGCTGTTTCTCGCACTCTGTTTCAGCCCCTCTGTTTCAACCCCTCTGTTTCTCGCCCTCCGTTTCAGCCCCTCTGTTTCAGCCCCTCTGTTTCTCGCCCTCTGTTTCTCGCCCTCTGTTTCAGCCCCTCTGTTTCAGCCCCTCTGTTTCAGCCCCTCTGTTTCAGCCCCTCTGTTTCAGCCCCTCTGATTCTCGCCCTCTGTTTCTCGCCCTCTGTTTCTCGCCCTCTGTTTCTCGCCCTCTGTTTCAGCCCCTCTGTTTCTGCCCCTCTGTTTCAGCCCCTCTGTTTCAGCCCCTCTGTTTCAGCCCCTCTGTTTCTCGCCCTCTGTTTCTCGCCCTCTGTTTCTTGCCCTCTGTTTCTCGCTCTCTGTTTCTCGCCCTCTGTTTCTCGCCCTCTGTTTCAGCACCTCTGTTTCAGCCCCTCTGTTTCAGCCCCTCTGTTTCTCGCCCTCTGTTTCTCGCCCTCTGTTTCTCGCCCTCAGTTTCTGCCCCTCTGTTTCAGCCGCTTTGTTTCAGCCCCTCTGTTTCTCGCCCACTGTTTCTCGCCCTCTGTTTCAGCCCCTCTGTATCAGCCCCTCTGTTTCAGCCCCTCTGTTTCAGCCCCTCTGTTTCAGCACCTCTGTTTCAGCCCCTCTGTTTCTCGCCCTCCGTTTCTCGCCCTCTGTTTCTCGCCATCTGTTTCTCGCCCTCTGTTTCAGCCCCTCTGTTTCAGCCCCTCTGTTTCAGACCCTCTGATTCTCGCCCTCTGTTTCTCGCCCTCTGTTTCAGCCCCTCTGTTTCTGCCCCTCAGTTCCAGCCCCTCTGTTTCTTGCCCTCTGTTTCAGCACCTCTGTTTCTCGCCCTCTCTTTCAGCCCCTCTCTTTCTCGCCCTCTGTTGCAGGCCCTCTGTTTCAGCCCGTCTGTTTCAGCCCCTCTGTTACAGCCCCTCTGTTTCTCGCCCTCTGTTTCAGCCCCTCTGTTTCTCGCCCTCTGTTTCCGCCCCTCTGTTTCTCGCCCTCTGTTGCAGCCCCTCTGTTTCAGCCCCTCTGTTTCAGCCCCTCTGTTTCAGCTCCTCTGTTTCAGACACTCTGTTTGTCGCCCTCTGTTTCTCGCCCTCTGTTTCAGCCCCTCTGTTTCAGCCCCTCTGTTTTAGCCCCTCTGTTTCTCGCCCTCTGTTTCAGCCCCTCTGTTTCAGCCCCTCTTTTCAGGCCCACTGTTTCAGACCCTCTGTTTCTCGCCATCAGTTTCAGCCCCTCTGTTTCAGCCCCTCTGTTTCTCGCCCTCTGTTTCAGCCCCTCTGTTTCAGCCCCTCTGTTTCAGCCCCTCTTTTTCAGCCCCTCTGTTTCTCGCCCTCTGTTTCTCGCCGTCTGTTTCTCGCTCTCTGTTTCTCGCCCTCTGTTTCTCGCCCTCTGTTTCAGCCCCTCTGTTTCAGCCACTCTGTTTCAGCTCCTCTGTTTCTCGCCCTCTGTTTCTCGCCCACTGTTTCTCGCCCTCTGTTTCAGCCCCTCTGTTTCAGCCCCTCTGTTTCAGCCCCTCTGTTTCTCGCCCTCTGTTTCTCGCTCTCTCTTTCTCGCCCTCTGTTTCTCGCCCTCTGTTTCAGCACCTCTGATTCAGCCCCTCTGTTTCAGCCCCTCTGTTTCTCGCCCTCTGTTTCTCGCCCTCTGTTTCTCGCCCTCTGTTTCAGCCCCTCTGTTTCAGCCCCTTTGTTTCAGCCCCTCTGTTTCAGCCCCTCTGTTTCTCGCCCTCTGTTTCAGCCCCTCTGTTTCAGCCCCTCTGTTTCAGCCCCTCTGTTTCAGCCCCTCTGTTTCTCGCCCTCTGTTTCTCGCCCTCTGTTTCAGCCCCTCTGTTTCAGCCCCTCTGTTTCAGACCCTCTGTTTCTCGCCATCTGTTTCAGCCCCTCTGTTTCAGCCCCTCTGTTTCTCGCCCTCTGTTTCAGCCCCTCTGTTTCAGCCCATCTGTTTCAGCCCCTCTTTTTCAGCCCCTCTGTTTCTCGCCCTCTGTTTCTCGCCGTCTGTTTCTCGCTCTCTGTTTCTCGCCCTCTGTTTCTCGCCCTCTGTTTCAGCCCCTCTGTTTCAGCCACTCTGTTTCAGCTCCTCTGTTTCTCGCCCTCTGTTTCTCGCCCACTGTTTCTCGCCCTCTGTTTCAGCCCCTCTGTTTCAGCCCCTCTGTTTCAGCCCCTCTGTTTCTCGCCCTCTGGTTCTCGCTCTCTCTTTCTCGCCCTCTGTTTCTCGCCCTCTGTTTCAGCACCTCTGATTCAGCCCCTCTGTTTCAGCCCCTCTGTTTCTCGCCCTCTGTTTCTCGCCCTCTGTTTCTCGCCCTCTGTTTCAGCCCCTCTGTTTCAGCCCCTTTGTTTCAGCCCCTCTGTTTCAGCCCCTCTGTTTCTCGCCCTCTGTTTCAGCCCCTCTGTTTCAGCCCCTCTGTTTCAGCCCCTCTGTTTCAGCCCCTCTGTTTCTCGCCCTCTGTTTCTCGCCCTCTGTTTCTCGCCCTCTGTTTCTCGCCGTCTGTTTCAACCCCTCTGTTTCAGCCCCTCTGTTTCAGACCCTCTGTTTCTCGCCCTCTGTTTCTCGCCCTCTGTTTCTCGCTCTCTGTTTCTCGCCCTCTGTTTCTCGCCCTCTGTTTCAGCCACTCTGTTTCAGCTCCTCTGTTCCTCGCTCTCTGTTTCTCGCCCTCTGTTTCAGCCCCTCTGTTTCTCACCCACTGTTTCAGCCCCTCTGTTTCTCGCCATCTGTTTCAGCCCCTCTGTTTCAGCCCCTCTGTTTCTCGCCCTCTGTTTCAGCCCCTCTGTTTCAGCCCCTCTGTTTCTCGCCCTCTGTTTCAGCCCCTCTGTTTCAGCACCTCTGTTTCTCGCCCTTTGTTTCTCACCCTCTGTTTCAGCCCCTCTGTTTCTCGCCCTGTTACAGCCCCTCTGTTTCAGTCCCTCTGTCTCAGCCCCTCTGTTTCTCGCCCTCTGTTTCTCGCCCACTGTTTCTCGCCCTCTGTTTCTGCCCCTCTGTTTCAGCCCCTCTGTTTCAGCCCCTCTGTTTCAGCCCCTCTGTTTCAGCCCCTCTGTTTCTCGCCCTCTGTTTCTCGCCCTCTGTTTCTCGCCCTCAGTTTCAGCCCCCCTGTTTCAGCCCCTTTGTTTCAGCCCCTCTGTTTCAGCCACTCTGTTTCTCGCCCACTGTTTCTCGCCCTCTGTTTCAGCCCCTCTGTTTCAGCCCCTCTGTTTCAGCCCCTCTGTTTCAGCCCCTCTGTTTCTCGCCCTCTGTTTCTCGCCCTCTGTTTCTCGCCCTCTGTTTCTCGCCCTCTGTTTCTCGCCCTCTGTTTCAGCCCCTCTGTTTCAGCCCCTCTGTTTCAGCCCCTCTGTTTCTCGCCCTCTGTTTCTCGCCCTCTGTTTCGGCACCTCTGTTTCTCGCCCTCTCTTTCAGCCCCTCTCTTTCTCGCCCTCTGTTGCAGACCCTCTGTTTCAGCCCCTCTGTTTCAGCCCCTCTGTTTCAGCCCCTCTGTTTCTCGCCCTCTGTTTCAGCCCCTCTGTTTCTCGCCCTCTGTTTCCGCCCCTCTGTTTCTCGCCCTCTGTTGCAGCCCCTCTGTTTCAGCCCCTCTGTTTCAGCCCCTCTGTTTCAGACCCTCTGTTTCTCGCCCTCTGTTTCTCGCCCTCTGTTTGAGCCCGTCTGTTTCAGCCCCTCTGTTTCAGCCCCTCTGTTTGAGCCCCTCTGTTTCAGCCCCTCTGTTTCTCGCCCTCTGTTTCTCGCCCTCGGTTTCAGCCCCTCTGTTTCTCGCCCTCTGTTTCAGCCCCTCGGTTTCTCGCCCTCTGTTTCAGCCCCTCTGTTTCAGCCCCTCTGTTTCAGCCCCTCTGTTTCTTCCCTTCTGTTTCAGCCCCTCTGTTTCAGCCCCTCTGTTTCTCACCTTCTGTTTCAGCCCCTCTGTTTCTCGCCCTCTGTTTCAGACCCTCTGTTTCAGCCCCTCTGTTTCAGCCCCTCTGTTTCAGCCCCTCTGTTTTAGCCCCTCTGTTTCTCGCCCTCTGTTTCAGCCCCTCTGTTTCAGCCCCTCTGTTTCAGGCCCACTGTTTCAGACCCTCTGTTTCTCGCCATCAGTTTCAGCCCCTCTGTTTCAGCCCCTCTGTTTCTCGCCCTCTGTTTCAGCCCCTCTGTTTCAGCCCCTCTGTTTCAGCCCCTCTTTTTCAGCCCCTCTGTTTCTCGCCCTCTGTTTCTCGCCGTCTGTTTCTCGCTCTCTGTTTCTCGCCCTCTGTTTCTCGCCCTCTGTTTCAGCCCCTCTGTTTCAGCCACTCTGTTTCAGCTCCTCTGTTTCTCGCCCTCTGTTTCTCGCCCACTGTTTCTCGCCCTCTGTTTCAGCCCCTCTGTTTCAGCCCCTCTGTTTCAGCCCCTCTGTTTCTCGCCCTCTGTTTCTCGCTCTCTCTTTCTCGCCCTCTGTTTCTCGCCCTCTGTTTCAGCACCTCTGATTCAGCCCCTCTGTTTCAGCCCCTCTGTTTCTCGCCCTCTGTTTCTCGCCCTCTGTTTCTCGCCCTCTGTTTCAGCCCCTCTGTTTCAGCCCCTTTGTTTCAGCCCCTCTGTTTCAGCCCCTCTGTTTCTCGCCCTCTGTTTCAGCCCCTCTGTTTCAGCCCCTCTGTTTCAGCCCCTCTGTTTCAGCCCCTCTGTTTCTCGCCCTCTGTTTCTCGCCCTCTGTTTCAGCCCCTCTGTTTCAGCCCCTCTGTTTCAGACCCTCTGTTTCTCGCCATCTGTTTCAGCCCCTCTGTTTCAGCCCCTCTGTTTCTCGCCCTCTGTTTCAGCCCCTCTGTTTCAGCCGATCTGTTTCAGCCCCTCTTTTTCAGCCCCTCTGTTTCTCGCCCTCTGTTTCTCGCCGTCTGTTTCTCGCTCTCTGTTTCTCGCCCTCTGTTTCTCGCCCTCTGTTTCAGCCCCTCTGTTTCAGCCACTCTGTTTCAGCTCCTCTGTTTCTCGCCCTCTGTTTCTCGCCCACTGTTTCTCGCCCTCTGTTTCAGCCCCTCTGTTTCAGCCCCTCTGTTTCAGCCCCTCTGTTTCTCGCCCTCTGGTTCTCGCTCTCTCTTTCTCGCCCTCTGTTTCTCGCCCTCTGTTTCAGCACCTCTGATTCAGCCCCTCTGTTTCAGCCCCTCTGTTTCTCGCCCTCTGTTTCTCGCCCTCTGTTTCTCGCCCTCTGTTTCAGCCCCTCTGTTTCAGCCCCTTTGTTTCAGCCCCTCTGTTTCAGCCCCTCTGTTTCTCGCCCTCTGTTTCAGCCCCTCTGTTTCAGCCCCTCTGTTTCAGCCCCTCTGTTTCAGCCCCTCTGTTTCTCGCCCTCTGTTTCTCGCCCTCTGTTTCTCGCCCTCTGTTTCTAGCCGTCTGTTTCAGCCCCTCTGTTTCAGCCCCTCTGTTTCAGACCCTCTGTTTCTCGCCCTCTGTTTCTCGCCCTCTGTTTCTCGCTCTCTGTTTCTCGCCCTCTGTTTCTCGCCCTCTGTTTCAGCCACTCTGTTTCAGCTCCTCTGTTCCTCGCTCTCTGTTTCTCGCCCTCTGTTTCAGCCCCTCTGTTTCTCACCCACTGTTTCAGCCCCTCTGTTTCTCGCCATCTGTTTCAGCCCCTCTGTTTCAGCCCCTCTGTTTCTCGCCCTCTGTTTCAGCCCCTCTGTTTCAGCCCCTCTGTTTCTCGCCCTCTGTTTCAGCCCCTCTGTTTCAGCACCTCTGTTTCTCGCCCTTTGTTTCTCACCCTCTGTTTCAGCCCCTCTGTTTCTCGCCCTGTTACAGCCCCTCTGTTTCAGTCCCTCTGTCTCAGCCCCTCTGTTTCTCGCCCTCTGTTTCTCGCCCACTGTTTCTCGCCCTCTGTTTCTGCCCCTCTGTTTCAGCCCCTCTGTTTCAGCCCCTCTGTTTCAGCCCCTCTGTTTCAGCCCCTCTGTTTCTCGCCCTCTGTTTCTCGCCCTCTGTTTCTCGCCCTCAGTTTCAGCCAACCTGTTTCAGCCCCTTTGTTTCAGCCCCTCTGTTTCAGCCACTCTGTTTCTCGCCCACTGTTTCTCGCCCTCTGTTTCAGCCCCTCTGTTTCAGCCCCTCTGTTTCAGCCCCTCTGTTTCAGCCCCTCTGTTTCTCGCCCTCTGTTTCTCGCCCTCTGTTTCTCGCCCTCTGTTTCTCGCCCTCTGTTTCTCGCCCTCTGTTTCAGCCCCTCTGTTTCAGCCCCTCTGTTTCAGCCCCTCTGTTTCTCGCCCTCTGTTTCTCGCCCTCTGTTTCGGCACCTCTGTTTCTCGCCCTCTCTTTCAGCCCCTCTCTTTCTCGCCCTCTGTTGCAGACCCTCTGTTTCAGCCCCTCTGTTTCAGCCCCTCTGTTTCAGCCCCTCTGTTTCTCGCCCTCTGTTTCAGCCCCTCTGTTTCTCGCCCTCTGTTTCCGCCCCTCTGTTTCTCGCCCTCTGTTGCAGCCCCTCTGTTTCAGCCCCTCTGTTTCAGCCCCTCTGTTTCAGACCCTCTGTTTCTCGCCCTCTGTTACTCGCCCTCTGTTTGAGCCCGTCTGTTTCAGCCCCTCTGTTTCAGCCCCTCTGTTTGAGCCCCTCTGTTTCAGCCCCTCTGTTTCTCGCCCTCTGTTTCTCGCCCTCGGTTTCAGCCCCTCTGTTTCTCGCCCTCTGTTTCAGCCCCTCGGTTTCTCGCCCTCTGTTTCAGCCCCTCTGTTTCAGCCCCTCTGTTTCAGCCCCTCTGTTTCTTCCCTTCTGTTTCAGCCCCTCTGTTTCAGCCCCTCTGTTTCTCACCTTCTGTTTCAGCCCCTCTGTTTCTCGCCCTCTGTTTCAGACCCTCTGTTTCAGCCCCTCAGTATCAGCCCCTCTGTTTCACCCCCTCTGTTTCTCGCCCTCTGTTTCTCGCCACCTGTTTCTCGCCCACTGTTTCAGCCCATCTGTTTCAGCCCCTCTGTTTCAGCCACTCTGTTTCAGCCCCGCTGTTGCTCGCCCACTGTTTCAGCCCCTCTGTTTCTCGCCATCTGTTTCAGCCCCTCTGTTTCAGCCCCTCTGTTTCTCGCCCTCTGTTTCAGCCCCTCTGTTTCAGCCCCTCTGTTTCAGCCCCTCTGTTTCAGCACCTCTGTTTCTCGCCCTTTGTTTCTCGCCCTGTGTTTCAGCCCCTCTGTTTCTCGCCCTCTGTTTCAGCCCCTCTGTTTCTCGTCCTCTGTTTCAGCCCCTCTGTTTCAGTCCCACTGTTTCAGGCCCTCTGTTTCAGCCCCTCTGTTTCAGCCCCTCTGTTTCACGCCCTCTGTTTCAGCCCCTCTGTTTCTCGCCCTCTGTTTCAGCCCCTCTGTTTCAGCCCCTCTGTATCAGCCCCTCTGTTTCTGCCCCTCTGTTTCTCGCCCTCTGTTTCTCGCTCTCTGTTTCTCGCCATCTGTTTCTCGCCCTCTGTTTCAGCCCCTCTGTTTCAGCCCATCTGATTCAGCCCCTCTGTTTCAGCACCTCTGTTTCTCGCCCTTTGTTTCTCGCCCTTTGTTTCAGCCCCTCTGATTCTCGCCCTCTGTTTCAGCCCCTCTGTTTCTCGCACTCTGTTTCAGCCCCTCTGTTTCAACCCCTCTGTTTCTCGCCCTCTGTTTCAGCCCCTCTGTTTCAGCCCCTCTGTTTCTCGCCCTCTGTTTCTCGCCCTCTGTTTCAGCCCCACTGTTTCAGCCCCTCTGTTTCAGACCCTCTGTTTCAGCCCCTCTGTTTCAGCCCCTCTGATTCTCGCCCTCTGTTTCTCGCCCTCTGTTTCTCGCCCTCTGTTCCTCGCTCTCTGTTTCTCGCCCTCTGTTTCTCGCCCTCTGTTTCAGCCCCTCTGTTTCTGCCCCTCTGTTTCTGCCCCTCTGTTTCAGCCCCTCTGTTTCAGCCCCTCTGTTTCTCGCCCTCTGTTTCTCGCCCTCTGTTTCTTGCCCTCTGTTTCTCGCTCTCTGTTTCTCGCCCTCTGTTTCTCGCCCTCTGTTTCAGCACCTCTGTTTCAGCCCCTCTGTTTCAGCCCCTCTGTTTCTCGCCCTCTGTTTCTCGCCCTCTGTTTCTCGCCCTCAGTTTCTGCCCCTCTGTTTCAGCCGCTTTGTTTCAGCCCCTCTGTTTCAGCCCCGCTGTTTCTCGCCCACTGTTTCTCGCCCTCTGTTTCAGCCCCTCTGTATCAGCCCCTCTGTTTCAGCACCTCTGTTTCAAACCCCGCTGTTTCAGCACCTCTGTTTCAGCCCCTCTGTTTCTCGCCCTCTGTTTCTCGCCCTCTGTTTCTCGCCATCTGTTTCTCGCCCTCTGTTTCAGCCCCTCTGTTTCAGCCCCTCTGTTTCAGACCCTCTGATTCTCGCCCTCTGTTTCTCGCCCTCTGTTTCAGCCCCTCTGTTACTGCCCCTCTGTTTCTCGCCCTCTGTTTCAGCCCCTCTGTTTCATCCCCTCTGTTTCTCGCCCTCTGTTTCAGCCCCTCTGTTTCAGCCCCTCTGTATCAGCCCCTCTGTTTCAGCCCCTCTGTTTCTCGCCCTCTGTTTCTCGCCCTCTGTTTCAGCGCCTCTGTTTCAGCCCCTCTGTTTCAGCCCCTCTGTTTCAGCCCCACTGTTTCTCGCCCTCTGTTTCTCGCCCTCTGTTTCAGCCCCTCTGTTTCAGCCCCTCTGTTTCAGCCCCTCTGTTTCTCGCCCTCTGTTTCAGCCCCTCTGTTTCATCCCCTCTGTTTCTCGCCCTCTGTTTCAGCCCCTCTGTTTCAGCCCCGCTGTATCAGCCCCTCTGTTTCAGCCCCTCTGTTTCTCGCCCTCTGTTTCTCGCCCTCTGTTTCAGCCCCTCTGTTTCAGCCCCTCTGTTTCAGCCCCTCTGTTTCAGCCCCTCTGTTTCTCGCCCTCTGTTTCTCGCCCTCTGTTTCTCGCCCTCTGTTTCTCGCTCTCTGATTCTCGCCCTCTGTTTCAGCCCCTCTGTTTCTCGCCCACTGTTTCAGCCCCTCTGTTTCTCGCCATCTGTTTCAGCCCCTCTGTTTCAGCCCCTCTGTTTCTCGCCCTCTGTTTCAGACCCTCTGTTTCAGCCCCTCTGTTTCAGCCCCTCTGTTTCAGCACCTCTGTTTCTCGCCCTTTGTTTCTCGCCCTTTGTTTCAGCCCCTCTGATTCTCGCCCTCTGTTTCAGCCCCGCTGTTTCTCGCACTCTGTTTCAGCCCCTCTGTTTCAACCCCTCTGTTTCTCGCCCTCCGTTTCAGCCCCTCTGTTTCAGCCCCTCTGTTTCTCGCCCTCTGTTTCTCGCCCTCTGTTTCAGCCCCTCTGTTTCAGCCCCTCTGTTTCAGCCCCTCTGTTTCAGCCCCTCTGATTCTCGCCCTCTGTTTCTCGCCCTCTGTTTCTCGCCCTCTGTTTCTCGCCCTCTGTTTCAGCCCCTCTGTTTCTGCCCCTCTGTTTCAGCCCCTCTGTTTCAGCCCCTCTGTTTCAGCCCCTCTGTTTCTCGCCCTCTGTTTCTCGCCCTCTGTTTCTTGCCCTCTGTTTCTCGCTCTCTGTTTCTCGCCCTCTGTTTCTCGCCCTCTGTTTCAGCACCTCTGTTTCAGCCCCTCTGTTTCAGCCCCTCTGTTTCTCGCCCTCTGTTTCTCGCCCTCTGTTTCTCGCCCTCAGTTTCTGCCCCTCTGTTTCAGCCGCTTTGTTTCAGCCCCTCTGTTTCTCGCCCACTGTTTCTCGCCCTCTGTTTCAGCCCCTCTGTATCAGCCCCTCTGTTTCAGCCCCTCTGTTTCAGCCCCTCTGTTTCAGCACCTCTGTTTCAGCCCCTCTGTTTCTCGCCCTCTGTTTCTCGCCCTCTGAGTCTCGCCATCTGTTTCTCGCCCTCTGTTTCAGCCCCTCTGTTTCAGCCCCTCTGTTTCAGACCCTCTGATTCTCGCCCTCTGTTTCTCGCCCTCTGTTTCAGCCCCTCTGTTTCTGCCCCTCAGTTCCAGCCCCTCTGTTTCTTGCCCTCTGTTTCAGCACCTCTGTTTCTCGCCCTCTCTTTCAGCCCCTCTCTTTCTCGCCCTCTGTTGCAGGCCCTCTGTTTCAGCCCGTCTGTTTCAGCCCCTCTGTTACAGCCCCTCTGTTTCTCGCCCTCTGTTTCAGCCCCTCTGTTTCTCGCCCTCTGTTTCCGCCCCTCTGTTTCTCGCCCTCTGTTGCAGCCCCTCTGTTTCAGCCCCTCTGTTTCAGCCCCTCTGTTTCAGCTCCTCTGTTTCAGACACTCTGTTTGTCGCCCTCTGTTTCTCGCCCTCTGTTTCAGCCCCTCTGTTTCAGCCCCTCTGTTTTAGCCCCTCTGTTTCTCGCCCTCTGTTTCAGCCCCTCTGTTTCAGCCCCTCTGTTTCAGGCCCACTGTTTCAGACCCTCTGTTTCTCGCCATCAGTTTCAGCCCCTCTGTTTCAGCCCCTCTGTTTCTCGCCCTCTGTTTCAGCCCCTCTGTTTCAGCCCCTCTTTTTCAGCCCCTCTGTTTCTCGCCCTCTGTTTCTCGCCGTCTGTTTCTCGCTCTCTGTTTCTCGCCCTCTGTTTCTCGCCCTCTGTTTCAGCCCCTCTGTTTCAGCCACTCTGTTTCAGCTCCTCTGTTTCTCGCCCTCTGTTTCTCGCCCACTGTTTCTCGCCCGCTGTTTCAGCCCCTCTGTTTCAGCCCCTCTGTTTCAGCCCCTCTGTTTCTCGCCCTCTGTTTCTCGCTCTCTCTTTCTCGCCCTCTGTTTCTCGCCCTCTGTTTCAGCACCTCTGATTCAGCCCCTCTGTTTCAGCCCCTCTGTTTCTCGCCCTCTGTTTCTCGCCCTCTGTTTCTCGCCCTCTGTTTCAGCCCCTCTGTTTCAGCCCCTTTGTTTCAGCCCCTCTGTTTCAGCCCCTCTGTTTCTCGCCCTCTGTTTCAGCCCCTCTGTTTCAGCCCCTCTGTTTCAGCCCCTCTGTTTCAGCCCCTCTGTTTCTCGCCCTCTGTTTCTCGCCCTCTGTTTCAGCCCCTCTGTTTCAGCCCCTCTGTTTCAGACCCTCTGTTTCTCGCCATCTGTTTCAGCCCCTCTGTTTCAGCCCCTCTGTTTCTCGCCCTCTGTTTCAGCCCCTCTGTTTCAGCCCATCTGTTTCAGCCCCTCTTTTTCAGCCCCTCTGTTTCTCGCCCTCTGTTTCTCGCCGTCTGTTTCTCGCTCTCTGTTTCTCGCCCTCTGTTTCTCGCCCTCTGTTTCAGCCCCTCTGTTTCAGCCACTCTGTTTCAGCTCCTCTGTTTCTCGCCCTCTGTTTCTCGCCCACTGTTTCTCGCCCTCTGTTTCAGCCCCTCTGTTTCAGCCCCTCTGTTTCAGCCCCTCTGTTTCTCGCCCTCTGGTTCTCGCTCTCTCTTTCTCGCCCTCTGTTTCTCGCCGTCTGTTTCAGCACCTCTGATTCAGCCCCTCTGTTTCAGCCCCTCTGTTTCTCGCCCTCTGTTTCTCGCCCTCTGTTTCTCGCCCTCTGTTTCAGCCCCTCTGTTTCAGCCCCTTTGTTTCAGCCCCTCTGTTTCAGCCCCTCTGTTTCTCGCCCTCTGTTTCAGCCCCTCTGTTTCAGCCCCTCTGTTTCAGCCCCTCTGTTTCAGCCCCTCTGTTTCTCGCCCTCTGTTTCTCGCCCTCTGTTTCTCACCCTCTGTTTCTCGCCGTCTGGTTCAGCCCCTCTGTTTCAGCCCCTCTGTTTCAGACCCTCTGTTTCTCGCCCTCTGTTTCTCGCCCTCTGTTTCTCGCTCTCTGTTTCTCGCCCTCTGTTTCTCGCCCTCTGTTTCAGCCACTCTGTTTCAGCTCCTCTGTTCCTCGCTCTCTGTTTCTCGCCCTCTGTTTCAGCCCCTCTGTTTCTCACCCACTGTTTCAGCCCCTCTGTTTCTCGCCATCTGTTTCAGCCCCTCTGTTTCAGCCCCTCTGTTTCTCGCCCTCTGTTTCAGCCCCTCTGTTTCAGCCCCTCTGTTTCTCGCCCTCTGTTTTAGCCCCTCTGTTTCAGCACCTCTGTTTCTCGCCCTTTGTTTCTCACCCTCTGTTTCAGCCCCTCTGTTTCTCGCCCTGTTACAGCCCCTCTGTTTCAGTCCCTCTGTCTCAGCCCCTCTGTTTCTCGCCCTCTGTTTCTCGCCCACTGTTTCTCGCCCTCTGTTTCTGCCCCTCTGTTTCAGCCCCTCTGTTTCAGCCCCTCTGTTTCAGCCCCTCTGTTTCAGCCCCTCTGTTTCTCGCCCTCTGTTTCTCGCCCTCTGTTTCTCGCCCTCAGTTTCAGCCCCCCTGTTTCAGCCCCTTTGTTTCAGCCCCTCTGTTTCAGCCACTCTGTTTCTCGCCCACTGTTTCTCGCCCTCTGTTTCAGCCCCTCTGTTTCAGCCCCTCTGTTTCAGCCCCTCTGTTTCAGCCCCTCTGTTTCTCGCCCTCTGTTTCTCGCCCTCTGTTTCTCGCCCTCTGTTTCTCGCCCTCTGTTTCTCGCCCTCTGTTTCAGCCCCTCTGTTTCAGCCCCTCTGTTTCAGCCCCTCTGTTTCTCGCCCTCTGTTTCTCGCCCTCTGTTTCGGCACCTCTGTTTCTCGCGCTCTCTTTCAGCCCCTCTCTTTCTCGCCCTCTGTTGCAGACCCTCTGTTTCAGCCCCTCTGTTTCAGCCCCTCTGTTTCAGCCCCTCTGTTTCTCGCCCTCTGTTTCAGCCCCTCTGTTTCTCGCCCTCTGTTTCCGCCCCTCTGTTTCTCGCCCTCTGTTGCAGCCCCTCTGTTTCAGCCCCTCTGTTTCAGCCCCTCTGTTTCAGACCCTCTGTTTCTCGCCCTCTGTTTCTCGCCCTCTGTTTGAGCCCGTCTGTTTCAGCCCCTCTGTTTCAGCCCCTCTGTTTGAGCCCCTCTGTTTCAGCCCCTCTGTTTCTCGCCCTCTGTTTCTCGCCCTCGGTTTCAGCCCCTCTGTTTCTCGCCCTCTGTTTCAGCCCCTCGGTTTCTCGCCCTCTGTTTCAGCCCCTCTGTTTCAGCCCCTCTGTTTCAGCCCCTCTGTTTCTTCCCTTCTGTTTCAGCCCCTCTGTTTCAGCCCCTCTGTTTCTCACCTTCTGTTTCAGCCCCTCTGTTTCTCGCCCTCTGTTTCAGATCCTCTGTTTCAGCCCCTCAGTATCAGCCCCTCTGTTTCACCCCCTCTGTTTCTCGCCCTCTGTTTCTCGCCACCTGTTTCTCGCCCACTGTTTCAGCCCATCTGTTTCAGCCCCTCTGTTTCAGCCACTCTGTTTCAGCCCCGCTGTTGCTCGCCCACTGTTTCAGCCCCTCTGTTTCTCGCCATCTGTTTCAGCCCCTCTGTTTCAGCCCCTCTGTTTCTCGCCCTCTGTTTCAGCCCCTCTGTTTCAGCCCCTCTGTTTCAGCCCCTCTGTTTCAGCACCTCTGTTTCTCGCCCTTTGTTTCTCGCCCTGTGTTTCAGCCCCTCTGTTTCTCGCCCTCTGTTTCAGCCCCTCTGTTTCTCGTCCTCTGTTTCAGCCCCTCTGTTTCAGTCCCACTGTTTCAGGCCCTCTGTTTCAGCCCCTCTGTTTCAGCCCCTCTGTTTCACGCCCTCTGTTTCAGCCCCTCTGTTTCTCGCCCTCTGTTTCAGCCCCTCTGTTTCAGCCCCTCTGTATCAGCCCCTCTGTTTCTGCCCCTCTGTTTCTCGCCCTCTGTTTCTCGCCCTCTGTTTCAGCCCCTCTGTTTCAGACCCTCTGTTTCAGCCCCTCTGTTTCAGCCCCTCTGTTTCAGCCCCTCTGTTTCTCGCCCTCTGTTTCTCGCCCTCTGTTTCTCGCTCTCTGTTTCTCGCCATCTGTTTCTCGCCCTCTGTTTCAGCCCCTCTGTTTCAGCCCATCTGATTCAGCCCCTCTGTTTCAGCCCCTCTGTTTCTCGCCCGCTGTTTCAGCGCCTCTGTTTCTCGCCCTCTGTTTCAGCCCCTCTGTTTCAGCCCCTCTGTATCAGCCCCTCTGTTTCAGCCCCTCTGTTTCTCGCCCTCTGTTTCTCGCCCGCTGTTAGAGCCCCGCTGTTTCAGCCCCTCTGTTTCAGCCCCTCTGTTTCAGCCCCTCTGTTTCTCGCCCTCTGTTTCTCGCCCTCTGTTTCTCGCTCTCTGTTTCTCGCCCTCTGTTTCTCACCCTCTGTTTCAGCCCCTCTGTTTCAGCCCCTCTGTTTCAGCCCCGCTGTTTCTCGCCCTCTGTTTCTCGCCCACTGTTTCTCGCCCTCTGTTTCAACCCCTCTGTTTCAGCCCCTCTGTTTCAGCCCCGCTGTTTCAGCCCCTCTGTTTCAGCCCCTCTGTTTCTCGCCCTCTGTTTCTCGCCCCCTGTTTCTCGCTCTCTGTTTCTCGCCCTCTGTTTCTCGCCCTCTGTTTCAGCCCCTCTGTTTCAGCCCCTCTGTTTCAGCCCCTCTGTTTCAGCCCCTCTGTTTCTCGCCCTCTGTTTTTCGCCCTCTGTTTCTCGCCCTCTGTTTCTCGCCCTCTGTTTCAGCCCCTCTGTTTCAGTCCCTCTGTTTCAGCCCCTCTGTTTCTCGCCCTCTGTTTCTCGCCCACTGTTTCAGCCCCTCTGTTTCAGCCCCTCTGTTTCAGCCCCTCTGTTTCTCGCCCTCTGTTTCAGCCCCTCTGTTTCAGCCCCTCTGTTTCTCGCCCTCTGTTTCAGCCCGTCTGTTTCAGCCCCTCTGTTTCAGCCCCTCTGTTTCAGCCCCTCTGTTTCTCGCCCTCTGTTTCTCGCCCTCTGTTTCAGCCCCTCTGTTTCAGCCACTCTGTATCAGCCCCTCTGTTTCAGCCCCCCTGTTTCTCGCCCTCTGTTTCTCGCCCTCTGTTTCTCGCCCTCTGTTTCAGCCCCTCTGTTTCAGCCCCTTTGTTTCAGCCCCTCTGTTTCAGCCGCTCTGTTTCTCGCCCTCTGTTTCAGCCCCTCTGTTTCAGCCCCTCTGTTTCAGCCCCTCTGTTTCAGCCCCTCTGTCTCAGCCCACTGTTTCAGCCCCTCTGTTTCTCGCCATCTGTTTCAGCCCCTCTGTTTCAGCCCCTCTGTTTCTCGCCCTCTGTTTCAGACCCTCTGTTTCAGCCCCTCTGTTTCAGCCCCTCTGTTTCAGCACCTCTGTTTCTCGCCCTTTGTTTCTCGCCCTCTGTTTCAGCCCCTCTGTTTCTCGCCCTCTGTTTCAGCCCCTCTGTTTCTCGCACTCTGTTTCAGCCCCTCTGTTTCAGCCCCTCTGTTTCTCGCCCTCTGTTTCAGCCCCTCTCTTTCAGCCCCTCTGTATCAGCCCCTCTGTTTCAGCCCCTCTGTTTCAGCCCTTCTGTTTCTCGCCCTCTGTTTCTCGCCCTCTGTTTCAGCCCCTCTGTTTCAGCCCCTCTGTTTCAGCCCCTCTGTTTCAGCCCCTCTGTTTCAGCCCCTCTGATTCTCGCCCTCTGTTTCTCGACCTCTGTTTCTCGCCCTCTGTTTCTCGCTCTCTGTTTCTCGCCCTCTGTTTCTCGCCCTCTGTTTCAGCCCCTCTGTTTCTGCCCCTCTGTTTCAGCCCCTCTGTTTCAGTCCCTCTGTTTCAGCCCCTCTGTTTCTCGCCCTCTGTTTCTCGCCCTCTGTTTCTTGCCCTCTGTTTCTCGCTCTCTGTTTCTCGCCCTCTGTTTCTCGCCCTCTGTTTCAGCACCTCTGTTTCAGCCCCTCTGTTTCAGCCCCTCTGTTTCTCGCCCTCTGTTTCTCGCCCTCTGTTTCTCGTCCTCAGTTTCAGCCCCTCTGTTTCAGCCCCTTTGTTTCAGCCCCTCTGTTTCAGCCCCTCTGTTTCTCGCCAACTGTTTCTCGCCCACTGTTTCAGCCCCTCTGTTTCAGCCCCTCTGTTTCAGCCCCTCTGTTTCAGCCCCTCTGTTTCAGCACCTCTGTTTCAGCCCCTCTGTTTCTCGCCCTCTGTTTCTCGCCCTCTGTTTCTCGCCCACTGTTTCTCGCCCTCTGTTTCAGCCCCTCTGTTTCAGCCCCTCTGTTTCAGCCCCTCTGTTTCTCGCCCTCTGTTTCTCGCCCTCTGTTACAGCCCCTCTGTTTCTGCCCCTCAGTTCCAGCCCCTCTGTTTCTTGCCCTCTGTTTCAGCACCTCTGTTTCTCGCCCTCTCTTTCAGCCCCTCTCTTTCTCGCCCTCTGTTTCAGACCCTCTGTTTCAGCCCGTCTATTTCAGCCCCTCTGTTTCAGCCCCTCTGTTTCTCGTCCTCTGTTTCCGCCCCTCTGTTTCTCGCCCTCTGTTGCAGCCCCTCTGTTTCAGCCCCTCTGTTTCAGCCCCTCTGTTTCAGCTCCTCTGTTTCAGACCCTCTGTTTCTCGCCCTCTGTTTCAGCCCCTCTGTTTCAGCCCCTCTGTTTCAGCCACTCTGTTTCAGCCCCTCTGTTTCTCGCCCTCTGTTTCTCGCGCTCTGTTTCTCGCCCTCTGTTTCAGCCCCTCTGTTTCATCCCCTCTGTTTCAGCCCCTCTGTTTCAGCCCCTCTGTTTCTCGCCCTCTGTTTCTCGCCCTCTGTTTCTCGCCCTCTGTTTCTCGCTCTCTGTTTCTCGCCCTCTGTTTCTCGCCCTCTGTTTCAGCCCCTCTGTTTCAGCCACTCTGTTTCAGCTCCTCTGTTTCTCGCCCTCTGTTTCTCGCCCACTGTTTCTCGCCCTCTGTTTCAGCCCCTCTGTTTCAGCCCCTCTGTTTCAGCCCCTCTGTTTCTCGCCCTCTGTTTCAGCCCCTCTGTTTCAGCCCCTCTGTTTCTCGCCCTCTGTTTCAGCCCGTCTGTTTCAGCCCCTCTGTTTCAGCCCCTCTGTTTCAGCCCCTCTGTTTCTCGCCCTCTGTTTCTCGCCCTCTGTTTCAGCCCCTCTGTTTCAGCCACTCTGTATCAGCCCCTCTGTTTCAGCCCCCCTGTTTCTCGCCCTCTGTTTCTCGCCCTCTGTTTCTCGCCCTCTGTTTCAGCCCCTCTGTTTCAGCCCCTTTGTTTCAGCCCCTCTGTTTCAGCCGCTCTGTTTCTCGCCCTCTGTTTCAGCCCCTCTGTTTCAGCCCCTCTGTTTCAGCCCCTCTGTTTCAGCCCCTCTGTCTCAGCCCACTGTTTCAGCCCCTCTGTTTCTCGCCATCTGTTTCAGCCCCTCTGTTTCAGCCCCTCTGTTTCTCGCCCTCTGTTTCAGACCCTCTGTTTCAGCCCCTCTGTTTCAGCCCCTCTGTTTCAGCACCTCTGTTTCTCGCCCTTTGTTTCTCGCCCTCTGTTTCAGCCCCTCTGTTTCTCGGCCTCTGTTTCAGCCCCTCTGTTTCTCGCACTCTGTTTCAGCCCCTCTGTTTCAGCCCCTCTGTTTCTCGCCCTCTGTTTCAGCCCCTCTCTTTCAGCCCCTCTGTATCAGCCCCTCTGTTTCAGCCCCTCTGTTTCAGCCCTTCTGTTTCTCGCCCTCTCTTTCTCGCCCTCTGTTTCAGCCCCTCTGTTTCAGCCCCTCTGTTTCAGCACCTCTGTTTCAGCCCCTCTGTTTCAGCCCCTCTGATTCTCGCCCTCTGTTTCTCGACCTCTGTTTCTCGCCCTCTGTTTCTCGCTCTCTGTTTCTCGCCCTCTGTTTCTCGCCCTCTGTTTCAGCCCCTCTGTTTCTGCCCCTCTGTTTCAGCCCCTCTGTTTCAGTCCCTCTGTTTCAGCCCCTCTGTTTCTCGCCCTCTGTTTCTCGCCCTCTGTTTCTTGCCCTCTGTTTCTCGCTCTCTGTTTCTCGCCCTCTGTTTCTCGCCCTCTGTTTCAGCACCTCTGTTTCAGCCCCTCTGTTTCAGCCCCTCTGTTTCTCGCCCTCTGTTTCTCGCCCTCTGTTTCTCGCCCTCAGTTTCAGCCCCTCTGTTTCAGCCCCTTTGTTTCAGCCCCTCTGTTTCAGCCCCTCTGTTTCTCGCCAACTGTTTCTCGCCCACTGTTTCAGCCCCTCTGTTTCAGCCCCTCTGTTTCAGCCCCTCTGTTTCAGCCCCTCTGTTTCAGCACCTCTGTTTCAGCCCCTCTGTTTCTCGCCCTCTGTTTCTCGCCCTCTGTTTCTCGCCCTCTGTTTCTCGCCCTCTGTTTCAGCCCCTCTGTTTCAGCCCCTCTGTTTCAGCCCCTCTGTTTCTCGCCCTCTGTTTCTCGCCCTCTGTTTCAGCCCCTCTGTTTCTGCCCCTCAGTTCCAGCCCCTCTGTTTCTTGCCCTCTGTTTCAGCACCTCTGTTTCTCGCCCTCTCTTTCAGCCCCTCTCTTTCTCGCCCTCTGTTTCAGACCCTCTGTTTCAGCCCGTCTATTTCAGCCCCGCTGTTTCAGCCCCTCTGTTTCTCGCCCTCTGTTTCCGCCCCTCTGTTTCTCGCCCTCTGTTGCAGCCCCTCTGTTTCAGCCCCTCTGTTTCAGCCCCTCTGTTTCAGCTCCTCTGTTTCAGACCCTCTGTTTCTCGCCCTCTGTTTCAGCCCCTCTGTTTCAGCCCCTCTGTTTCAGCCACTCTGTTTCAGCCCCTCTGTTTCTCGCCCTCTGTTTCTCGCGCTCTGTTTCTCGCCCTCTGTTTCAGCCCCTCTGTTTCATCCCCTCTGTTTCAGCCCCTCTGTTTCAGCCCCTCTGTTTCTCGCCCTCTGTTTCTCGCCCTCTGTTTCTCGCCCTCTGTTTCTCGCTCTCTGTTTCTCGCCCTCTGTTTCTCGCCCTCTGTTTCAGCCCCTCTGTTTCAGCCACTCTGTTTCAGCTCCTCTGTTTCTCGCCCTCTGTTTCTCGCCCACTGTTTCTCGCCCTCTGTTTCAGCCCCTCTGTTTCAGCCATTCTGTTTCAGCCCCTCTGTTTCAGCCCCTCTGTTTCTCGCCCTCTGTTTCTCGCTCTCTCTTTCTCGCCCTCTGTTTCTCGCCCACTGTTTCAGCACCTCTGTTTCAGCCCCTCTGTTTCAGCCCCTCTGTTTCTCACCCTCTGTTTCTCGCCCTCTGTTTCTCGCCCTCTGTTTCAGCCCCTCTGTTTCAGCCCCTCTGTTTCAGCCCCTCTGTTTCAGCCCCTCTGTTTCTCGCCCTCTGTTTCAGCCCCTCTGTTTCAGCCCCTCTGTTTCAGCCCCTCTGTTTCAGACCCTCTGTTTCTCGCCCTCTGTTTCTCGCCCTCTGTTTCTCGCCCTCTGTTTCTCGCCCTCTGTTTCAGCCCCTCTGTTTCAGCCCCTCTGTTTCTCGCCCTCTGTTTCTCGCCCTCTGTTTCTCGCTCTCTGTTTCTGGCCCTCTGTTTCTCGCCCTCTGTTTCAGCCCCTCTGTTTCAGCTCCTCTGTTCCTCGCTCTCTGTTTCTCGCCCTCTGTTTCAGCCCCTCTGTTTCTCGCCCACTGTTTCTCGCCATCTATTTCAGCCCCTCTGTTTCAGCCCCTCTGTTTCTCGCCCTCTGTTTCAGCCCCTCTGTTTCAGCCCCTCTGTTTCTCGCCCTCTGTTTCAGCCCCCCTGTTTCAGCACCTCTGTTTCTCGCCCTTTGTTTCTCGCCCTCTGTTTCAGCCCCTCTGTTTCTCGCCCTCTGTTTCAGCCCCTCTGTTTCAGTCCCTCTTTTTCAGCCCCTCTGTTTCCGCCCCTCTGTTTCAGCCCCTCTGTTTCAGCCCCTCTGTTTCAGCCCCTCTGTTTCTCGCCCTCTGTTTCAGCCCCTCTGTTTCAGCCCCTCTGTTTCAGCCCCGCTGTTTCTCGCCCTCTGTTTCTCGCCCTCTGTTTCTCGCTCTTTGTTTCTCGCCCTCTGTTTCTGCCCCTCTGTTTCAGCCCCTCTGTTTCAGTCCCTCTGTTTCAGCCCCTCTGTTTCTCGCCCTCTGTTTCTCGCCCTCTGTTTCTTGCCCTCTGTTTCTCGCTCTCTGTTTCTCGCCCTCTGTTTCTCGCCCTCTGTTTCAGCACCTCTGTTTCAGCCCCTCTGTTTCAGCCCCTCTGTTTCTCGCCCTCTGTTTCTCGCCCTCTGTTTCTCGTCCTCAGTTTCAGCCCCTCTGTTTCAGCCCCTTTGTTTCAGCCCCTCTGTTTCAGCCCCTCTGTTTCTCGCCAACTGTTTCTCGCCCACTGTTTCAGCCCCTCTGTTTCAGCCCCTCTGTTTCAGCCCCTCTGTTTCAGCCCCTCTGTTTCAGCACCTCTGTTTCAGCCCCTCTGTTTCTCGCCCTCTGTTTCTCGCCCTCTGTTTCTCGCCCTCTGTTTCTCGCCCTCTGTTTCAGCCCCTCTGTTTCAGCCCCTCTGTTTCAGCCCCTCTGTTTCTCGCCCTCTGTTTCTCGCCCTCTGTTACAGCCCCTCTGTTTCTGCCCCTCAGTTCCAGCCCCTCTGTTTCTTGCCCTCTGTTTCAGCACCTCTGTTTCTCGCCCTCTCTTTCAGCCCCTCTCTTTCTCGCCCTCTGTTTCAGACCCTCTGTTTCAGCCCGTCTATTTCAGCCCCTCTGTTTCAGCCCCTCTGTTTCTCGTCCTCTGTTTCCGCCCCTCTGTTTCTCGCCCTCTGTTGCAGCCCCTCTGTTTCAGCCCCTCTGTTTCAGCCCCTCTGTTTCAGCTCCTCTGTTTCAGACCCTCTGTTTCTCGCCCTCTGTTTCAGCCCCTCTGTTTCAGCCCCTCTGTTTCAGCCACTCTGTTTCAGCCCCTCTGTTTCTCGCCCTCTGTTTCTCGCGCTCTGTTTCTCGCCCTCTGTTTCAGCCCCTCTGTTTCATCCCCTCTGTTTCAGCCCCTCTGTTTCAGCCCCTCTGTTTCTCGCCCTCTGTTTCTCGCCCTCTGTTTCTCGCCCTCTGTTTCTCGCTCTCTGTTTCTCGCCCTCTGTTTCTCGCCCTCTGTTTCAGCCCCTCTGTTTCAGCCACTCTGTTTCAGCTCCTCTGTTTCTCGCCCTCTGTTTCTCGCCCACTGTTTCTCGCCCTCTGTTTCAGCCCCTCTGTTTCAGCCCCTCTGTTTCAGCCCCTCTGTTTCTCGCCCTCTGTTTCAGCCCCTCTGTTTCAGCCCCTCTGTTTCTCGCCCTCTGTTTCAGCCCCTCTGTTTCAGCCCCTCTGTTTCAGCCCCGCTGTTTCTCGCCCTCTGTTTCTCGCCCTCTGTTTCTCGCTCTTTGTTTCTCGCCCTCTGTTTCTGCCCCTCTGTTTCAGCCCCTCTGTTTCAGTCCCTCTGTTTCAGCCCCTCTGTTTCTCGCCCTCTGTTTCTCGCCCTCTGTTTCTTGCCCTCTGTTTCTCGCTCTCTGTTTCTCGCCCTCTGTTTCTCGCCCTCTGTTTCAGCACCTCTGTTTCAGCCCCTCTGTTTCAGCCCCTCTGTTTCTCGCCCTCTGTTTCTCGCCCTCTGTTTCTCGTCCTCAGTTTCAGCCCCTCTGTTTCAGCCCCTTTGTTTCAGCCCCTCTGTTTCAGCCCCTCTGTTTCTCGCCAACTGTTTCTCGCCCACTGTTTCAGCCCCTCTGTTTCAGCCCCTCTGTTTCAGCCCCTCTGTTTCAGCCCCTCTGTTTCAGCACCTCTGTTTCAGCCCCTCTGTTTCTCGCCCTCTGTTTCTCGCCCTCTGTTTCTCGCCCTCTGTTTCTCGCCCTCTGTTTCAGCCCCTCTGTTTCAGCCCCTCTGTTTCAGCCCCTCTGTTTCTCGCCCTCTGTTTCTCGCCCTCTGTTACAGCCCCTCTGTTTCTGCCCCTCAGTTCCAGCCCCTCTGTTTCTTGCCCTCTGTTTCAGCACCTCTGTTTCTCGCCCTCTCTTTCAGCCCCTCTCTTTCTCGCCCTCTGTTTCAGACCCTCTGTTTCAGCCCGTCTATTTCAGCCCCTCTGTTTCAGCCCCTCTGTTTCTCGTCCTCTGTTTCCGCCCCTCTGTTTCTCGCCCTCTGTTGCAGCCCCTCTGTTTCAGCCCCTCTGTTTCAGCCCCTCTGTTTCAGCTCCTCTGTTTCAGACCCTCTGTTTCTCGCCCTCTGTTTCAGCCCCTCTGTTTCAGCCCCTCTGTTTCAGCCACTCTGTTTCAGCCCCTCTGTTTCTCGCCCTCTGTTTCTCGCGCTCTGTTTCTCGCCCTCTGTTTCAGCCCCTCTGTTTCATCCCCTCTGTTTCAGCCCCTCTGTTTCAGCCCCTCTGTTTCTCGCCCTCTGTTTCTCGCCCTCTGTTTCTCGCCCTCTGTTTCTCGCTCTCTGTTTCTCGCCCTCTGTTTCTCGCCCTCTGTTTCAGCCCCTCTGTTTCAGCCACTCTGTTTCAGCTCCTCTGTTTCTCGCCCTCTGTTTCTCGCCCACTGTTTCTCGCCCTCTGTTTCAGCCCCTCTGTTTCAGCCCCTCTGTTTCAGCCCCTCTGTTTCTCGCCCTCTGTTTCAGCCCCTCTGTTTCAGCCCCTCTGTTTCTCGCCCTCTGTTTCAGCCCGTCTGTTTCAGCCCCTCTGTTTCAGCCCCTCTGTTTCAGCCCCTCTGTTTCTCGCCCTCTGTTTCTCGCCCTCTGTTTCAGCCCCTCTGTTTCAGCCACTCTGTATCAGCCCCTCTGTTTCAGCCCCCCTGTTTCTCGCCCTCTGTTTCTCGCCCTCTGTTTCTCGCCCTCTGTTTCAGCCCCTCTGTTTCAGCCCCTTTGTTTCAGCCCCTCTGTTTCAGCCGCTCTGTTTCTCGCCCTCTGTTTCAGCCCCTCTGTTTCAGCCCCTCTGTTTCAGCCCCTCTGTTTCAGCCCCTCTGTCTCAGCCCACTGTTTCAGCCCCTCTGTTTCTCGCCATCTGTTTCAGCCCCTCTGTTTCAGCCCCTCTGTTTCTCGCCCTCTGTTTCAGACCCTCTGTTTCAGCCCCTCTGTTTCAGCCCCTCTGTTTCAGCACCTCTGTTTCTCGCCCTTTGTTTCTCGCCCTCTGTTTCAGCCCCTCTGTTTCTCGGCCTCTGTTTCAGCCCCTCTGTTTCTCGCACTCTGTTTCAGCCCCTCTGTTTCAGCCCCTCTGTTTCTCGCCCTCTGTTTCAGCCCCTCTCTTTCAGCCCCTCTGTATCAGCCCCTCTGTTTCAGCCCCTCTGTTTCAGCCCTTCTGTTTCTCGCCCTCTGTTTCTCGCCCTCTGTTTCAGCCCCTCTGTTTCAGCCCCTCTGTTTCAGCACCTCTGTTTCAGCCCCTCTGTTTCAGCCCCTCTGATTCTCGCCCTCTGTTTCTCGACCTCTGTTTCTCGCCCTCTGTTTCTCGCTCTCTGTTTCTCGCCCTCTGTTTCTCGCCCTCTGTTTCAGCCCCTCTGTTTCTGCCCCTCTGTTTCAGCCCCTCTGTTTCAGTCCCTCTGTTTCAGCCCCTCTGTTTCTCGCCCTCTGTTTCTCGCCCTCTGTTTCTTGCCCTCTGTTTCTCGCTCTCTGTTTCTCGCCCTCTGTTTCTCGCCCTCTGTTTCAGCACCTCTGTTTCAGCCCCTCTGTTTCAGCCCCTCTGTTTCTCGCCCTCTGTTTCTCGCCCTCTGTTTCTCGCCCTCAGTTTCAGCCCCTCTGTTTCAGCCCCTTTGTTTCAGCCCCTCTGTTTCAGCCCCTCTGTTTCTCGCCAACTGTTTCTCGCCCACTGTTTCAGCCCCTCTGTTTCAGCCCCTCTGTTTCAGCCCCTCTGTTTCAGCCCCTCTGTTTCAGCACCTCTGTTTCAGCCCCTCTGTTTCTCGCCCTCTGTTTCTCGCCCTCTGTTTCTCGCCCTCTGTTTCTCGCCCTCTGTTTCAGCCCCTCTGTTTCAGCCCCTCTGTTTCAGCCCCTCTGTTTCTCGCCCTCTGTTTCTCGCCCTCTGTTTCAGCCCCTCTGTTTCTGCCCCTCAGTTCCAGCCCCTCTGTTTCTTGCCCTCTGTTTCAGCACCTCTGTTTCTCGCCCTCTCTTTCAGCCCCTCTCTTTCTCGCCCTCTGTTTCAGACCCTCTGTTTCAGCCCGTCTATTTCAGCCCCTCTGTTTCAGCCCCTCTGTTTCTCGCCCTCTGTTTCCGCCCCTCTGTTTCTCGCCCTCTGTTGCAGCCCCTCTGTTTCAGCCCCTCTGTTTCAGCCCCTCTGTTTCAGCTCCTCTGTTTCAGACCCTCTGTTTCTCGCCCTCTGTTTCAGCCCCTCTGTTTCAGCCCCTCTGTTTCAGCCACTCTGTTTCAGCCCCTCTGTTTCTCGCCCTCTGTTTCTCGCGCTCTGTTTCTCGCCCTCTGTTTCAGCCCCTCTGTTTCATCCCCTCTGTTTCAGCCCCTCTGTTTCAGCCCCTCTGTTTCTCGCCCTCTGTTTCTCGCCCTCTGTTTCTCGCCCTCTGTTTCTCGCTCTCTGTTTCTCGCCCTCTGTTTCTCGCCCTCTGTTTCAGCCCCTCTGTTTCAGCCACTCTGTTTCAGCTCCTCTGTTTCTCGCCCTCTGTTTCTCGCCCACTGTTTCTCGCCCTCTGTTTCAGCCCCTCTGTTTCAGCCATTCTGTTTCAGCCCCTCTGTTTCAGCCCCTCTGTTTCTCGCCCTCTGTTTCTCGCTCTCTCTTTCTCGCCCTCTGTTTCTCGCCCACTGTTTCAGCACCTCTGTTTCAGCCCCTCTGTTTCAGCCCCTCTGTTTCTCACCCTCTGTTTCTCGCCCTCTGTTTCTCGCCCTCTGTTTCAGCCCCTCTGTTTCAGCCCCTCTGTTTCAGCCCCTCTGTTTCAGCCCCTCTGTTTCTCGCCCTCTGTTTCAGCCCCTCTGTTTCAGCCCCTCTGTTTCAGCCCCTCTGTTTCAGACCCTCTGTTTCTCGCCCTCTGTTTCTCGCCCTCTGTTTCTCGCCCTCTGTTTCTCGCCCTCTGTTTCAGCCCCTCTGTTTCAGCCCCTCTGTTTCTCGCCCTCTGTTTCTCGCCCTCTGTTTCTCGCTCTCTGTTTCTGGCCCTCTGTTTCTCGCCCTCTGTTTCAGCCCCTCTGTTTCAGCTCCTCTGTTCCTCGCTCTCTGTTTCTCGCCCTCTGTTTCAGCCCCTCTGTTTCTCGCCCACTGTTTCTCGCCATCTATTTCAGCCCCTCTGTTTCAGCCCCTCTGTTTCTCGCCCTCTGTTTCAGCCCCTCTGTTTCAGCCCCTCTGTTTCTCGCCCTCTGTTTCAGCCCCCCTGTTTCAGCACCTCTGTTTCTCGCCCTTTGTTTCTCGCCCTCTGTTTCAGCCCCTCTGTTTCTCGCCCTCTGTTTCAGCCCCTCTGTTTCAGTCCCTCTTTTTCAGCCCCTCTGTTTCCGCCCCTCTGTTTCAGCCCCTCTGTTTCAGCCCCTCTGTTTCAGCCCCTCTGTTTCTCGCCCTCTGTTTCAGCCCCTCTGTTTCAGCCCCTCTGTTTCAGCCCCGCTGTTTCTCGCCCTCTGTTTCTCGCCCTGTGTTTCTCGCTCTTTGTTTCTCGCCCTCTGTTTCTCGCCCTCTGTTTCAGCCCCTCTGTTTCAGCCAAACTGTTTCAGCCCCTCTGTTTCATCCCCTCTGTTTCAGCCCCTCTGTTTCAGCCCCTCTGTTTCTCGCCCTCTGTTTCTCGCCCTCTGTTTCTCGCCCTCTGTTTCTCGCCCTCTGTTTCAGCCCCTCTGTTTCAGCCCCTCTGTTTCAGCCCCTCTGTTTCTCGCCCTCTGTTTCTCGCCCACTGTTTCTCGCCCTCTGTTTCAGCCCCTCTGATTCAGCCCCTCTGTTTCAGCCCCTCTGTTTCAGCCCCTCTGTTTCAGCCCCTCTGTTTCAGACCCTCTGTTTCAGCCCCTCTGTTTCAGCCCCTCTGTTTCAGCACCTCTGTTTCTCGCCCTTTGTTTCTCGCCCTCTGTTTCAGCCCCTCTGTTTCTCGCCCTCTGTTTCAGCCCCTCTGATTCTCGCACTCTGTTTCAGCCCTTCTGTTTCAACCCCTCTGTTTCTCGCCCTCTGTTTCAGCCCCTCTGTTTCAGCCCCTCTGTATCAGCCCCTCTGTTTCAGCCCCTCTGTTTCTCGCCCTCTGTTTCTCGCCCTCTGTTTCAGCCCCTCTGTTTCAGCCCCGCTGTTTCTCGCCCTCTGTTTCTCGCCCTCTGTTTCTCGCTCTTTGTTTCTCGCCCTCTGTTTCTCGCCCTCTGTTTCAGCCCCTCTGTTTCAGCCAAACTGTTTCAGCCCCTCTGTTTCATCCCCTCTCTTTCAGCCCCTCTGTTTCAGCCCCTCTGTTTCTCGCCCTCTGTTTCTCGCCCTCTGTTTCTCGCCCTCTGTTTCTCGCCCTCTGTTTCTCGCCCTCTGTTTCTCGCCCTCTGTTTCAGCCCCTCTGTTTCAGCCCCTCTGTTTCAGCCCCTCTGTTTCTCGCCCTCTGTTTCTCGCCCACTGTTTCTCGCCCTCTGTTTCAGCCCCTCTGATTCAGCCCCTCTGTTTCAGCCCCTCTGTTTCAGCCCCTCTGTTTCAGCCCCTCTGTTTCAGACCCTCTGTTTCAGCCCCTCTGTTTCAGCCCCTCTGTTTCAGCACCTCTGTTTCTCGCCCTTTGTTTCTCGCCCTCTGTTTCAGCCCCTCTGTTTCTCGCCCTCTGTTTCAGCCCCTCTGATTCTCGCACTCTGTTTCAGCCCTTCTGTTTCAACCCCTCTGTTTCTCGCCCTCTGTTTCAGCCCCTCTGTTTCAGCCCCTCTGTATCAGCCCCTCTGTTTCAGCCCCTCTGTTTCTCGCCCTCTGTTTCTCGCCCTCAGTTTCAGCCCCTCTGTTTCAGCCACTCTGTTTCAGCCCCTCTGTTTCAGCCCCTCTGATTCTCGCCCTCTCTTTCTCGCCCTTTGTTTCTCGCCCTCTGTTTGAGCCCCTCTGTTTCTCGACCTCTGTTTCATCCCCTCTGTTTCTCGCACTCTGTTTCAGTCCCTCTGTTTCAGCCCCTCTGTTTCTCGCCCTCTGTTTCAGCCCCTCTGTTTCAGCCCCTCTGTATCAGCCCCTCTGTTTCAGCCCCTTTTTTCTCGCCCTCTGTTTCTCGCCCTCTGTTTCAGCCCCTCTGTTTCAGCCCCTCTGTTTCAGTCCCTCTGTTTCAGCCCCTCTGTTTCAGCCCCTCTGATTCTCGCCCTCTGTTTCTCGCTCTCTGTTTCTCGCCCTCTGTTTCTCGCTCTCTGTTTCTCGCCCTCTGTTTCTCGCCCTCTGTTTCAGCCCCTCTGTTTCTGCCCCTCTGTTTCAGCCCCTCTGTTTCAGCCCCTCTGTTTCAGCCCCACTGTTTCTCGCCCTCTGTTTCTCGCCCTCTGTTTCTCGCCCTCTGTTTCTCGCCCTCTGTTTCTCGCCCTCTGTTTCAGCCCCTCTGTTTCAGCCCCTCTGTTTCAGCCCCTCTCTATCAGCCCCTCTGTTTCAGCCCCTCTGTTTCTCGCCCTCTGTTTCTCGCCCTCTGTTTCAGCCCCTCTGTTTCAGCCCCTCTGTTTCAGCCCCTCTGTTTCAGTCCCTCTGTTTCAGCACCTCTGTTTCAGCCCCTCTGTTTCTCGCCCACTGTTTCTCGCCCTGTGTTTTTCGCCCTCTGTTTCTCGCCCTCTGTTTCTCGCCCTCTGTTTCAGCCCCTCTGTTTCAGTCCCTCTGTTTCAGCCCCTCTGTTTCTCGCCCTCTGTTTCTCTCCCTCTGTTTCAGCCCCTCTGTTTCAGCCCCTCTGTTTCAGCCCCTCTGTTTCTCGCCCTCTGTTTCAGCCCCTCTGTTTCATCCCCTCTGTTTCTCGCCCTCTGTTTCAGCCCCTCTGTTTCAGCCCCTCTGTATCAGCCCCTCTGTTTCAGCCCCTCTGTTTCTCGCCCTCTGTTTCTCGCCCTCTGTTTCAGCCCCTCTGTTTCAGCCCCTCTGTTTCAGCCCCTCTGTTTCAGCCCCTCTGTTTCTCGCCCTCTGTTTCTCGCCCTCTGTTTCTCGCCCTCTGTTTCTCGCTCTCTGTTTCTCGCCCTCTGTTTCAGCCCCTCTGTTTCTCGCCCACTGTTTCAGCCCCTCTGTTTCTCGCCATCTGTTTCAGCCCCTCTGTTTCAGCACCTCTGTTTCTCGCCCTCTGTTTCAGACCCTCTGTTTCAGCCCCTCTGTTTCAGCCCCTCTGTTTCAGCACCTCTGTTTCTTGCCCTTTGTTTCTCGCCCTCTGTTTCAGCCCCTCTGTTTCTCGCCCTCTGTTTCAGCCCCTCTGTTTCTCGCACTCTGTTTCAGCCCCTCTGTTTCAACCTCTCTGTTTCTCGCCCTCTGTTTCAGCCCCTCTGTTTCAGCCCCTCTGTATCATCCCCTCTGTTTCAGCCCCTCTGTTTCTCGCCCTCTGTTTCTCGCCCTCTGTTTCAGCCCCTCTGTTTCAGCCCCTCTGTTTCAGCCCCTCTGTTTCAGCCCCTCTGTTTCAGCCCCTCTGATTCTCGCCCTCTGTTTCTCGCCCTCTGTTTCTCGCCCTCTGTTTCTCGCTCTCTGTTTCTCGCCCTCTGTTTCTCGCCCTCTGTTTCAGACCCTCTGTTTCAGCCCCTCTGTTTCAGCCCCTCTGTTTCTCGCCCTCTGTTTCTCGCCCACTGTTTCTCGCCCTCTGTTTCAGCCCCTCTGATTCAGCCCCTCTGTTTCAGCCCCTCTGTTTCAGCCCCTCTGTTTCAGACCCTCTGTTTCAGCCCCTCTGTTTCAGCCCCTCTGTTTCAGCACCTCTGTTTCTCGCCCTTTGTTTCTCGCCCTCTGTTTCAGCCCCTCTGTTTCTCGCCCTCTGTTTCAGCCCCTCTGTTTCTCGCACTCTGTTTCAGCCCCTCTGTTTCAACCCCTCTGTTTCTCGCCCTCTGTTTCAGCCCCTCTGTTTCAGCCCCTCTGTGTCAGCCCCTCTGTTTCAGCCCCTCTGTTTCTCGCCCTCTGTTTCTCGCCCTCTGTTTCAGCCCCTCTGTTTCAGCCCCTCTGTTTCAGCCCCTCTGTTTCAGCCCCTCTGTTTCAGCCCCTCTGATTCTCGCCCTCTGTTTCTCGCCCTTTGTTTCTCGCCCTCTGTTTGAGCCCCTCTGTTTCTCGACCTCTGTTTCAGCCCCTCTGTTTCTCGCACTCTGTTTCAGCCCCTCTGTTTCAGCCCCTCTGTTTCTCGCCCTCTGTTTCAGCCCCTCTGTTTCAGCCCCTCTGTATCAGCCCCTCTGTTTCAGCACCTCTGTTTCTCGCCCTCTGTTTCTCGCCCTCTGTTTCAGCCCCTCTGTTTCAGCCCCTCTGTTTCAGCCCCTTTGTTTCAGCCCCTCTGTTTCAGCCCCTCTGATTCTCGCCCTCTGTTTCTCGCCCTCTGTTTCTCGCCCTCTGTTTCTCGCTCTCTGTTTCTCGCCCTCTGTTTCTCGCCCTCTGTTTCAGCCCCTCTGTTTCTGCCCCTCTGTTTCAGCCCCTCTGTTTCAGCCCCTCTGTTTCAGCCCCACTGTTTCTCGCCCTCTGTTTCTCGCCCTCTGTTTCTCGCCCTCTGTTTCTCGCCCTCT
Source organism: Stegostoma tigrinum (assembly GCF_030684315.1). NCBI lineage: Eukaryota > Metazoa > Chordata > Chondrichthyes > Orectolobiformes > Stegostomatidae > Stegostoma > Stegostoma tigrinum. The sequence goes on from NW_026728408.1 coordinate 1,089,281, forward strand.
GTTTCTCGCCCTCTGTTTCAGCCCCTCTGTTTCAGCCCCTCTGTTTCAGCCCCTCTCTATCAGCCCCTCTGTTTCAACCCCTCTGTTTCTCGCCCTCTGTTTCTCGCCCTCTGTTTCAGCCCCTCTGGTTCAGCCCCTCTGTTTCAGCCCCTCTGTTTCAGTCCCTCTGTTTCAGCACCTCTGTTTCAGCCCCTCTGTTTCTCGCCCACTGTTTCTCGCCCTCTGTTTTTCGCCCTCTGTTTCTCGCCCTCTGTTTCTCGCCCTCTGTTTCAGCCCCTCTGTTTCAGTCCCTCTGTTTCAGCCCCTCTGTTTCTCGCCCTCTGTTTCTCTCCCTCTGTTTCAGCCCCTCTGTTTCAGCCCCTCTGTTTCAGCCCCTCTGTTTCTCGCCCTCTGTTTCAGCCCCTCTGTTTCATCCCCTCTGTTTCTCGCCCTCTGTTTCAGCCCCTCTGTTTCAGCCCCTCTGTATCAGCCCCTCTGTTTCAGCCCCTCTGTTTCTCGCCCTCTGTTTCTCGCCCTCTGTTTCAGACCCTCTGTTTCAGCCCCTCTGTTTCAGCCCCTCTGTTTCAGCCCCTCTGTTTCTCGCCCTCTGTTTCTCGCCCTCTGTTTCTCGCCCTCTGTTTCTCGCTCTCTGTTTCTCGCCCTCTTTTCCAGCCCCTCTGTTTCTCGCCCACTGTTTCAGCCCCTCTGTTTCTCGCCATCTGTTTCAGCCCCTCGGTTTCAGCCCCTCTGTTTCTCGCCCTCTGTTTCAGACCCTCTGTTTCAGCCCCTCTGTTTCAGCCCCTCTGTTTCAGCACCTCTGTTTCTCGCCCTTTGTTTCTCGCCCTCTCTTTCAGCCCCTCTGTTTCTCGCCCTCTGTTTCAGCCCCTCTGTTTCTCGAACTCTGTTTCAGCCCCTCTGTTTCAACCCCTCTGTTTCTCGCCCTCTGTTTCAGCCCCTCTGTTTCAGCCCCTCTGTATCAGCCCATCTGTTTCAGCCCCTCTGTTTCTCGCCCTCTGTTTCTCGCCCTCTGTTTCAGCCCCTCTGTTTCAGCCCCTCTGTTTCAGCCCCTCTGTTTCAGCCCCTCTGTTTCAGCCCCTCTGATTCTCGCCCTCTGTTTCTCGCCCTCTGTTTCTCGCCCTCTGTTTCTCGCTCTCTGTTTGTCGCCCTCTGTTTCTCGCCCTCTGTTTCAGCCCCTCTGTTTCTGCCCCTCTGTTTCAGCCCCTCTGTTTCAGCCCCTTTGTTTCAGCCCCTCTGTTTCTCGCCCGCTGTTTCTCGCCCTCTGTTTCTTGCCCTCTGTTTCTCGCTCTCTGTTTCTCGCCCTCTGTTTCTCGCCCTCTGTTTCAGCACCTCTGTTTCAGCCCCTCTGTTTCAGCCCCTCTGTTTCTCGCCCTCTGTTTCTCGCCCTCTGTTTCTCGCCCTCTGTTTCAGCCCCTCTGTTTCAGCCCCTCTGTTTCAGCCCCTCTGTTTCAGCCCCTCTGTTTCTCGCCCTCTGTTTCTCGCCCTCTGTTTCTCGCCCTCTGTTTCTCGCTCTCTGTTTCAGCCCCTCTGTTTCTCGCCCACTGTTTCCGCCCCTCTGTTTCTCGCCATCTGTTTCAGCCCCTCTGTTTCAGCCCCTCTGTTTCTCGCCCTCTGTTTCAGACCCTCTGTTTCAGCCCCTCTGTTTCAGCCCCTCTGTTTCAGCACCTCTGTTTCTCGCCCTTTGTTTCTCGCCCTCTGTTTCAGCCCCTCTGTTTCTCGCCCTCTGTTTCAGCCCCTCTGTTTCTCGCACTCTGTTTTAGCCCCTCTGTTTCAACCCCTCTGTTTCTCGCCCTCTGTTTCAGCCCCTCTGTTTCAGCCCCTCTGTATCAGCCCCTCTGTTTCAGCCCCTCTGTTTCTCGCCCTCTGTTTCTCGCCCTCTGTTTCAGCCCCTCTGTTTCAGCCCCTCTGTTTCAGCCCCTCTGTTTCAGCCCCTCTGTTTCAGCCCCTCTGATTCTCGCCCTCTGTTTCTCGCCCTCTGTTTCTCGCCCTCTGTTTCTCGCTCTCTGTTTGTCGCCCTCTGTTTCTCGCCCTCTGTTTCAGCCCCTCTGTTTCTGCCCCTCTGTTTCAGCCCCTCTGTTTCAGCCCCTCTGTTTCAGCCCCTCTGTTTCTCGCCCTCTGTTTCTCGCCCTCTGTTTCTTGCCCTCTGTTTCTCGCTCTCTGTTTCTCGCCCTCTGTTTCTCGCCCTCAGTTTCAGCCCCTCTGTTTCAGCCCCTTTGTTTCAGCCCCTCTGTTTCAGCCCCTCTGTTTCTCGCCAACTGTTTCTCGCCCACTGTTTCAGCCCCTCTGATTCAGCCCCTCTGTTTCAGCCCCTCTGTTTCAGCCCCTCTGTTTCAGCACCTCTGTTTCAGCCCCTCTGTTTCTCGCCCTCTGTTTCTCGCCCTCTGTTTCTCGCCCTCTGTTTCTCGCCCTCTGTTTCAGCCCCTCTGTTTCTCGCCCTCTGTTTCTCGCCCTCTGTTTCAGCCCCTCTGTTTCTGCCCCTCAGTTCCAGCCCCTCTGTTTCTTGCCCTCTGTTTCAGCACCTCTGTTTCTCGCCCTCTCTTTCAGCCCCTCTCTTTCTCGCCCTCTGTTGCAGACCCTCTGTTTCAGCCCGTCTATTTCAGCCCTTCTGTTTCAGCCCCTCTGTTTCTCGCCCTCTGTTTCCGCCCCTCTGTTTCTCGCCCTCTGTTGCAGCCCCTCTGTTTCAGCCCCTCTGTTTCAGCCCCTCTGTTTCAGCTCCTCTGTTTCAGACCCTCTGTTTCTCGCCCTCTGTTTCAGCCCCTCTGTTTCAGCCCCTCTGTTTCAGCCACTCTGTTTCAGCCCCTCTGTTTCTCGCCCTCTGTTTCTCGCGCTCTGTTTCTCGCCCTCTGTTTCAGCCCCTCTGTTTCATCCCCTCTGTTTCAGCCCCTCTGTTTCAGCCCCTCTGTTTCTCGCCCTCTGTTTCTCGCCCTCTGTTTCTCGCTCTCTGTTTCTCGCCCTCTGTTTCTCGCCCTCTGTTTCAGCCCCTCTGTTTCAGCCACTCTGTTTCAGCTCCTCTGTTTCTCGCCCTCTGTTTCTCGCCCACTGTTTCTCGCCCTCTGTTTCAGCCCCTCTGTTTCAGCCCCTCTTTTTCAGCCCCTCTGTTTCAGCCCCTCTGTTTCTCGCCCTCTGTTTCTCGCTCTCTCTTTCTCGCCCTCTGTTTCTCGCCCACTGTTTCAGCATATCTGTTTCAGCCCCTCTGTTTCAGCCCCTCTGTTTCTCACCCTCTGTTTCTCGCCCTCTGTTTCTCGCCCTCTGTTTCAGCCCCTCTGTTTCAGCCCCTCTGTTTCAGCCCCTCTGTTTCAGCCCCTCTGTTTCTCGCCCTCTGTTTCAGCCCCTCTGATTCAGCCCCTCTGTTTCAGCCCCTCTGTTTCAGACCCTCTGTTTCTCGCCCTCTGTTTCTCGCCCTCTGTTTCTCGCCCTCTGTTTCTCGCCCTCTGTTTCAGCCCCTCTGTTTCAGCCCCTCTGTTTCAGCCCCTCTGTTTCTCGCCCTCTGTTTCTCGCCCTCTGTTTCTCGCTCTCTGTTTCTGGCCGTCTGTTTCTCGCCCTCTGTTTCAGCCGCTCTGTTTCAGCTCCTCTGTTCCTCGCTCTCTGTTTCTCGCCCTCTGTTTCAGCCCCTCTGTTTCTCGCCCACTGTTTCAGCCCCTCTGTTTCTCGCCATCTCTTTCAGCCCCTCTGTTTCAGCCCCTCTGTTTCTCGCCCTCTGTTTCAGCCCCTCTGTTTCAGCCCCTCTGTTTCTCGCCCTCTGTTTCAGCCCCCCTGTTTCAGCACCTCTGTTTCTCGCCCTTTGTTTCTCGCCCTCTGTTTCAGCCCCTCTGTTTCTCGCCCTCTGTTTCAGCCCCTCTGTTTCAGTCCCTCTGTTTCAGCCCCTCTGTTTCCGCCCCTCTGTTTCAGCCCCTCTGTTTCAGCCCCTCTGTTTCAGCCCCTCTGTTTCTCGCCCTCTGTTTCAGCCCCTCTGTTTCAGCCCCTCTGTTTCAGCCCCTCTGTTTCTCGCCCTCTGTTTCTCGCCCTCTGTTTCACGCCCTCTGTTTCTCGCTCTTTGTTTCTCGCCCTCTGTTTCTCGCCCTCTGTTTCAGCCCCTCTGTTTCAGCCAAACTGTTTCAGCCCCTCTGTTTCATCCCCTCTGTTTCAGCCCCTCTGTTTCAGCCCCTCTGTTTCTCGCCCTCTGTTTCTCTCCCTCTGTTTCTCGCCCTCTGTTTCTCGCTCTCTGTTTCTCGCCCTCTGTTTCTCGCCCTCTGTTTCAGCCCCTCTGTTTCAGCCCCTCTGTTTCAGCCCCTCTGTTTCTCGCCCTCTGTTTCTCGCCCACTGTTTCTCGCCCTCTGTTTCAGCCCCTCTGATTCAGCCCCTCTGTTTCAGCCCCTCTGTTTCAGCCCCTCTGTTTCAGCCCCTCTGTTTCAGACCCTCTGTTTCAGCCCCTCTGTTTCAGCCCCTCTGTTTCAGCCCCTCTGTTTCTCACCCTCTGTTTCTCGCCCTCTGTTTCTCGCCCTCTGTTTCAGCCCCTCTGTTTCAGCCCCTCTGTTTCAGCCCCTCTGTTTCAGCCCCTCTGTTTCTCGCCCTCTGTTTCAGCCCCTCTGTTTCAGCCCCTCTGTTTCAGCCCCTCTGTTTCAGACCCTCTGTTTCTCGCCCTCTGTTTCTCGCCCTCTGTTTCTCGCCCTCTGTTTCTCGCCCTCTGTTTCAGCCCCTCTGTTTCAGCCCCTCTGTTTCAGCCCCTCTGTTTCTCGCCCTCTGTTTCTCGCCCTCTGTTTCTCGCTCTCTGTTTCTGGCCCTCTGTTTCTCGCCCTCTGTTTCAGCCGCTCTGTTTCAGCTCCTCTGTTCCTCGCTCTCTGTTTCTCGCCCTCTGTTTCAGCCCCTCTGTTTCTCGCCCACTGTTTCAGCCCCTCTGTTTCTCGCCATCTCTTTCAGCCCCTCTGTTTCAGCCCCTCTGTTTCTCGCCCTCTGTTTCAGCCCCTCTGTTTCAGCCCCTCTGTTTCTCGCCCTCTGTTTCAGCCCCCCTGTTTCAGCACCTCTGTTTCTCGCCCTTTGTTTCTCGCCCTCTGTTTCAGCCCCTCTGTTTCTCGCCCTCTGTTTCAGCCCCTCTGTTTCAGTCCCTCTGTTTCAGCCCCTCTGTTTCCGCCCCTCTGTTTCAGCCCCTCTGTTTCAGCCCCTCTGTTTCAGCCCCTCTGTTTCTCGCCCTCTGTTTCAGCCCCTCTGTTTCAGCCCCTCTGTTTCAGCCCCTCTGTTTCTCGCCCTCTGTTTCTCGCCCTCTGTTTCTCGCCCTCTGTTTCTCGCTCTTTGTTTCTCGCCCTCTGTTTCTCGCCCTCTGTTTCAGCCCCTCTGTTTCAGCCAAACTGTTTCAGCCCCTCTGTTTCATCCCCTCTGTTTCAGCCCCTCTGTTTCAGCCCCTCTGTTTCTCGCCCTCTGTTTCTCTCCCTCTGTTTCTCGCCCTCTGTTTCTCGCTCTCTGTTTCTCGCCCTCTGTTTCTCGCCCTCTGTTTCAGCCCCTCTGTTTCAGCCCCTCTGTTTCAGCCCCTCTGTTTCTCGCCCTCTGTTTCTCGCCCACTGTTTCTCGCCCTCTGTTTCAGCCCCTCTGATTCAGCCCCTCTGTTTCAGCCCCTCTGTTTCAGTCCCTCTGTTTCAGCCCCTCTGTTTCAGACCCTCTGTTTCAGCCCCTCTGTTTCAGCCCCTCTGTTTCAGCACCTCTGTTTCTCGCCCTTTGTATCTCGCCCTCTGTTTCAGCCCCTCTGTTTCTCGCCCTCTGTTTCAGCCCCTCTGATTCTCGCACTCTGTTTCAGCCCTTCTGTTTCAACCCCTCTGTTTCTCGCCCTCTGTTTCAGCCCCTCTGTTTCAGCCCCTCTGTATCAGCCCCTCTGTTTCAGCCCCTCTGTTTCTCGCCCTCTGTTTCTCGCCCTCAGTTTCAGCCCCTCTGTTTCAGCCCCTCTGTTTCAGCCCCTCTGTTTCAGCCCCTCTGATTCTCGCCCTCTCTTTCTCGCCCTTTGTTTCTCGCCCTCTGTTTGAGCCCCTCTGTTTCTCGACCTCTGTTTCAGCCCCTCTGTTTCTCGCACTCTGTTTCAGTCCCTCTGTTTCAGCCCCTCTGTTTCTCGCCCTCTGTTTCAGCCCCTCTGTTTCAGCCCCTCTGTATCAGCCCCTCTGTTTCAGCCCCTCTTTTTCTCGCCCTCTGTTTCTTGCCCTCTGTTTCAGCCCCTCTGTTTCAGCCCCTCTGTTTCAGCCCCTCTGTTTCAGCCCCTCTGTTTCAGCCCCTCTGATTCTCGCCCTCTGTTTCTCGCCCTCTGTTTCTCGCCCTCTGTTTCTCGCTCTCTGTTTCTCGCCCTCTGTTTCTCGCCCTCTGTTTCAGCCCCTCTGTTTCTGCCCCTCTGTTTCAGCCCCTCTGTTTCAGCCCCTCTGTTTCAGCCCGACTGTTTCTCGCCCTCTGTTTCTCGCCCTCTGTTTCTCGCCCTCTGTTTCTCGCCCTCTGTTTCTCGCCCTCTGTTTCAGCCCCTCTGTTTCAGCCCCTCTGTTTCAGCCCCTCTCTATCAGCCCCTCTGTTTCAGCCCCTCTGTTTCTCGCCCTCTGTTTCTCGCCCTCTGTTTCAGCCCCTCTGTTTCAGCCCCTCTGTTTCAGCCCCTCTGTTTCAGTCCCTCTTTTTCAGCACCTCTGTTTCAGCCCCTCTGTTTCTCGCCCACTGTTTCTCGCCCTCTGTTTTTCGCCCTCTGTTTCTCGCCCTCTGTTTCTCGCCCTCTGTTTCAGCCCCTCTGTTTCAGTCCCTCTGTTTCAGCCCCTCTGTTTCTCGCCCTCTGTTTCTCTCCCTCTGTTTCAGCCCCTCTGTTTCAGCCCCTCTGTTTCTCGCCCTCTGTTTCAGCCCCTCTGTTTCATCCCCTCTGTTTCTCGCCCTCTGTTTCAGCCCCTCTGTTTCAGCCCCTCTGTATCAGCCCCTCTGTTTCAGCCCCTCTGTTTCTCGCCCTCTGTTTCTCGCCCTCTGTTTCAGCCCCTCTGTTTCAGCCCCTCTGTTTCAGCCCCTCTGTTTCAGCCCCTCTGTTTCTCGCCCTCTGTTTCTCGCCCTCTGTTTCTCGCCCTCTGTTTCTCGCTCTCTGTTTCTCGCCCTCTGTTTCAGCCCCTCTGTTTCTCGCCCACTGTTTCAGGCCCTCTGTTTCTCGCCATCTGTTTCAGCCCCTCTGTTTCAGCCCCTCTGTTTCTCGCCCTCTGTTTCAGACCCTCTGTTTCAGCCCCTCTGTTTCAGCCCCTCTGTTTCAGCACCTCTGTTTCTCGCCCTTTGTTTCTCGCCCTCTGTTTCAGCCCCTCTGTTTCTCGCCCTCTGTTTCAGCCCCTCTGTTTCTCGCACTCTGTTTCAGCCCATCTGTTTCAACCCCTCTGTTTCTCGCCCTCTGTTTCAGCCCCTCTGTTTCAGCCCCTCTGTATCATCCCCTCTGTTTCAGCCCCTCTGTTTCTCGCCCTCTGTTTCTCGCCCTCTGTTTCAGCCCCTCTGTTTCAGCCCCTCTGTTTCAGCCCCTCTGTTTCAGCCCCTCTGTTTCAGCCCCTCTGATTCTCGCCCTCTGTTTCTCGCCCTCTGTTTCTCGCCCTCTGTTTCTCGCTCTCTGTTTCTCGCCCTCTGTTTCTCGCCCTCTGTTTCAGCCCCTCTGTTTCAGCCCCTCTGTTTCAGCCCCTCTGTTTCTCGCCCTCTGTTTCTCGCCCACTGTTTCTCGCCCTCTGTTTCAGCCCCTCTGATTCAGCCCCTCTGTTTCAGCCCCTCTGTTTCAGCCCCTCTGTTTCAGACCCTCTGTTTCAGCCCCTCTGTTTCAGCCCCTCTGTTTCAGCACCTCTGTTTCTCGCCCTTTGTTTCTCGCCCTCTGTTTCAGCCCCTCTGTTTCTCGCCCTCTGTTTCAGCCCCTCTGTTTCTCTCACTCTGTTTCAGCCCCTCTGTTTCAACCCCTCTGTTTCTCGCCCTCTGTTTCAGCCCCTCTGTTTCAGCCCCTCTGTATCAGCCCCTCTGTTTCAGCCCCTCTGTTTCTCGCCCTCTGTTTCTCGCCCTCTGTTTCAGCCCCTCTGTTTCAGCCCCTCTGTTTCAGCCCCTCTGTTTCAGCCCCTCTGTTTCAGCCCCTCTGATTCTCGCCCTCTGTTTCTCGCCCTTTGTTTCTCGCCCTCTGTTTGAGCCCCTCTGTTTCTCGACCTCTGTTTCAGCCCCTCTGTTTCTCGCACTCTGTTTCAGCCCCTCTGTTTCAGCCCCTCTGTTTCTCGCCCTCTGTTTCAGCCCCTCTGTTTCAGCCCCTCTGTATCAGCCCCTCTGTTTCAGCACCTCTGTTTCAGCCCCTCTGTTTCTCGCCCTCTGTTTCTCGCCCTCTGTTTCAGCCCCTCTGTTTCAGCCCCTCTGTTTCAGCCCCTCTGTTTCAGCCCCTCTGTTTCTCGCCCTCTGTTTCTCGCCCTCTGTTTCTCGCCCTCTGTTTCTCGCTCTCTGTTTCTCGCCCTCTGTTTCAGCCCCTCTGTTTCTCGCCCACTGTTTCAGCCCCTCTGTTTCTCGCCATCTGTTTCAGCCCCTCTGTTTCAGCCCCTCTGTTTCTCGCCCTCTGTTTCAGACCCTCTGTTTCAGCCCCTCTGTTTCAGCCCCTCTGTTTCAGCACCTCTGTTTCTCGCCCTTTGTTTCTCGCCCTCTGTTTCAGCCTCTCTGTTTCTCGCCCTCTGTTTCAGCCCCTCTGTTTCTCGCACTCTGTTTCAGCCCCTCTGTTTCAAACCCTCTGTTTCTCGCCCTCTGTTTCAGCCCCTCTGTTTCAGCCCCTCTGTATCATCCCCTCTGTTTCAGCCCCTCTGTTTCTCGCCCTCTGTTTCTCGCCCTCTGTTTCAGCCCCTCTGTTTCAGCCCCTCTGTTTCAGCCCCTCTGTTTCAGCCCCTCTGTTTCAGCCCCTCTGATTCTCGCCCTCTGTTTCTCGCCCTCTGTTTCTCGCCCTCTGTTTCTCGCTCTCTGTTTCTCGCCCTCTGTTTCTCGCCCTCTGTTTCAGCCCCTCTGTTTCAGCCCCTCTGTTTCAGCCCCTCTGTTTCTCGCCCTCTGTTTCTCGCCCACTGTTTCTCGCCCTCTGTTTCAGCCCCTCTGATTCAGCCCCTCTGTTTCAGCCCCTCTGTTTCAGCCCCTCTGTTTCAGACCCTCTGTTTCAGCCCCTCTGTTTCAGCCCCTCTGTTTCAGCACCTCTGTTTCTCGCCCTTTGTTTCTCGCCCTCTGTTTCAGCCCCTCTGTTTCTCGCCCTCTGTTTCAGCCCCTCTGTTTCTCGCACTCTGTTTCAGCCCCTCTGTTTCAACCCCTCTGTTTCTCGCCCTCTGTTTCAGCCCCTCTGTTTCAGCCCCTCTGTATCAGCCCCTCTGTTTCAGCCCCTCTGTTTCTCGCCCTCTGTTTCTCGCCCTCTGTTTCAGCCCCTCTGTTTCAGCCCCTCTGTTTCAGCCCCTCTGTTTCAGCCCCTCTGTTTCAGCCCCTCTGATTCTCGCCCTCTGTTTCTCGCCCTTTGTTTCTCGCCCTCTGTTTGAGCCCCTCTGTTTCTCGACCTCTGTTACAGCCCCTCTGTTTCTCGCACTCTGTTTCAGCCCCTCTGTTTCAGCCCCTCTGTTTCTCGCCCTCTGTTTCAGCCCCTCTGTTTCAGCCCCTCTGTATCAGCCCCTCTGTTTCAGCACCTCTGTTTCTCGCCCTCTGTTTCTCGCCCTCTGTTTCAGCCCCTCTGTTTCAGCCCCTCTGTATCAGCCCCTCTGTTTCAGCACCTCTGTTTCTCGCCCTCTGTTTCTCGCCCTCTGTTTCAGCCCCTCTGTTTCTGCCCCTCTGTTTCAGCCCCTCTGTTTCAGCCCCTCTGTTTCAGCCCCACTGTTTCTCGCCCTCTGTTTCTCGCCCTCTGTTTCTCGCCCTCTGTTTCTCGCCCTCTGTTTCTCGCCCTCTGTTTCAGCCCCTCTGTTTCAGCCCCTCTGTTTCAGCGCCTCTCTATCAGCCCCTCTGTTTCAGCCCCTCTGTTTCTCGCCCTCTGTTTCTCGCCCTCTGTTTCAGCCCCTCTGTTTCAGCCCCTCTGTTTCAGCCCCTCTGTTTCAGTCCCTCTGTTTCAGCACCTCTGTTTCAGCCCCTCTGTTTCTCGCCCACTGTTTCTCGCCCTCTGTTTTTCGCCCTCTGTTTCTCGCCCTCTGTTTCTCGCCCTCTGTTTCAGCCCCTCTGTTTCAGTCCCTCTGTTTCAGCCCCTCTGTTTCTCGCCCTCTGTTTCCATCCCTCTGTTTCAGCCCCTCTGTTTCAGCCCCTCTGTTTCAGCCCCTCTGTTTCTCGCACTCTGTTTCAGCCCCTCTGTTTCATCCCCTCTGTTTCTCGCCCTCTGTTTCAGCCCCTCTGTTTCAGCCCCTCTGTATCAGCCCCTCTGTTTCAGCCCCTCTGTTTCTCGCCCTCTGTTTCTCGCCCTCTGTTTCAGCCCCTCTGTTTCAGCCCCTCTGTTTCAGCCCCTCTGTTTCAGCCCCTCTGTTTCTCGCCCTCTGTTTCTCGCCCTCTGTTTCTCGCCCTCTGTTTCTCGCTCTCTGTTTCTCGCCCTCTGTTTCAGCCCCTCTGTTTCTCGCCCACTGTTTCAGCCCCTCTGTTTCTCGCCATCTGTTTCAGCCCCTCTGTTTCAGCCCCTCTGTTTCTCGCCCTCTGTTTCAGACCCTCTGTTTCAGCCCCTCTGTTTCAGCCCCTCTGTTTCAGCACCTCTGTTTCTCCCCCTTTGTTTCTCGCCCTCTGTTTCAGCCCCTCTGTTTCTCGCCCTCTGTTTCAGCCCCTCTGTTTCTCGAACTCTGTTTCAGCCCCTCTGTTTCAACCCCTCTGTTTCTCGCCCTCTGTTTCAGCCCCTCTGTTTCAGCCCCTCTGTATCAGCCCCTCTGTTTCAGCCCCTCTGTTTCTCGCCCTCTGTTTCTCGCCCTCTGTTTCAGCCCCTCTGTTTCAGCCCCTCTGTTTCAGCCCCTCTGTTTCAGCCCCTCTGTTTCAGCCCCTCTGATTCTCGCCCTCTGTTTCTCGCCCTCTGTTTCTCGCCCTCTGTTTCTCGCTCTCTGTTTGTCGCCCTCTGTTTCTCGCCCTCTGTTTCAGCCCCTCTGTTTCTGCCCCTCTGTTTCAGCCCCTCTGTTTCAGCCCCTTTGTTTCAGCCCCTCTGTTTCTCGCCCTCTGTTTCTCGCCCTCTGTTTCTTGCCCTCTGTTTCTCGCTCTCTGTTTCTCGCCCTCTGTTTCTCGCCCTCTGTTTCAGCACCTCTGTTTCAGCCCCTCTGTTTCAGCCCCTCTGTTTCTCGCCCTCTGTTTCTCGCCCTCTGTTTCTCGCCCTCTGTTTCAGCCCCTCTGTTTCAGCCCCTCTGTTTCAGCCCCTCTGTTTCAGCCCCTCTGTTTCTCGCCCTCTGTTTCTCGCCCTCTGTTTCTCGCCCTCTGTTTCTCGCTCTCTGTTTCTCGCCCTCTGTTTCAGCCCCTCTGTTTCTCGCCCACTGTTTCAGCCCCTCTGTTTCTCGCCATCTGTTTCAGCCCCTCTGTTTCAGCCCCTCTGTTTCTCGCCCTCTGTTTCAGACCCTCTGTTTCAGCCCCTCTGTTTCAGCCCCTCTGTTTCAGCACCTCTGTTTCTCGCCCTTTGTTTCTCGCCCTCTGTTTCAGCCCCTCTGTTTCTCGCCCTCTGTTTCAGCCCCTCTGTTTCTCGCACTCTGTTTTAGCCCCTCTGTTTCAACCCCTCTGTTTCTCGCCCTCTGTTTCAGCCCCTCTGTTTCAGCCCCTCTGTATCAGCCCCTCTGTTTCAGCCCCTCTGTATCAGCCCCTCTGTTTCAGCCCCTCTGTTTCTCGCCCTCTGTTTCTCGCCCTCTGTTTCAGCCCCTCTGTTTCAGCCCCTCTGTTTCAGCCCCTCTGTTTCAGCCCCTCTGATTCTCGCCCTCTGTTTCTCGCCCTCTGTTTCTCGCCCTCTGTTTCTCGCTCTCTGTTTGTCGCCCTCTGTTTCTCGCCCTCTGTTTCAGCCCCTCTGTTTCTGCCCCTCTGTTTCAGCCCCTCTGTTTCAGCCCCTCTGTTTCAGCCCCTCTGTTTCTCGCCCTCTGTTTCTCGCCCTCTGTTTCTTGCCCTCTGTTTCTCGCTCTCTGTTTCTCGCCCTCTGTTTCTCGCCCTCTGTTTCAGCACCTCTGTTTCAGCCCCTCTGTTTCAGCCCCTCTGTTTCTCGCCCTCTGTTTCTCGCCCTCTGTTTCTCGCCCTCAGTTTCAGCCCAACTGTTTCAGCCCCTTTGTTTCAGCCCATCTGTTTCAGCCCCTCTGTTTCTCGCCCACTGTTTCTCGCCCTCTGTTTCAGTCCCTCTGTTTCAGCCCCTCTGTTTCAGCCCCTCTGTTTCAGCCCCTCTGTTTCAGCACCTCTGTTTCAGCCCCTCTGTTTCTCGCCCTCTGTTTCTCGACCTCTGTTTCTCGCCCTCTGTTTCTCGCCCTCTGTTTCAGCCCCTCTGTTTCAGCCCCTCTGTTTCAGCCCCTCTGTTTCTTGCCCTCTGTTTCTCGCCCTCTGTTTCAGCCCCTCTGTTTCTGCCCCTCAGTTCCAGCCCCTCTGTTTCTTGCCCTCTGTTTCAGCACCTCTGTTTCTCGCCCTCTCTTTCAGCCCCTCTCTTTCTCGCCCTCTGTTGCAGGCCCTCTGTTTCAGCCCGTCTGTTTCAGCCCCTCTGTTACAGCCCCTCTGTTTCTCGCCCTCTGTTTCAGCCCCTCTGTTTCTCGCCCTCTGTTTCCGCCCCTCTGTTTCTCGCCCTCTGTTGCAGCCCCTCTGTTTCAGCCCCTCTGTTTCAGCCCCTCTGTTTCAGCTCCTCTGTTTCAGACACTCTGTTTCTCGCCCTCTGTTTCTCGCCCTCTGTTTCAGCCCCTCTGTTTCAGCCCCTCTGTTTTAGCCCCTCTGTTTCTCGCCCTCTGTTTCAGCCCCTCTGTTTCAGCCCCTCTGTTTCAGCCCCTCTGTTTCAGCCCCTCTGTTTCAGGCCCACTGTTTCAGACCCTCTGTTTCTCGCCATCTGTTTCAGCCCCTCTGTTTCAGCCCCTCTGTTTCTCGCCCTCTGTTTCAGCCCCTCTGTTTCAGCCCCACTGTTTCAGCCTCTCTTTTTCAGCCCCTCTGTTTCTCGCCCTCTGTTTCTCGCCGTCTGTTTCTCGCTCTCTGTTTTTCGCCCTCTGTTTCTCGCCCTCTGTTTCAGCCCCTCTGTTTCAGCCACTCTGTTTCAGCTCCTCTGTTTCTCGCCCTCTGTTTCTCGCCCACTGTTTCTCGCCCTCTGTTTCAGCCCCTCTGTTTCAGCCCCTCTGTTTCAGCCCCTCTGTTTCAGCCCCTCTGTTTCTCGCCCTCTGTTTCTCGATCTCTCTTTCTCGCCCTCTGTTTCTCGCCCTCTGTTTCAGCACCACTGTTTCAGCCCCTCTGTTTCAGCCCCTCTGTTTCTCGCCCTCTGTTTCTCGCCCTCTGTTTCTCGCCCTCTGTTTCAGCCCCTCTGTTTCAGCCCCTTTGTTAAAGCGCCTCTGTTTCAGCCCCTCTGTATCTCGCCCTCTGTTTCAGCCCCTCTGTTTCAGCCCCTCTGTTTCAGCCCCTCTGTTTCAGCCCCTCTGTTTCTCGCCCTCTGTTTCTCGCCCTCTGTTTCTCGCCCTCTGTTTCTCGCACTCTGTTTCAGCCCCTCTGTTTCAGCCCCTCTGTTTCAGCCCCTCTGTTTCTCGCCCTCTGTTTCTCGCCCTCTGTTTCTCGCTCTCTGTTTCTCGCCCTCTGTTTCTCGCCCTCTGTTTCAGCCCCTCTGTTTCAGCTCATCTGTTCCTCGCTCTCTGTTTCTCGCCCTCTGTTTCAGCCCCTCTGTTTCTCGCCCACTGTTTCAGCCCCTCTGTTTCTCGCCATCTGTTTCAGCCCCTCTGTTTCAGCCCCTCTGTTTCTCGCCCTCTGTTTCAGCCCCTCTGTTTCAGCCCCTCTGGTTCTCGCCCTCTGTTTCAGCCCCTCTGTTTCAGCACCTCTGTTTCTCGCCCTTTGTTTCTCGCCCTCTGTTTCAGCCCCTCTGTTTCTCGCCCTCTGTTACAGCCCCTCTGTTTCAGTCCCTCTGTTTCAGCCCCTCTGTTTCCGCCCCTCTGTTTCAGCCCCTCTGTTTCAGCCCCTCTGTTTCAGCCCCTCTGTTTCTCGCCCTCTGTTTCAGCCCCTCTGTTTCAGCCCCTCTGTTTCAGCCACTCTGTTTCAGCCCCTCTGTTTCTCGCCCTCTGTTTCTCGCCCTCTGTTTCTCGCCCTCTGTTTAAGCCCCTCTGTTTCAGCCCCTCTGTTTCAGCCCCTCTGTTTCTGGCCCTCTGTTTCTCGTCCTCTGTTTCTCGCCCTCTGTTTCTCGCTCTTTGTTTCTCGCCCTCTGTTTCTCGCCCTCTGTTTCAGCCCCTCTGTTTCAGCCCCTCTGTTTCAGCCCCTCTGTTTCATCCCCTCTGTTTCAGCCCCTCTGTTTCAGCCCCTCTGTTTCTCGCCCTCTGTTTCTCGCCCTCTGTTTCTCGCCCTCAGTTTCAGCCCCACTGTTTCAGCCCCTTTGTTTCAGCCCCTCTGTTTCAGCCCCACTGTTTCTCGCCAACTGTTTCTCGCCCACTGTTTCAGCCCCTCTGTTTCAGCCCCTCTGTTTCAGCCCCTCTGTTTCAGCCCCTCTGTTTCAGCCCCTCTGTTTCAGCCCCTCTGTTTCAGACCCTCTGTTTCAGCCCCTCTGTTTCAGCCCCTCTGTTTCAGCCCCTCTGTTTCTCGCCCTCTGTTTCTCGCCCTCTGTTTCAGCCCCTCTGTTTCAGCCCCTCTGTTTCAGCCCCTCTGTTTCAGCCCCTCTGTTTCAGCCCCTCTGATTCTCGCCCTCTGTTTCTCGCCCTCTGTTTCTCGCCCTCTGTTTCTCGCTCTCTGTTTCTCGCCCTCTGTTTCTCGCCCTCTGTTTCAGCCCCTCTGTTTCAGCCCCTCTGTTTCAGCCCCTCTGTTTCTCGCCCTCTGTTTCTCGCCCACTGTTTCTCGCCCTCTGTTTCAGCCCCTCTGATTCAGCCCCTCTGTTTCAGCCCCTCTGTTTCAGCCCCTCTGTTTCAGACCCTCTGTTTCAGCCCCTCTGTTTCAGCCCCTCTGTTTCAGCACCTCTGTTTCTCGCCCTTTGTTTCTCGCCCTCTGTTTCAGCCCCTCTGTTTCTCGCCCTCTGTTTCAGCCCCTCTGTTTCTCGCACTCTGTTTCAGCCCCTCTGTTTCAACCCCTCTGTTTCTCGCCCTCTGTTTCAGCCCCTCTGTTTCAGCCCCTCTGTATCAGCCCCTCTGTTTCAGCCCCTCTGTTTCTCGCCCTCTGTTTCTCGCCCTCTGTTTCAGCCCCTCTGTTTCAGCCCCTCTGTTTCAGCCCCTCTGTTTCAGCCCCTCTGTTTCAGCCCCTCTGATTCTCGCCCTCTGTTTCTCGCCCTTTGTTTCTCACCCTCTGTTTGAGCCCCTCTGTTTCTCGACCTCTGTTACAGCCCCTCTGTTTCTCGCACTCTGTTTCAGCCCCTCTGTTTCAGCCCCTCTGTTTCTCGCCCTCTGTTTCAGCCCCTCTGTTTCAGCCCCTCTGTATCAGCCCCTCTGTTTCAGCACCTCTGTTTCTCGCCCTCTGTTTCTCGCCCTCTGTTTCAGCCCCTCTGTTTCAGCCCCTCTGTATCAGCCCCTCTGTTTCAGCACCTCTGTTTCTCGCCCTCTGTTTCTCGCCCTCTGTTTCAGCCCCTCTGTTTCTGCCCCTCTGTTTCAGCCCCTCTGTTTCAGCCCCTCTGTTTCAGCCCCACTGTTTCTCGCCCTCTGTTTCTCGCCCTCTGTTTCTCGCCCTCTGTTTCTCGCCCTCTGTTTCTCGCCCTCTGTTTCAGCCCCTCTGTTTCAGCCCCTCTGTTTCAGCGCCTCTCTATCAGCCCCTCTGTTTCAGCCCCTCTGTTTCTCGCCCTCTGTTTCTCGCCCTCTGTTTCAGCCCCTCTGTTTCAGCCCCTCTGTTTCAGCCCCTCTGTTTCAGTCCCTCTGTTTCAGCACCTCTGTTTCAGCCCCTCTGTTTCTCGCCCACTGTTTCTCGCCCTCTGTTTTTCGCCCTCTGTTTCTCGCCCTCTGTTTCTCGCCCTCTGTTTCAGCCCCTCTGTTTCAGTCCCTCTGTTTCAGCCCCTCTGTTTCTCGCCCTCTGTTTCCATCCCTCTGTTTCAGCCCCTCTGTTTCAGCCCCTCTGTTTCAGCCCCTCTGTTTCTCGCACTCTGTTTCAGCCCCTCTGTTTCATCCCCTCTGTTTCTCGCCCTCTGTTTCAGCCCCTCTGTTTCAGCCCCTCTGTATCAGCCCCTCTGTTTCAGCCCCTCTGTTTCTCGCCCTCTGTTTCTCGCCCTCTGTTTCAGCCCCTCTGTTTCAGCCCCTCTGTTTCAGCCCCTCTGTTTCAGCCCCTCTGTTTCTCGCCCTCTGTTTCTCGCCCTCTGTTTCTCGCCCTCTGTTTCTCGCTCTCTGCTTCTCGCCCTCTGTTTCAGCCCCTCTGTTTCTCGCCCACTGTTTCAGCCCCTCTGTTTCTCGCCATCTGTTTCAGCCCCTCTGTTTCAGCCCCTCTGTTTCTCGCCCTCTGTTTCAGACCCTCTGTTTCAGCCCCTCTGTTTCAGCCCCTCTGTTTCAGCACCTCTGTTTCTCGCCCTTTGTTTCTCGCCCTCTGTTTCAGCCCCTCTGTTTCTCGCCCTCTGTTTCAGCCCCTCTGTTTCTCGAACTCTGTTTCAGCCCCTCTGTTTCAACCCCTCTGTTTCTCGCCCTCTGTTTCAGCCCCTCTGTTTCAGCCCCTCTGTATCAGCCCCTCTGTTTCAGCCCCTCTGTTTCTCGCCCTCTGTTTCTCGCCCTCTGTTTCAGCCCCTCTGTTTCAGCCCCTCTGTTTCAGCCCCTCTGTTTCAGCCCCTCTGTTTCAGCCCCTCTGATTCTCGCCCTCTGTTTCTCGCCCTCTGTTTCTCGCCCTCTGTTTCTCGCTCTCTGTTTGTCGCCCTCTGTTTCTCGCCCTCTGTTTCAGCCCCTCTGTTTCTGCCCCTCTGTTTCAGCCCCTCTGTTTCAGCCCCTTTGTTTCAGCCCCTCTGTTTCTCGCCCTCTGTTTCTCGCCCTCTGTTTCTTGCCCTCTGTTTCTCGCTCTCTGTTTCTCGCCCTCTGTTTCTCGCCCTCTGTTTCAGCACCTCTGTTTCAGCCCCTCTGTTTCAGCCCCTCTGTTTCTCGCCCTCTGTTTCTCGCCCTCTGTTTCTCGCCCTCTGTTTCAGCCCCTCTGTTTCAGCCCCTCTGTTTCAGCCCCTCTGTTTCAGCCCCTCTGTTTCTCGCCCTCTGTTTCTCGCCCTCTGTTTCTCGCCCTCTGTTTCTCGCTCTCTGTTTCTCGCCCTCTGTTTCAGCCCCTCTGTTTCTCGCCCACTGTTTCAGCCCCTCTGTTTCTCGCCATCTGTTTCAGCCCCTCTGTTTCAGCCCCTCTGTTTCTCGCCCTCTGTTTCAGACCCTCTGTTTCAGCCCCTCTGTTTCAGCCCCTCTGTTTCAGCACCTCTGTTTCTCGCCCTTTGTTTCTCGCCCTCTGTTTCAGCCCCTCTGTTTCTCGCCCTCTGTTTCAGCCCCTCTGTTTCTCGCACTCTGTTTTAGCCCCTCTGTTTCAACCCCTCTGTTTCTCGCCCTCTGTTTCAGCCCCTCTGTTTCAGCCCCTCTGTATCAGCCCCTCTGTTTCAGCCCCTCTGTATCAGCCCCTCTGTTTCAGCCCCTCTGTTTCTCGCCCTCTGTTTCTCGCCCTCTGTTTCAGCCCCTCTGTTTCAGCCCCTCTGTTTCTCGCCCTCTGTTTCAGCCCCTCTGATTCTCGCCCTCTGTTTCTCGCCCTCTGTTTCTCGCCCTCTGTTTCTCGCTCTCTGTTTGTCGCCCTCTGTTTCTCGCCCTCTGTTTCAGCCCCTCTGTTTCTGCCCCTCTGTTTCAGCCCCTCTGTTTCAGCCCCTCTGTTTCAGCCCCTCTGTTTCTCGCCCTCTGTTTCTCGCCCTCTGTTTCTTGCCCTCTGTTTCTCGCTCTCTGTTTCTCGCCCTCTGTTTCTCGCCCTCTGTTTCAGCACCTCTGTTTCAGCCCCTCTGTTTCAGCCCCTCTGTTTCTCGCCCTCTGTTTCTCGCCCTCTGTTTCTCGCCCTCAGTTTCAGCCCAACTGTTTCAGCCCCTTTGTTTCAGCCCATCTGTTTCAGCCCCTCTGTTTCTCGCCCACTGTTTCTCGCCCTCTGTTTCAGTCCCTCTGTTTCAGCCCCTCTGTTTCAGCCCCTCTGTTTCAGCCCCTCTGTTTCAGCACCTCTGTTTCAGCCCCTCTGTTTCTCGCCCTCTGTTTCTCGACCTCTGTTTCTCGCCCTCTGTTTCTCGCCCTCTGTTTCAGCCCCTCTGTTTCAGCCCCTCTGTTTCAGCCCCTCTGTTTCTTGCCCTCTGTTTCTCGCCCTCTGTTTCAGCCCCTCTGTTTCTGCCCCTCAGTTCCAGCCCCTCTGTTTCTTGCCCTCTGTTTCAGCACCTCTGTTTCTCGCCCTCTCTTTCAGCCCCTCTCTTTCTCGCCCTCTGTTGCAGGCCCTCTGTTTCAGCCCGTCTGTTTCAGCCCCTCTGTTACAGCCCCTCTGTTTCTCGTCCTCTGTTTCAGCCCCTCTGTTTCTCGCCCTCTGTTTCCGCCCCTCTGTTTCTCGCCCTCTGTTGCAGCCCCTCTGTTTCAGCCCCTCTGTTTCAGCCCCTCTGTTTCAGCTCCTCTGTTTCAGACACTCTGTTTCTCGCCCTCTGTTTCTCGCCCTCTGTTTCAGCCCCTCTGTTTCAGCCCCTCTGTTTTAGCCCCTCTGTTTCTCGCCCTCTGTTTCAGCCCCTCTGTTTCAGCCCCTCTGTTTCAGCCCCTCTGTTTCAGCCCCTCTGTTTCAGGCCCACTGTTTCAGACCCTCTGTTTCTCGCCATCTGTTTCAGCCCCTCTGTTTCAGCCCCTCTGTTTCTCGCCCTCTGTTTCAGCCCCTCTGTTTCAGCCCCACTGTTTCAGCCTCTCTTTTTCAGCCCCTCTGTTTCTCGCCCTCTGTTTCTCGCCGTCTGTTTCTCGCTCTCTGTTTTTCGCCCTCTGTTTCTCGCCCTCTGTTTCAGCCCCTCTGTTTCAGCCACTCTGTTTCAGCTCCTCTGTTTCTCGCCCTCTGTTTCTCGCCCACTGTTTCTCGCCCTCTGTTTCAGCCCCTCTGTTTCAGCCCCTCTGTTTCAGCCCCTCTGTTTCAGCCCCTCTGTTTCTCGCCCTCTGTTTCTCGCTCTCTCTTTCTCGCCCTCTGTTTCTCGCCCTCTGTTTCAGCACCACTGTTTCAGCCCCTCTGTTTCAGCCCCTCTGTTTCTCGCCCTCTGTTTCTCGCCCTCTGTTTCTCGCCCTCTGTTTCAGCCCCTCTGTTTCAGCCCCTTTGTTAAAGCGCCTCTGTTTCAGCCCCTCTGTATCTCGCCCTCTGTTTCAGCCCCTCTGTTTCAGCCCCTCTGTTTCAGCCCCTCTGTTTCAGCCCCTCTGTTTCTCGCCCTCTGTTTCTCGCCCTCTGTTTCTCGCCCTCTGTTTCTCGCACTCTGTTTCAGCCCCTCTGTTTCAGCCCCTCTGTTTCAGCCCCTCTGTTTCTCGCCCTCTGTTTCTCGCCCTCTGTTTCTCGCTCTCTGTTTCTCGCCCTCTGTTTCTCGCCCTCTGTTTCAGCCCCTCTGTTTCAGCTCATCTGTTCCTCGCTCTCTGTTTCTCGCCCTCTGTTTCAGCCCCTCTGTTTCTCGCCCACTGTTTCAGCCCCTCTGTTTCTCGCCATCTGTTTCAGCCCCTCTGTTTCAGCCCCTCTGTTTCTCGCCCTCTGTTTCAGCCCCTCTGTTTCAGCCCCTCTGGTTCTCGCCCTCTGTTTCAGCCCCTCTGTTTCAGCACCTCTGTTTCTCGCCCTTTGTTTCTCGCCCTCTGTTTCAGCCCCTCTGTTTCTCGCCCTCTGTTACAGCCCCTCTGTTTCAGTCCCTCTGTTTCAGCCCCTCTGTTTCCGCCCCTCTGTTTCAGCCCCTCTGTTTCAGCCCCTCTGTTTCAGCCCCTCTGTTTCTCGCCCTCTGTTTCAGCCCCTCTGTTTCAGCCCCTCTGTTTCAGCCACTCTGTTTCAGCCCCTCTGTTTCTCGCCCTCTGTTTCTCGCCCTCTGTTTCTCGCCCTCTGTTTACGCCCCTCTGTTTCAGCCCCTCTGTTTCAGCCCCTCTGTTTCTGGCCCTCTGTTTCTCGTCCTCTGTTTCTCGCCCTCTGTTTCTCGCTCTTTGTTTCTCGCCCTCTGTTTCTCGCCCTCTGTTTCAGCCCCTCTGTTTCAGCCCCTCTGTTTCAGCCCCTCTGTTTCATCCCCTCTGTTTCATCCCCTCTGTTTCAGCCCCTCTGTTTCTCGCCCTCTGTTTCTCGCCCTCTGTTTCTCGCCCTCAGTTTCAGCCCCACTGTTTCAGCCCCTTTGTTTCAGCCCCTCTGTTTCAGCCCCTCTGTTTCTCGCCAACTGTTTCTCGCTAACTGTTTCAGCCCCTCTGTTTCAGCCCCTCTGTTTCAGCCCCTCTGTTTCAGCACCTCTGTTTCAGCCCCTCTGTTTCTCGCCCTCTGTTTCTCGCCCTCTGTTTCTCGCCCTCTGTTTCTCGCCCTCTGTTTCAGCCCCTCTGTTTCAGCCCCTCTGTTTCAGCCCCTCTGTTTCTCGCCCTCTGTTTCTCGCCCTCTGTTTCAGCCCCTCTGTTTCTGCTCCTCAGTTCCAGCCCCTCTGTTTCTTTCCCTCTGTTTCAGCACCTCTGTTTCTCGCCCTCTCTTTCAGCCCCTCTCTTTCTCGCCCTCTGTTGCAGACCCTCTGTTTCAGCCCGTCTATTTCAGCCCCTCTGTTTCAGCCCCTCTGTTTCTCGCCCTCTGTTTCCGCCCCTCTGTTTCTCGCCCTCTGTTGCAGCCCCTCTGTTTCAGCCCCTCTGTTTCAGCCCCTCTGTTTCAGCTCCTCTGTTTCAGACTCTCTGTTTCTCGCCCTCTGTTTCTCGCCCTGTTTCAGCCCCTCTGTTTCAGCCCCTCTGTTTCTCGCCCTCTGTTTGAGCCCCTCTGTTTCAGCCCCTCTGTTTCAGCCCGTCTGTTTCAGCCCCTCTGTTTCAGGCCCACTGTTTCAGCCCCTCTGTTTCTCGCCATCTGTTTCAGCCCATCTGTTTCAGCCCCTCTGTTTCTCGCCCTCTGTTTCAGCCCCTCTGTTTCAGCCCCTCTGTTTCAGCCCCTCTTTTTCAGCCCTCTGTTTCTCGCCCTCTGTTTCTCGCCCTCTGTTTCTCGCTCTCTGTTTCTCACCCTCTGTTTCTCGCCCTCTGTTTCAGCCCCTCTGTTTCAGCCACTCTGTTTCAGCTCCTCTGTTTCTCGCCCTCTGTTTCTCGCCCACTGTTTCTCGCCCTCTGTTTCAGCCCCTCTGTTTCAGCCCCTCTGTTTCTGCCCCACTGTTTCAGCCCCTCTGTTTCTCGCCCTCTGTTTCTCGCTCTCTCTATCTCGCCCTCTGTTTCTCGCCCTCTGTTTCAGCACCTCTGTTTCAGCCCCTCTGTTTCAGCCCCTCTGTTTCTCGCCCTCTGTTTCTCGCCCTCTGTTTCTCGCCCTCTGTTTCAGCCCCTCTGTTTCTCGCCCTCTGTTTCAGCCCCTCTGTTTCAGCCCCTCTGTTTCAGCCCCTCTGTTTCAGATCCTCTGTTTCTCGCCCTCTGTTTCTCGCCCTCTGTTTCTCGCCCTCTGTTTCTCGCCCTCTGTTTCAGCCCTTCTGTTTCAGCCCCTCTCTTTCAGCCCCTCTGTTTCTCGCCCTCTGTTTCTCGACCTCTGTTTCTCGCTCTCTGTTTCTGGCCCTCTGTTTCTCGCCCTCTGTTTCAGCCCCTCTGTTTCAGCTCCTCTGTTCCTCGCTCTCTGTTTCTCGCCCTCTGTTTCAGCCCCTCTGTTTCTCGCCCACTGTTTCAGCCCCTCTGTTTCTCGCCATCTCTTTCAGCCCCTCTGTTTCAGCCCCTCTGTTTCTCGCCCTCTGTTTCAGCCCCTCTGTTTCAGCCCCTCTGTTTCTCGCCCTCTGTTTCAGCCCCTCTGTTTCAGCACCTCTGTTTCTCGCCCTTTGTTTCTCGCCCTCTGTTTCAGCCCCTCTGTTTCTCGCCCTCTGTTTCAGCCCCTCTGTTTCAGCTCCTCTGTTCCTCGCTCTCTGTTTCTCGCCCTCTGTTTCAGCCCTTCTGTTTCTCGCCCACTGTTTCAGCCCCTCTGTTTCTCGCCATCTCTTTCAGCCCCTCTGTTTCAGCCCCTCTGTTTCTCGCCCTCTGTTTCAGCCCCTCTGTTTCAGCCCCTCTGTTTCTCGCCCTCTGTTTCAGCCCCTCTGTTTCAGTACCTCTGTTTCTCGCCCTTTGTTTCTCGCCCTCTGTTTCGGCCCCTCTGTTTCTCGCCCTCTGTTTCAGCCCCTCTGTTTCAGTCCCTCTGTTTCAGCCCCTCTGTTTCCGCCCCTCTGTTTCACCCCCTCTGTTTCAGCCCCTCTGTTTCAGCCCCTCTGTTTCTCGCCCTCTGTTTCAGCCCCTCTGTTTCAGCCCCTCTGTTTCAGCCCCTCTGTTTCTCGCCCTCTGTTTCTCGCCCTCTGTTTCTCGCCCTCTGTTTCAGCCCCTCTGTTTCAGCCCCTCTGTTTCAGCCCCTCTGTTTCTCGCCCTCTGTTTCTCGCCCTCTGTTTCAGCCCCTCTGTTTCTGCTCCTCAGTTCCAGCCCCTCTGTTTCTTGCCCTCTGTTTCAGCACCTCTGTTTCTCGCCCTCTCTTTCAGCCCCTCTCTTTCTCGCCCTCTGTTGCAGACCCTCTGTTTCAGCCCGTCTATTTCAGCCCCTCTGTTTCAGCCCCTCTGTTTCTCGCCCTCTGTTTCCGCCCCTCTGTTTCTCGCCCTCTGTTGCAGCCCCTCTGTTTCAGCCCCTCTCTATCAGCCCCTCTGTTTCAGCTCCTCTGTTTCAGACTCTCTGTTTCTCGCCTCTGTTTCTCGCCCTGTTTCAGCCCCTCTGTTTCAGCCCCTCTGTTTCTCGCCCTCTGTTTGAGCCCCTCTGTTTCAGCCCCTCTGTTTCAGCCCGTCTGTTTCAGCCCCTCTGTTTCAGGCCCACTGTTTCAGCCCCTCTGTTTCTCGCCATCTGTTTCAGCCCCTCTGTTTCAGCCCCTCTGTTTCTCGCCCTCTGTTTCAGCCCCTCTGTTTCAGCCCCTCTGTTTCAGCCCCTCTTTTTCAGCCCTCTGTTTCTCGCCCTCTGTTTCTCGCCCTCTGTTTCTCGCTCTCTGTTTCTCACCCTCTGTTTCTCGCCCTCTGTTTCAGCCCCTCTGTTTCAGCCACTCTGTTTCAGCTCCTCTGTTTCTCGCCCTCTGTTTCTCGCCCACTGTTTCTCGCCCTCTGTTTCAGCCCCTCTGTTTCAGCCCCTCTGTTTCTGCCCCACTGTTTCAGCCCCTCTGTTTCTCGCCCTCTGTTTCTCGCTCTCTCTATCTCGCCCTCTGTTTCTCGCCCTCTGTTTCAGCACCTCTGTTTCAGCCCCTCTGTTTCAGCCCCTCTGTTTCTCGCCCTCTGTTTCTCGCCCTCTGTTTCTCGCCCTCTGTTTCAGCCCCTCTGTTTCTCGCCCTCTGTTTCAGCCCCTCTGTTTCAGCCCCTCTGTTTCAGCCCCTCTGTTTCAGATCCTCTGTTTCTCGCCCTCTGTTTCTCGCCCTCTGTTTCTCGCCCTCTGTTTCTCGCCCTCTGTTTCAGCCCTTCTGTTTCAGCCCCTCTGTTTCAGCCCCTCTGTTTCTCGCCCTCTGTTTCTCGACCTCTGTTTCTCGCTCTCTGTTTCTGGCCCTCTGTTTCTCGCCCTCTGTTTCAGCCCCTCTGTTTCAGCTCCTCTGTTCCTCGCTCTCTGTTTCTCGCCCTCTGTTTCAGCCCCTCTGTTTCTCGCCCACTGTTTCAGCCCCTCTGTTTCTCGCCATCTCTTTCAGCCCCTCTGTTTCAGCCCCTCTGTTTCTCGCCCTCTGTTTCAGCCCCTCTGTTTCAGCCCCTCTGTTTCTCGCCCTCTGTTTCAGCCCCTCTGTTTCAGCACCTCTGTTTCTCGCCCTTTGTTTCTCGCCCTCTGTTTCAGCCCCTCTGTTTCTCGCCCTCTGTTTCAGCCCCTCTGTTTCAGCTCCTCTGTTCCTCGCTCTCTGTTTCTCGCCCTCTGTTTCAGCCCTTCTGTTTCTCGCCCACTGTTTCAGCCCCTCTGTTTCTCGCCATCTCTTTCAGCCCCTCTGTTTCAGCCCCTCTGTTTCTCGCCCTCTGTTTCAGCCCCTCTGTTTCAGCCCCTCTGTTTCTCGCCCTCTGTTTCAGCCCCTCTGTTTCAGCACCTCTGTTTCTCGCCCTTTGTTTCTCGCCCTCTGTTTCAGCCCCTCTGTTTCTCGCCCTCTGTTTCAGCCCCTCTGTTTCAGTCCCTCTGTTTCAGCCCCTCTGTTTCCGCCCCTCTGTTTCACCCCCTCTGTTTCAGCCCCTCTGTTTCAGCCCCTCTGTTTCTCGCCCTCTGTTTCAGCCCCTCTGTTTCAGCCCCTCTGTTTCAGCCCCTCTGTTTCTCGCCCTCTGTTTCTCGCCCTCTGTTTCTCGCCCTCTGTTTCAGCCCCTCTGTTTCAGCCCCTCTGTTTCAGCCCCTCTGTTTCTCGCCCTCTGTTTCTCGCCCTCTGTTTCAGCCCCTCTGTTTCTGCTCCTCAGTTCCAGCCCCTCTGTTTCTTGCCCTCTGTTTCAGCACCTCTGTTTCTCGCCCTCTCTTTCAGCCCCTCTCTTTCTCGCCCTCTGTTGCAGACCCTCTGTTTCAGCCCGTCTATTTCAGCCCCTCTGTTTCAGCCCCTCTGTTTCTCGCCCTCTGTTTCCGCCCCTCTGTTTCTCGCCCTCTGTTGCAGCCCCTCTGTTTCAGCCCCTCTGTTTCAGCCCCTCTGTTTCAGCTCCTCTGTTTCAGACTCTCTGTTTCTCGCCCTCTGTTTCTCGCCCTGTTTCAGCCCCTCTGTTTCAGCCCCTCTGTTTCTCGCCCTCTGTTTGAGCCCCTCTGTTTCAGCCCCTCTGTTTCAGCCCGTCTGTTTCAGCCCCTCTGTTTCAGGCCCACTGTTTCAGCCCCTCTGTTTCTCGCCATCTGTTTCAGCCCCTCTGTTTCAGCCCCTCTGTTTCTCGCCCTCTGTTTCAGCCCCTCTGTTTCAGCCCCTCTGTTTCAGCCCCTCTTTTTCAGCCCTCTGTTTCTCGCCCTCTGTTTCTCGCCCTCTGTTTCTCGCTCTCTGTTTCTCACCCTCTGTTTCTCGCCCTCTGTTTCAGCCCCTCTGTTTCAGCCACTCTGTTTCAGCTCCTCTGTTTCTCGCCCTCTGTTTCTCGCCCACTGTTTCTCGCCCTCTGTTTCAGCCCCTCTGTTTCAGCCCCTCTGTTTCAGCCCCACTGTTTCAGCCCCTCTGTTTCTCGCCCTCTGTATCTCGCTCTCTCTATCTCGCCCTCTGTTTCTCGCCCTCTGTTTCTCGCCCTCTGTTTCAGCCCCTCTGTTTCAGCCCCTCTGTTTCAGCCCCTCTGTTTCTCGCCCTCTGTTTCTCGCCCTCTGTTTCAGCCCCTCTGTTTCTGCTCCTCAGTTCCAGCCCCTCTGTTTCTTGCCCTCTGTTTCAGCACCTCTGTTTCTCGCCCTCTCTTTCAGCCCCTCTCTTTCTCGCCCTCTGTTGCAGACCCTCTGTTTCAGCCCGTCTATTTCAGCCCCTCTGTTTCAGCCCCTCTGTTTCTCGCCCTCTGTTTCCGCCCCTCTGTTTCTCGCCCTCTGTTTCAGCCCCTCTGTTTCAGCCCCTCTGTTTCAGCCCCTCTGTTTCAGCTCCTCTGTTTCAGACTCTCTGTTTCTCGCCCTCTGTTTCTCGCCCTGTTTCAGCCCCTCTGTTTCAGCCCCTCTGTTTCTCGCCCTCTGTTTGAGCCCCTCTGTTTCAGCCCCTCTGTTTCAGCCCGTCTGTTTCAGCCCCTCTGTCTCAGGCCCACTGTTTCAGCCCCTCTGTTTCTCGCCCTCTGTTTCAGCCCCTCTGTTTCTCGCCCACTGTTTCAGCCCCTCTGTTTCTCGCCATCTCTTTCAGCCCCTCTGTTTCAGCCCCTCTGTTTCTCGCCCTCTGTTTCAGCCCCTCTGTTTCAGCCCCTCTGTTTCTCGCCCTCTGTTTCAGCCCCTCTGTTTCAGCACCTCTGTTTCTCGCCCTTTGTTTCTCGCCCTCTGTTTCAGCCCCTCTGTTTCTCGCCCTCTGTTTCAGCCCCTCTGTTTCAGCTCCTCTGTTCCTCGCTCTGTTTCTCGCCCTCTGTTTCAGCCCTTCTGTTTCTCGCCCACTGTTTCAGCCCCTCTGTTTCTCGCCATCTCTTTCAGCCCCTCTGTTTCAGCCCCTCTGTTTCTCGCCCTCTGTTTCAGCCCCTCTGTTTCAGCCCCTCTGTTTCTCGCCCTCTGTTTCAGCCCCTCTGTTTCAGCACCTCTGTTTCTCGCCCTTTGTTTCTCGCCCTCTGTTTCAGCCCCTCTGTTTCTCGCCCTCTGTTTCAGCCCCTCTGTTTCAGTCCCTCTGTTTCAGCCCCTCTGTTTCCGCCCCTCTGTTTCACCCCCTCTGTTTCAGCCCCTCTGTTTCAGCCCCTCTGTTTCTCGCCCTCTGTTTCAGCCCCTCTGTTTCAGCCCCTCTGTTTCAGCCCCTCTGTTTCTCGCCCTCTGTTTCTCGCCCTCTGTTTCTCGCCCTCTGTTTCAGCCCCTCTGTTTCAGCCCCTCTGTTTCAGCCCCTCTGTTTCTCGCCCTCTGTTTCTCGCCCTCTGTTTCAGCCCCTCTGTTTCTGCTCCTCAGTTCCAGCCCCTCTGTTTCTTGCCCTCTGTTTCAGCACCTCTGTTTCTCGCCCTCTCTTTCAGCCCGTCTCTTTCTCGCCCTCTGTTGCAGACCCTCTGTTTCAGCCCGTCTATTTCAGCCCCTCTGTTTCAGCCCCTCTGTTTCTCGCCCTCTGTTTCCGCCCCTCTGTTTCTCGCCCTCTGTTGCAGCCCCTCTGTTTCAGCCCCTCTGTTTCAGCCCCTCTGTTTCAGCTCCTCTGTTTCAGACTCTCTGTTTCTCGCCCTCTGTTTCTCGCCCTGTTTCAGCCCCTCTGTTTCAGCCCCTCTGTTTCTCGCCCTCTGTTTGAGCCCCTCTGTTTCAGCCCCTCTGTTTCAGCCCGTCTGTTTCAGCCCCTCTGTTTCAGGCCCACTGTTTCAGCCCCTCTGTTTCTCGCCATCTGTTTCAGCCCCTCTGTTTCAGCCCCTCTGTTTCTCGCCCTCTGTTTCAGCCCCTCTGTTTCAGCCCCTCTGTTTCAGCCCCTCTTTTTCAGCCCTCTGTTTCTCGCCCTCTGTTTCTCGCCCTCTGTTTCTCGCTCTCTGTTTCTCACCCTCTGTTTCTCGCCCTCTGTTTCAGCCCCTCTGTTTCAGCCACTCTGTTTCAGCTCCTCTGTTTCTCGCCCTCTGTTTCTCGCCCACTGTTTCTCGCCCTCTGTTTCAGCCCCTCTGTTTCAGCCCCTCTGTTTCAGCCCCACTGTTTCAGCCCCTCTGTTTCTCGCCCTCTGTATCTCGCTCTCTCTATCTCGCCCTCTGTTTCTCGCCCTCTGTTTCTCGCCCTCTGTTTCAGCCCCTCTGTTTCAGCCCCTCTGTTTCAGCCCCTCTGTTTCTCGCCCTCTGTTTCTCGCCCTCTGTTTCAGCCCCTCTGTTTCTGCTCCTCAGTTCCAGCCCCTCTGTTTCTTGCCCTCTGTTTCAGCACCTCTGTTTCTCGCCCTCTCTTTCAGCCCCTCTCTTTCTCGCCCTCTGTTGCAGACCCTCTGTTTCAGCCCGTCTATTTCAGCCCCTCTGTTTCAGCCCCTCTGTTTCTCGCCCTCTGTTTCCGCCCCTCTGTTTCTCGCCCTCTGTTTCAGCCCCTCTGTTTCAGCCCCTCTGTTTCAGCCCCTCTGTTTCAGCTCCTCTGTTTCAGACTCTCTGTTTCTCGCCCTCTGTTTCTCGCCCTGTTTCAGCCCCTCTGTTTCAGCCCCTCTGTTTCTCGCCCTCTGTTTGAGCCCCTCTGTTTCAGCCCCTCTGTTTCAGCCCGTCTGTTTCAGCCCCTCTGTCTCAGGCCCACTGTTTCAGCCCCTCTGTTTCTCGCCCTCTGTTTCAGCCCCTCTGTTTCTCGCCCACTGTTTCAGCCCCTCTGTTTCTCGCCATCTCTTTCAGCCCCTCTGTTTCAGCCCCTCTGTTTCTCGCCCTCTGTTTCAGCCCCTCTGTTTCAGCCCCTCTGTTTCTCGCCCTCTGTTTCAGCCCCTCTGTTTCAGCACCTCTGTTTCTCGCCCTTTGTTTCTCGCCCTCTGTTTCAGCCCCTCTGTTTCTCGCCCTCTGTTTCAGCCCCTCTGTTTCAGCTCCTCTGTTCCTCGCTCTGTTTCTCGCCCTCTGTTTCAGCCCTTCTGTTTCTCGCCCACTGTTTCAGCCCCTCTGTTTCTCGCCATCTCTTTCAGCCCCTCTGTTTCAGCCCCTCTGTTTCTCGCCCTCTGTTTCAGCCCCTCTGTTTCAGCCCCTCTGTTTCTCGCCCTCTGTTTCAGCCCCTCTGTTTCAGCACCTCTGTTTCTCGCCCTTTGTTTCTCGCCCTCTGTTTCAGCCCCTCTGTTTCTCGCCCTCTGTTTCAGCCCCTCTGTTTCAGTCCCTCTGTTTCAGCCCCTCTGTTTCCGCCCCTCTGTTTCACCCCCTCTGTTTCAGCCCCTCTGTTTCAGCCCCTCTGTTTCTCGCCCTCTGTTTCAGCCCCTCTGTTTCAGCCCCTCTGTTTCAGCCCCTCTGTTTCTCGCCCTCTGTTTCTCGCCCTCTGTTTCTCGCCCTCTGTTTCAGCCCCTCTGTTTCAGCCCCTCTGTTTCAGCCCCTCTGTTTCTCGCCCTCTGTTTCTCGCCCTCTGTTTCAGCCCCTCTGTTTCTGCTCCTCAGTTCCAGCCCCTCTGTTTCTTGCCCTCTGTTTCAGCACCTCTGTTTCTCGCCCTCTCTTTCAGCCCCTCTCTTTCTCGCCCTCTGTTGCAGACCCTCTGTTTCAGCCCGTCTATTTCAGCCCCTCTGTTTCAGCCCCTCTGTTTCTCGCCCTCTGTTTCCGCCCCTCTGTTTCTCGCCCTCTGTTGCAGCCCCTCTGTTTCAGCCCCTCTGTTTCAGCCCCTCTGTTTCAGCTCCTCTGTTTCAGACTCTCTGTTTCTCGCCCTCTGTTTCTCGCCCTGTTTCAGCCCCTCTGTTTCAGCCCCTCTGTTTCTCGCCCTCTGTTTGAGCCCCTCTGTTTCAGCCCCTCTGTTTCAGCCCGTCTGTTTCAGCCCCTCTGTTTCAGGCCCACTGTTTCAGCCCCTCTGTTTCTCGCCATCTGTTTCAGCCCCTCTGTTTCAGCCCCTCTGTTTCTCGCCCTCTGTTTCAGCCCCTCTGTTTCAGCCCCTCTGTTTCAGCCCCTCTTTTTCAGCCCTCTGTTTCTCGCCCTCTGTTTCTCGCCCTCTGTTTCTCGCTCTCTGTTTCTCACCCTCTGTTTCTCGCCCTCTGTTTCAGCCCCTCTGTTTCAGCCACTCTGTTTCAGCTCCTCTGTTTCTCGCCCTCTGTTTCTCGCCCACTGTTTCTCGCCCTCTGTTTCAGCCCCTCTGTTTCAGCCCCTCTGTTTCAGCCCCACTGTTTCAGCCCCTCTGTTTCTCGCCCTCTGTATCTCGCTCTCTCTATCTCGCCCTCTGTTTCTCGCCCTCTGTTTCTCGCCCTCTGTTTCAGCCCCTCTGTTTCAGCCCCTCTGTTTAAGCCCCTCTGTTTCTCGCCCTCTGTTTCTCGCCCTCTGTTTCAGCCCCTCTGTTTCTGCTCCTCAGTTCCAGCCCCTCTGTTTCTTGCCCTCTGTTTCAGCACCTCTGTTTCTCGCCCTCTCTTTCAGCCCCTCTCTTTCTCGCCCTCTGTTGCAGACCCTCTGTTTCAGCCCGTCTATTTCAGCCCCTCTGTTTCAGCCCCTCTGTTTCTCGCCCTCTGTTTCCGCCCCTCTGTTTCTCGCCCTCTGTTGCAGCCCCTCTGTTTCAGCCCCTCTGTTTCAGCCCCTCTGTTTCAGCTCCTCTGTTTCAGACTCTCTGTTTCTCGCCCTCTGTTTCTCGCCCTGTTTCAGCCCCTCTGTTAGGCCCCTCTGTTTTCGCCCTCTGTTTGAGCCCCTCTGTTTCAGCCCCTCTGTTTCAGCCCGTCTGTTTCAGCCCCTCTGTCTCAGGCCCACTGTTTCAGCCCCTCTGTTTCTCGCCCTCTGTTTCAGCCCCTCTGTTTCAGCCCCTCTGTTTCTCGCCCTCTGTTTCAGCCCCTCTGTTTCAGCCCCTCTGTTTCAGCCCCTCTTTTTCAGCCCTCTGTTTCTCGCCCTCTGTTTCTCGCCCTCTGTTTCTCGCTCTCTGTTTCTCACCCTCTGTTTCTCGCCCTCTGTTTCAGCCCCTCTGTTTCAGCCACTCTGTTTCAGCTCCTCTGTTTCTCGCCCTCTGTTTCTCGCCCACTGTTTCTCGCCCTCTGTTTCAGCCCCTCTGTTTCAGCCCCTCTGTTTCAGCCCCACTGTTTCAGCCCCTCTGTTTCTCGCCCTCTGTTTCTCGCTCTCTCTATCTCGCCCTCTGTTTCTCGCCCTCTGTTTCAGCACCTCTGTTTCAGCCCCTCTGTTTCAGCCCCTCTGTTTCTCGCCCTCTGTTTCTCGCCCTCTGTTTCTCGCCCTCTGTTTCAGCCCCTCTGTTTCAGCCCCTCTGTTTCTCGCCCTCTGTTTCAGCCCCTCTGTTTCAGCCCCTCTGTTTCAGATCCTCTGTTTCTCGCCCTCTGTTTCTCGCCCTCTGTTTCTCGCCCTCTGTTTCTCGCCCTCTGTTTCAGCCCTTCTGTTTCAGCCCCTCTGTTTCAGCCCCTCTGTTTCTCGCCCTCTGTTTCTCGACCTCTGTTTCTCGCTCTCTGTTTCTGGCCCTCTGTTTCTCGCCCTCTGTTTCAGCCCCTCTGTTTCAGCTCCTCTGTTCCTCGCTCTCTGTTTCTCGCCCTCTGTTTCAGCCCCTCTGTTTCTCGCCCACTGTTTCAGCCCCTCTGTTTCTCGCCATCTCTTTCAGCCCCTCTGTTTCAGCCCCTCTGTTTCTCGCCCTCTGTTTCAGCCCCTCTGTTTCAGCCCCTCTGTTTCTCGCCCTCTGTTTCAGCCCCTCTGTTTCAGCACCTCTGTTTCTCGCCCTTTGTTTCTCGCCCTCTGTTTCAGCCCCTCTGTTTCTCGCCCTCTGTTTCAGCCCCTCTGTTTCAGCTCCTCTGTTCCTCGCTCTCTGTTTCTCGCCCTCTGTTTCAGCCCTTCTGTTTCTCGCCCACTGTTTCAGCCCCTCTGTTTCTCGCCATCTCTTTCAGCCCCTCTGTTTCAGCCCCTCTGTTTCTCGCCCTCTGTTTCAGCCCCTCTGTTTCAGCCCCTCTGTTTCTCGCCCTCTGTTTCAGCCCCTCTGTTTCAGCACCTCTGTTTCTCGCCCTTTGTTTCTCGCCCTCTGTTTCAGCCCCTCTGTTTCTCGCCCTCTGTTTCAGCCCCTCTGTTTCAGTCCCTCTGTTTCAGCCCCTCTGTTTCCGCCCCTCTGTTTCAGCCCCTCTGTTTCAGCCCCTCTGTTTCAGCCCCTCTGTTTCTCGCCCTCTGTTTCAGCCCCTCTGTTTCAGCCCCTCTGTTTCAGCCCCTCTGTTTCTCGCCCTCTGTTTCTCGCCCTCTGTTTCTCGCCCTCTGTTTCAGCCCCTCTGTTTCAGCCCCTCTGTTTCAGCCCCTCTGTTTCTCGCCCTCTGTTTCTCGCCCTCTGTTTCAGCCCCTCTGTTTCTGCTCCTCAGTTCCAGCCCCTCTGTTTCTTGCCCTCTGTTTCAGCACCTCTGTTTCTCGCCCTCTCTTTCAGCCCCTCTCTTTCTCGCCCTCTGTTGCAGACCCTCTGTTTCAGCCCGTCTATTTCAGCCCCTCTGTTTCAGCCCCTCTGTTTCTCGCCCTCTGTTTCCGCCCCTCTGTTTCTCGCCCTCTGTTGCAGCCCCTCTGTTTCAGCCCCTCTGTTTCAGCCCCTCTGTTTCAGCTCCTCTGTTTCAGACTCTCTGTTTCTCGCCCTCTGTTTCTCGCCCTGTTTCAGCCCCTCTGTTTCAGCCCCTCTGTTTCTCGCCCTCTGTTTGAGCCCCTCTGTTTCAGCCCCTCTGTTTCAGCCCGTCTGTTTCAGCCCCTCTGTTTCAGGCCCACTGTTTCAGCCCCTCTGTTTCTCGCCATCTGTTTCAGCCCCTCTGTTTCAGCCCCTCTGTTTCTCGCCCTCTGTTTCAGCCCCTCTGTTTCAGCCCCTCTGTTTCAGCCCCTCTTTTTCAGCCCTCTGTTTCTCGCCCTCTGTTTCTCGCCCTCTGTTTCTCGCTCTCTGTTTCTCACCCTCTGTTTCTCGCCCTCTGTTTCAGCCCCTCTGTTTCAGCCACTCTGTTTCAGCTCCTCTGTTTCTCGCCCTCTGTTTCTCGCCCACTGTTTCTCGCCCTCTGTTTCAGCCCCTCTGTTTCAGCCCCTCTGTTTCAGCCCCACTGTTTCAGCCCCTCTGTTTCTCGCCCTCTGTTTCTCGCTCTCTCTATCTCGCCCTCTGTTTCTCGCCCTCTGTTTCAGCACCTCTGTTTCAGCCCCTCTGTTTCAGCCCCTCTGTTTCTCGCCCTCTGTTTCTCGCCCTCTGTTTCTCGCCCTCTGTTTCAGCCCCTCTGTTTCAGCCCCTCTGTTTCTCGCCCTCTGTTTCAGCCCCTCTGTTTCAGCCCCTCTGTTTCAGCCCCTCTGTTTCAGATCCTCTGTTTCTCGCCCTCTGTTTCTCGCCCTCTGTTTCTCGCCCTCTGTTTCTCGCCCTCTGTTTCAGCCCTTCTGTTTCAGCCCCTCTGTTTCAGCCCCTCTGTTTCTCGCCCTCTGTTTCTCGCCCTCTGTTTCTCGCTCTCTGTTTCTGGCCCTCTGTTTCTCGCCCTCTGTTTCAGCCCCTCTGTTTCAGCTCCTCTGTTCCTCGCTCTCTGTTTCTCGCCCTCTGTTTCAGCCCCTCTGTTTCTCGCCCACTGTTTCAGCCCCTCTGTTTCTCGCCATCTCTTTCAGCCCCTCTGTTTCAGCCCCTCTGTTTCTCGCCCTCTGTTTCAGCCCCTCTGTTTCAGCCCCTCTGTTTCTCGCCCTCTGTTTCAGCCCCTCTGTTTCAGCACCTCTGTTTCTCGCCCTTTGTTTCTCGCCCTCTGTTTCAGCCCCTCTGTTTCTCGCCCTCTGTTTCAGCCCCTCTGTTTCAGCTCCTCTGTTCCTCGCTCTCTGTTTCTCGCCCTCTGTTTCAGCCCTTCTGTTTCTCGCCCACTGTTTCAGCCCCACTGTTTCTCGCCATCTCTTTCAGCCCCTCTGTTTCAGCCCCTCTGTTTCTCGCCCTCTGTTTCAGCCCCTCTGTTTCAGCCCCTCTGTTTCTCGCCCTCTGTTTCAGCCCCTCTGTTTCAGCACCTCTGTTTCTCGCCCTTTGTTTCTCGCCCTCTGTTTCAGCCCCTCTGTTTCTCGCCCTCTGTTTCAGCCCCTCTGTTTCAGTCCCTCTGTTTCAGCCCCTCTGTTTCCGCCCCTCTGTTTCAGCCCCTCTGTTTCAGCCCCTCTGTTTCAGCCCCTCTGTTTCTCGCCCTCTGTTTCAGCCCCTCTGTTTCAGCCCCTCTGTTTCAGCCCCTCTGTTTCTCGCCCTCTGTTTCTCGCCCTCTGTTTCTCGCACTCTGTTTCTCGCTCTTTGTTTCTCGCCCTCTGTTTCTCGCCCTCTGTTTCAGCCCCTCTGTTTCAGCCAAACTGTTTCAGCCCCTCTGTTTCATCCCCTCTGTTTCAGCCCCTCTGTTTCAGCCCCTCTGTTTCTCGCCCTCTGTTTCTCGCCCTCTGTTTCTCGCCCTCTGTTTCTCGCTCTCTGTTTCTCGCCCTCTGTTTCTCGCCCTCTGTTTCAGCCCCTCTGTTTCAGCCCCTCTGTTTCAGCCCCTCTGTTTCTCGCCCTCTGTTTCTCGCCCACTGTTTCTCGCCCTCTGTTTCAGCCCCTCTGTTTCAGCCCCTCTGTTTCAGCCCCTCTGTTTCAGCCCCTCTGTTTCAGACCCTCTGTTTCAGCCCCTCTGTTTCAGCCCCTCTGTTTCAGCACCTCTGTTTCTCGCCCTTTGTTTCTTGCCCTCTGTTTCAGCCCCTCTGTTTCTCGCCCTCTGTTTCAGCCCCTCTGTTTCTCGCACTCTGTTTCAGCCCCTCTGTTTCAACCCCTCTGTTTCTCGCCCTCTGTTTCAGCCCCTCTGTTTCAGCCCCTCTGTATAAGCCCCTCTGTTTCAGCCCCTCTGTTTCTCGCCCTCTGTTTCTCGCCCTCTGTTTCAGCCCCTCTGTTTCAGCCCCTCTGTTTCAGCCACTCTGATTCTCGCCCTCTGTTTCTCGCCCTTTGTTTCTCGCCCTCTGTTTGAGCCCCTCTGTTTCTCGACCTCTGTTTCAGCCCCTCTGTTTCTCGCACTCTGTTTCAGCCCCTCTGTTTCAGCCCCTCTGTTTCTCGTCCTCTGTTTCGGCCCCTCTGTTTCAGCCCCTCTGTATCAGCCCCTCTGTTTCAGCCCCTCTGTTTCTCGCCCTCTGTTTCTCGCCCTCTGTTTCAGCCCCTCTGTTTCAGCCCCTCTGTTTCAGCCCCTCTGTTTCAGCCCCTCTGATTCTCGCCCTCTGTTTCTCGCCCTCTGTTTCTCGCTCTCTGTTTCTCGCCCTCTGTTTCTCGCCCTCTGTTTCAGCCCCTCTGTTTCTGCCCCTTTGTTTCAGCCCCTCTGTTTCAGCCCCTCTGTTTCAGCCCCACTGTTTCTCGCCCTCTGTTTCTCGCCCTCTGTTTCTCGCCCTCTGTTTCTCGCCCTCTGTTTCTCGCCCTCTGTTTCAGCCCCTCTGTTTCAGCCCCTCTGTTTCAGCCCCTCTGTATCAGCCCCTCTGTTTCAGCCCCTCTGTTTCTCGCCCTCTGTTTCTAACCCTCTGTTTCAGCCCCTCTGTTTCAGCCCCTCTGTTTCAGCCCCTCTGTTTCAGTCCCTCTGTTTCAGCACCTCTGTTTCAGCCCCTCTGTTTCTCGCCCTCTGTTTCTCGCCCTCTGTTTTTCGCCCTCTGTTTCTCGCCCTCTGTTTCTCGCCCTCTGTTTCAGCCCCTCTGTTTCAGTCCCTCTGTTTCAGCCCCTCTGTTTCTCGCCCTCTGTTTCTCTCCCTCTGTTTCAGCCCCTCTGTTTCAGCCCCTCTGTTTCAGACCCTCTGTTTCTCGCCCTCTGTTTCAGCCCCTCTGTTTCATCCCCTCTGTTTCTCGCCCTCTGTTTCAGCCCCTCTGTTTCAGCCCCTCTGTATCAGCCCCTCTGTTTCAGCCCCTCTGTTTCTCGCCCTCTGTTTCTCGCCCTCTGTTTCAGCCCCTCTGTTTCAGCCCCTCTGTTTCAGCCCCTCTGTTTCAGCCCCTCTGTTTCTCGCCCTCTGTTTCTCGCCCTCTGTTTCTCGCCCTCTGTATCTCGCTCTCTGTTTCTCGCCCTCTGTTTCAGCCCCTCTGTTTCTCGCCCACTGTTTCAGCCCCTCTGTTTCTCGCCATCTGTTTCAGCCCCTCTGTTTCAGCCCCTCTGTTTCTCGCCCTCTGTTTCAGACCCTCTGTTTCAGCCCCTCTGTTTCAGCCCCTCTGTTTCAGCACCTCTGTTTCTCGCCCTTTGTTTCTCGCCCTCTGTTTCAGCCCCTCTGTTTCTCGCCCTCTGTTTCAGCCCCACTGTTTCTCGCACTCTGTTTCAGCCCATCTGT
The DNA here is from genome assembly GCF_030684315.1 of Stegostoma tigrinum. Taxonomy (NCBI): domain Eukaryota; kingdom Metazoa; phylum Chordata; class Chondrichthyes; order Orectolobiformes; family Stegostomatidae; genus Stegostoma; species Stegostoma tigrinum. Next base: position 1,124,825 of record NW_026728408.1, read on the forward strand.
TTCAACCCCTCTGTTTCTCGCCCTCTGTTTCAGCCCCTCTGTTTCAGCCCCTCTGTATCAGCCCCTCTGTTTCAGCCCCTCTGTTTCTCGCCCTCTGTTTCTCGCCCTCTGTTTCAGCCCCTCTGTTTCAGCCCCTCTGTTTCAGCCCCTCTGTTTCAGCCCCTCTGTTTCAGCCCCTCTGATTCTCGCCCTCTGTTTCTCGCCCTCTGTTTCTGGCCCTCTGTTTCTCGCTCTCTGTTTGTCGCCCTCTGTTTCTCGCCCTCTGTTTCAGCCCCTCTGTTTCTGCCCCTCTGTTTCAGCCCCTCTGTTTCAGTCCCTCTGTTTCAGCCCCTCTGTTTCTCGCCCTCTGTTTCTCGCCCTCTGTTTCTTGCCCTCTGTTTCTCGCTCTCTGTTTCTCGCCCTCTGTTTCTCGCCCTCTTTTTCAGCACCTCTGTTTCAGCCCCTCTGTTTCAGCCCCTCTGTTTCTCGCCCTCTGTTTCTCGCCCTCTGTTTCTCGCCCTCTGTTTCAGCCCCTCTGTTTCAGCCCCTCTGTTTCAGCCCCTCTGTTTCAGCCCCTCTGTTTCACGCCCTCTGTTTCTCGCCCTCTGTTTCTCGCCCTCTGTTTCTCGCTCTCTGTTTCTCGCCCTCTGTTTCAGCCCCTCTGTTTCTCGCCCACTGTTTCAGCCCCTCTGTTTCTCGCCATCTGTTTCAGCCCCTCTGTTTCAGCCCCTCTGTTTCTCGCCCTCTGTTTCAGACCCTCTGTTTTAGCCCCTCTGTTTCAGCCCCTCTGTTTCAGCACCTCTGTTTCTCGCCCTTTGTTTCTCGCCCTCTGTTTCAGCCCCTCTGTTTCTCGCCCTCTGTTTCAGCCCCTCTGTTTCTCGCACTCTGTTTTAGCCCCTCTGTTTCAACCCCTCTGTTTCTCGCCCTCTGTTTCAGCCCCTCTGTTTCAGCCCCTCTGTATCAGCCCCTCTGTTTCAGCCCCTCTGTTTCTCGCCCTCTGTTTCTCGCCCTCTGTTTCAGCCCCTCTGTTTCAGCCCCTCTGTTTCAGCACCTCTGTTTCAGCCCCTCTGTTTCAGCCCCTCTGATTCTCGCCCTCTGTTTCTCGCCCTCTGTTTCTCGCCCTCTGTTTCTCGCTCTCTGTTTGTCGCCCTCTGTTTCTCGCCCTCTGTTTCAGCCCCTCTGTTTCTGCCCCTCTGTTTCAGCCCCTCTGTTTCAGCCCCTCTGTTTCAGCCCCTCTGTTTCTCGCCCTCTGTTTCTCGCCCTCTGTTTCTTGCCCTCTGTTTCTCGCTCTCTGTTTCTCGCCCTCTGTTTCTCGCACTCTGTTTCAGCACCTCTGTTTCAGGCCCTCTGTTTCAGCCCCTCTGTTTCTCGCCCTCTGTTTCTCGCCCTCTGTTTCTCGCCCTCAGTTTCAGCCCAACTGTTTCAGCCCCTTTGTTTCAGCCCCTCTGTTTCAGCCCCTCTGTTTCTCGCCCACTGTTTCTCGCCCTCTGTTTCAGTCCCTCTGTTTCAGCCCCTCTGTTTCTCGCCCTCTGTTTCTCGACCTCTGTTTCTCGCCCTCTGTTTCTCGCCCTCTGTTTCAGCCCCTCTGTTTCAGCCCCTCTGTTTCAGCACCTCTGTTTCAGCCCCTCTGTTTCAGCCCCTCTGTTTCAGCCCCTCTGTTTCAGCCCCTCTGTTTCTCGCCCTCTGTTTCTCGCCCTCTGTTTCTCGCCCTATGTTTCTCGCTCTCTGTTTCTCGCCCTCTGTTTCTCGCCCTCTGTTTCAGCCCCTCTGTTTCAGCCCCTCTGTTTCAGCCCCTCTGTTTCTCGCCCTCTGTTTCACGCCCACTGTTTCTCGCCCTCTGTTTCAGCCCCTCTGTTTCAGCCCCTCTGTTTCAGCCCCTCTGTTTCAGCCCCTCTGTTTCTCGCCCTCTGTTTCTCGCCCTCTGTTTCTTGCCCTCTGTTTCTCGCTCTCTGTTTCTCGCCCTCTGTTTCTCGCCCTCTGTTTCAGCCCCTCTGTTTCAGCCCCTCTGTTTCAGCTCCTCTGTTTCTCGCCCTCTGTTTCAGCCCCTCTGTTTCTCGCCCACTGTTTCTCCCCCACTGTTTCTCGCCCTCTGTTTCAGCCCCTCTGTTTCAGCCCCTCTGTTTCAGCCCCTCTGTTTCTCGCCCTCTGTTTCTCGCCAACTGTTTCTCGCCCGCTGTTTCAGCCCCTCTGTTTCAGCCCCTCTGTTTCAGACCCTCTGTTTCTCGCCCTCTGTTTCTCGCCCTCTGTTTCTTGCCCTCTGTTTCTCGCTCTCTGTTTCTCGCCCTCTGTTTCTCGCCCTCTGTTTCAGCCCCTCTGTTTCAGCCCCTCTGTTTCAGCCCCTCTGTTTCTCGCCCTCTGTTTCTCGCCCTCTGTTTCTCTCCCTCAGTTTCAGCCCCTCTGTTTCAGCCCCTCTGTTTCAGCCCCTCTGTTTCAGCCCCACTGTTTCAGCCCCTCTGTTTCAGCCCCTCTGTTTCTCGCTCTCTGTTTCTCGCCCTCTGTTTCTCGCCCTCTGTTTCAGCCCCTCTGTTTCAGCCCCTCTGTTTCAGCCCCTCTGTTTCTCGCCGACTGTTTCTCGCCCTCTGTTTCAGCCCCTCTGTTTCAGCCCCTCTGTTTCAGCCCCTCTGTTTCAGCCCCACTGTTTCAGCCCCTCTGTTTCTCGCCCTCTGTTTCTCGCCCTCTGTTTCTCGCCCTCTGTTTCTCGCCCTCTGTTTCAGCCCCTCTGTTTAAGCCCCTCTGTTTCTCGCCCTCTGTTTCTCGCCCTCTGTTTCAGCCCCTCTGTTTCAGCCCCTCAGTTTTAGCCCCTGTGTTTCTCCCCCTCTGTTTCAGCACCTCTGTTTCTCGCCCTCTGTTTCAGCCCCTCTGTTTCAGCCCCTCTGTTTCAGCCCCTCTGTTTCAGCACCTCTGTTTCTCGCCCTTTGTTTCTCGCCCTCTGTTTCAGCCCCTCTGTTTCTCGCCCTCTGTTTCAGCCCCTCTGTTTCAGCCCCTCTGTTTCAGCCCCTCTGTTTCAGCCCCTCTGTTTCTCGCCATCTGTTTCAGCCCCTCTGTTTCAGCCCCAATGTTTCTCGCCCTCTGTTTCAGCCCCTCTGTTTCAGCCCCTCTGTTTCAGCCCCTCTGTTTCAGAACCTCTGTTTCTCGCCCTTTGTTTCTCGCCCTCTTTTTCAGACCCTCTGTTTCTCGCCCTCTGTTTCAGCCCCTCTGTTTCTTGCCCTCTGTTTCAGCCCCTCTGTTTCAGTCCCTCTGTTTCAGCCCCTCTGTTTCAGCCCCTCTGTTTCAGCCCCTCTGTTTCACGCCCTCTGTTTCAGCCCCTCTGTTTCAGCCCCTCTGTTTCTCGCCCTCTGTTTCAGCCCCTCTGTTTCAGCCCCTCTGTATCAGCCCCTCTGTTTCAGCCCCTCTGTTTCTCGCCCTCTGTTTCTCGCCCTCTGTTTCAGCCCCTCTGTTTCAGCCCCTCTGTTTCAGCCCCTCTGTTTCTCGTCCTCTGTTTCTCGCTCTCTGTTTCTCGGCCTCTGTATCTCGCCCTCTGTTTCAGCCCCTCTGTTTCAGCCCCTCTGTTTCAGCCCCTCTGTTTCAGCCCCTCTGTTTCACGCCCTCTGTTTCTTTCCCTCTGTTTCTCGCCCTCTGTTTCAGCCCCTCTGTTTCAGTCCCTCTGTTTCAGCCCCTCTGTTTCAGCCCCTCTGTTTCAGCCCCTCTGTTTCATCCCCTCTGTTTCAGCCCCTCTGTTTCAGCCCCTCTGTTTCTCGCCCTCTGTTTCTCGCCCTCTGTTTCTCACCCTCTGTTTCTCGCTCTCTGTTTCTCGCCCACTGTTTCTCGCCCTCTGTTTCAGCCCCTCTGTTTCAGCCCCTCTGATTCAGCCCCTCTGTTTCTCGCCCTCTGTTTCAGCCCCTCTGTTTCAGCCCCTCTGTTTCAGCCCCTCTGTTTCAGCCACTCTGTTTCAGCTCCTCTGTTTCTCGCCCTCTGTTTCTCGCCCTCTGTTTCAGCCCCTCTGTTTCAGCCCCTCTGTTTCAGCCACTCTGTTTCTCGCCCTCTGTTTCTCGCCCTCTGTTTCTCGCCCTCTGTTTCTCGCTCTCTGTTTCTCGCCCTCTGTTTCTCGCCCTCTGTTTCAGCCCCTCTGTTTCAGCCCCTCTGTTTCAGCCCCTCTGTTTCAGCCCCTCTGTTTCAGCCCCTCTGTTTATCGCCCTCTGTTTCTCGACCACTGTTTCTCGCCCTCTGTTTCTGCCCCTCTGTTTCAGCCATCTGTTTCAGCCCCTCTGTTTCAGCCCCTCTGTTTCTCGCTCTCTGTTTCTCGCCCATTGTTTCTTGCCCTCTGTTTCTCGCTCTCTGTTTCTCGCCCTCTGTTTCTCGCCCTCTGTTTCAGCCCCTCTGTTTCAGCCCCTCTGTTTCAGCCCCTCTGATTCAGCCCCTCTGTTTCTCGCCCTCTGTTTCAGCCCCTCTGTTTCAGCCCCTCTGTTTCTCGCCCTCAGTTTCAGCCCCTCTGTTTCAGCCCCTTTGTTTCAGCCCCTCTGTTTCAGCCCCTCTGTTTCTCGCCCACTGTTTCTCGCCCTCTGTTTCAGCCCAAGTGTTTCAGCCACTCTGTTTCAGCCCCTCTGTTTCAGCCCCTCTGTTTCAGCCCCTCTGTTTCTCGCCCTCTGTTTCTCGCCCTCTGTTTCTCGCCCTCTGTTTCTCCCCCTCTGTTTCAGCCCCTCTGTTTCAGCCCCTCTGTTTCAGCCCTTCTGTTTCTCGCACTCTGTTTCTCGCCCTCTGTTTCATCCCCTCTGTTTCAGCCCCTCAGTTCCAGCCCCTCTCTTTCTCGCCCTCTGTTGAAGACCCTCTGTTTCAGCCCAACTGTTTCAGCCCCTCTGTTTCAGCCCCTCTGTTTCAGACCCTCTGTTTCTCGCCCTCTGTTTCTCGCCCTCTGTTTCAGCCCCTCTGTTTCAGCCCCTCTGATTCAGCCCCTCTGTTTCTCGCCCTCTGTTTCAGCCCCTCTGTTTCAGCCCCTCTGTTTCTCGCCCTCAGTTTCAGCCCCTCTGTTTCAGCCCCTCTGTTTCAGCCACTCTGTTTCAGCTCCTCTGTTTCTCGCCCTCTGTTTCTCGCCCTCTGTTTCAGCCCCTCTGTTTCAGCCCCTCTGTTTCAGCCACTCTGTTTCTCGCCCTCTGTTTCTCGCCCTCTGTTTCTCGCCCTCTGTTTCTCGCTCTCTGTTTCTCGCCCTCTGTATCTCGCCCTCTGTTTCAGCCCCTCTGTTTCAGCCCCTCTGTTTCAGCCCCTCTGTTTCAGCCCCTCTGCTTATCGCCCTCTGTTTCTCGCCCACTGTTTCTCGCCCTCTGTTTCTGCCCCTCTGTTTCAGCCATCTGTTTCAGCCCCTCTGTTTCAGCCCCTCTGTTTCTCGCCCTCTGTTTCTCGCCCTCTGTTTCTTGCCCTCTGTTTCTCGCTCTCTGTTTCTCGCCCTCTGTTTCTCGCCCTCTGTTTCAGCCCCTCTGTTTCAGCCCCTCTGTTTCAGCCCCTCTGTTTCTCGCCCTCTGTTTCTCGCCCTCTGTTTCTCGCCCTCAGTTTCAGCCCCTCTGTTTCAGCACCTTTGTTTCAGCCCCTCTGTTTCAGCCCCTCTGTTTCTCGCCCACTGTTTCTCGCCCTCTGTTTCAGCCCAAGTGTTTCAGCCACTCTGTTTCAGCCCCTCTGTTTCAGCCCCTCTGTTTCAGCCCCTCTGTTTCTCGCCCTCTGTTTCTCGCCCTCTGTTTCTCGCCCTCTGTTTCTCGCCCTCTGTTTCAGCCCCTCTGTTTCAGCCCCTCTGTTTCAGCCCTTCTGTTTCTCGCACTCTGTTTCTCGCCCTCTGTTTCATCCCCTCTGTTTCAGCCCCTCAGTTCCAGCCCCTCTGTTTCTCGCCCTCTGTTTCAGCACCTGTGTTTCACGCCCTCTCTTTCAGCCCCTCTCTTTCTCGCCCTCTGTTGAAGACCCTCTGTTTCAGTCCCTCTGTTTCTCGCCCTCTGTTTCTCGCCCTCTGTTTCAGCCCCTCTGTTTCAACCCCTCTGTTTCAGCTCCTCTGTTTCTCGCCCTCTGTTTGAGCCCCTCTGTTTCAGCCCCTCTGTTTCAGCCCCTCTGTTTCAGCCCCTCTGTTTCAGCCCCTCTGTTTCTCGCCCTCTGTTTCTCGCCTTCGGTTTCAGCCCCTCTGTTTCTCGCCCTCTGTTTCAGCCCCTCTGTTTCTCGCCCTCTGTTTCAGCCCCTCTGTTTCAGCCCCTCTGTTTCAGCCCCTCTGTTTCAGCCCTTCTGTTTCAGCCCCTCTGTTTCAGCCCCTCTGTTTCTCGCCCTCTGTTTCAGACCCTCTGTTTCAGCCCCTCAGTATCAGCCCCTCTATATCAGCCCCTCTGTTTCTCGCCCTCTGTTTCTCGCCCTCTGTTTCTCGCCCACTGTTTCACCCCCTCTGTTTCAGCCCCTCTGTTTCAGCCCATCTGTTTCAGCCCCACTGATTCAGCCCCTCTGTTTCAGCCCCTGTGTTTGAGCCACTCTGTTTCTCGCCCTCTGTTTCTCGCTCTCTGTTTCTCGCACTCTGTTTCAGCCCCTCTGTTTCAGCCCCTCTGTATCAGCACCTCTGTTTCAGCCCATCTGTTTCTCGCCCTCTGTTTCTCGCCCTCAGTTTCAGCCCCTCTGTTTCAGCCCCTCTGTTTCAGCCCCTCTGTTTCAGCCCCTCTGTTTCTCGCCCTCTGTTTCTCGCTCTCTGTTTCTCGCCCTCTGTTTCTCGCCCTCTGTTTCAGCCCCTCTGTTTCAGCCCCTCTGTTTCAGCCCCTCTGTTTCAGCCCCTCTGTTTCTCGCCCTCTGTTTCAGCCCCTCTGTTTCAGTCCCTTTGTTAGGCCCATCTGTTTCAGCCCCTCAGTTTCAGCCCCTCTGTTTCTCGCCCTCTGTTTCAGCCCCTCTGTTTCAGCCCCTCTGTTTCTCGCCCTCAGTTTCAGCCCCTCTGTTTCAGCCCCTCTGTTTCAGCCACTCTGTTTCAGCCCCTCTCTTTCTCGCCCTCTCTTTCTCGCCCTCTGTTTCAGCCCCTCTGTTTCAGCCCCTCTGTTTCTCGCCCTCTGTTTCTCGCCCTCTGTTTCTCGCCCTCTGTTTCTCGCTCTCTGTTTCTCGCCCTCTGTTTCTCGCCCTCTGTTTCAGCCCCTCTGTTTCAGCCCCTCTGTTTCAGCCCCTCTGTTTCAGCCCCTCTGTTTATCGCCCTCTGTTTCTCGCCCTCTGTTTATCGCCCTCTGTTTCTCGCTCTCTGTTTCTCGCCCTCTGTTTCTCGCCCTCTGTTTCAGCCCCTCTGTTTCAGCCCCTCTGTTTCAGCCCCTCTGTTTCTCGCCCTCTGTTTCTCGCCCACTGTTTCTCGCCCTCTGTTTCTGCCCCTCTGTTTCAAACCCTCTGTTTCAGCCCCTCTGTTTCAGACCCTCTATTTCTCGCCCTCTGTTTCTCGCCCTCTGTTTCTCGCCCTCTGTTTCTCGCCCTCTGTTTCTGCCCCTCTGTTTCAGCCCCTCTGTTTCAGCCCGTCTGTTTCTCGCCCTCTGTTTCTCGCCCTGTGTTTCTCGCCCTCAGTTTCAGCCCCTCTGTTTCAGCCCCTTTGTTTCAGCCCCTCTGTTTCAGGCCCTCTGTTTCTCGCCCACTGTTTCTCGCCCTCTGTTTCAGCCCCTCTGTTTCAGCCCCTCTGTTTCAGCCCCTCTGCTTCAGCCACTCTGTTTCAGCCCCTCTGTTTCAGCCCCTCTGTTTCTCGCCCTCTGTTTCTCGCCCACTGTTTCTCGCACCTCTGTTTCTCGCCCTCTGTTTCAGCCCCTCTGTTTCAGCCCCTCTGTTTCAGCCCCTCTGTTTCTCGCCCTCTGTTTCTCGCCCTCTGTTTCAGCCCCTCTGTTTCAGCCCCTCAGTTCCAGGCCCTCTGTTTCTCGTCCTCTGTTTCGGCACCTCTGTTTCTCGCCCTCTCTTTCAGCACCTCTCTTTCTCGCCCTCTGTTGCAGACCCTGTGTTTCAGCCCATCTGTTTCAGCCCCTCTGCTTCAGACCCTCTGTTTCTCGCCCTCTGTTTCAGCCCCTCTGTTTCTCGCCCTCTGTTTCCGCCCCTCTGTTTCTCGCCCTCTGTTGCAGCTCCTCTGTTTCAGCCCCTCTGTTTCAGCCCCTCTGTTTCAGCCCTTCTCTTTCAGCCCCTCTGTTTCAGCCCCTCTGTTTCTCGCCCTCTGTTTCAGACCCTCTGTTTCAGCCCATCTGTTACAGCCCCTCTGTTTCAGCCCCTCTGTTTCTCGCCCTCTGTTTCAGCCCCTCTGTTTCTCGCCCTCTGTTTCCGCCCCTCTGTTTCTCGCCCTCTGTTGCAGCCCCTCTGTTTCAGCCCCTCTGTTTCAGCCCCTCTGTTTCAGCCCTTCTGTTTCAGCCCCTCTGTTTCAGCCCCTCTGTTTCTCGCCGTCTGTTTCAGCCCCTCTGTTTCAGCCCCTCTGTTTCAGCCCCTCTGTATCAGCCCCTCTGTTTCTCGCCCTCTGTTTCTCGCCCTCTGTTTCTCGCCCACTGTTTCACCCCCTCTGTTTCAGCCCCTCTGTTTCAGCCCATCTGTTTCAGCCCCACTGATTCAGCCCCTCTGTTTCAGCCCCTATGTTTCAGCCCCTCTGTTTCTCGCCCTCTGTTTCTCGCTCTCTGTTTCTCGCCCTCTGTTTCAGCCCCTCTGTTTCAGCCCCTCTGTATCAGCACCTCTGTTTCAGCCCATCTGTTTCTCGCCCTCTGTTTCTCGCCCTCAGTTTCAGCCCCTCTGTTTCAGCCCCTCTGTTTCAGCCCCTCTGTTTCAGCCCCTCTGTTTCTCGCCCTCTGTTTCTCGCTCTCTGTTTCTCGCCCTCTGTTTCTCGCCCTCTGTTTCAGCCCCTCTGTTTCAGCCCCTCTGTTTCAGCCCCTCTGTTTCAGCCCCTCTGTTTCTCGCCCTCTGTTTCAGCCCCTCTGTTTCAGTCCCTTTGTTTCAGCCCCTCTGTTTCAGCCCCTCAGTTTCAGCCCCTCTGTTTCTCGCCCTCTGTTTCAGCCCCTCTGTTTCAGCCCCTCAGTTTTAGCCCCTGTGTTTCTCCCCCTCTGTTTCAGCACCTCTGTTTCTCGCCCTCTGTTTCAGCCCCTCTGTGTCAGCCCCTCTGTTTCAGCCCCTCTGTTTCAGCACCTCTGTTTCTCGCCCTTTGTTTCTCGCCCTCTGTTTCAGCCCCTCTGTTTCTCGCCCTCTGTTTCAGCCCCTCTGTTTCAGCCCCTCTGTTTCAGCCCCTCTGTTTCAGCCCCTCTGTTTCTCGCCATCTGTTTCAGCCCCTCTGTTTCAGCCCCAATGTTTCTCGCCCTCTGTTTCAGCCCCTCTGTTTCAGTCCCTCTGTTTCAGCCCCTCTGTTTCAGCACCTCTGTTTCTCGCCCTTTGTTTCTCGCCCTCTTTTTCAGCCCCTCTGTTTCTCGCCCTCTGTTTCAGCCCCTCTGTTTCTCGCCCTCTGATTCAGCCCCTCTGTTTCAGCCCCTCTGTTTCAGTCCCTCTGTTTCAGCCCCTCTGTTTCAGCCCCTCTGTTTCACGCCCTCTGTTTCAGCCCCTCTGTTTCTCGCCCTCTGTTTCAGCCCCTCTGTTTCAGCCCCTCTGTATCAGCCCCTCTGTTTCAGCCCCTCTGTTTCTCGCCCTCTGTTTCTCTCCCTCTGTTTCAGCCCCTCTGTTTCAGCCCCTCTGTTTCAGCCCCTCTGTTTCAGCCCCTCTGTTTCTCGCCCTCTGTTTCTCGCTCTCTGTTTCTCGCCCTCTGTTTCTCGCCCTCTGTTTCAGCCCCTCTGTTTCAGCCCCTCTGTTTCAGCCCCTCTGTTTCAGCCCCTCTGTTTCTCGCCCTCTGTTTCTTTCCCTCTGCTTCTCGCCCTTTGTTTCATCACCTCTGTTTCAGCCCCTCTGTTTCAGCTCCACTGTTTCTGCCCCTCTGTTTCTCGCCCTCCCTTTCAGCCCCTCTGTTTCGCGCCCTCTGTTTCAGCCCCTCTGTTTCAGCCCCTCTGTTTCAGCCCCTCTGTTTCAGCCCCTCTGATTCTCGCCCTCTGTTTCTCGCCCTCTGTTTCTCGCCCTCTGTTTCTCGCTCTCTGTTTCTCGCCCTCTGTTTCTCGCCCTCTGTTTCAGCCCCTCTGTTTCTGCCCCTCTGTTTCAGCCCCTCTGTTTCAGCCCCTCTGTTTCAGCCCCACTGTTTCTCGCCCTCTGTTTCTCGCCCTCTGTTTCTCGCCCTCTGTTTCTCGCCCTCTGTTTCTCGCCCTCTGTTTCAGCCCCTCTGTTTCAGCCCCTCTGTTTCAGCCCCTCTCTATCAGCCCCTCTGTTTCAGCCCCTCTGTTTCTCGCCTTCTGTTTCTCGGCCTCTGTTTCAGCCCCTCTGTTTCAGCCCCTCTGTTTCACCCCCTCTGTTTCAGTCCCTCTGTTTCAGCACCTCTGTTTCAGCCCCTCTATTTCTCGCCCACTGTTTCTCGCCCTCTGTTTTTCGCCCTCTGTTTCTCGCCCTCTGTTTCTCGCCCTCTGTTTCAGCCCCTCTGTTTCAGTCCCTCTGTTTCAGCCCCTCTGTTTCTCGCCCTCTGTTTCTCTCCCTCTGTTTCAGCCCCTCTGTTTCAGCCCCTCTGTTTCAGCCCCTCTGTTTCTCGCCCTCTGTTTCAGCCCCTCTGTTTCATCCCCTCTGTTTCTCGCCCTCTGTTTCAGCCCCTCTGTTTCAGCCCCTCTGTTTCAGCCCCTCTGTTTCTCGCCCTCTGTTTCAGCCCCTCTGTTTCTCGCCCTCTGTTTCCGCCCCTCTGTTTCTCGCCCTCTGTTGCAGCCCCTCTGTTTCAGCCCCTCTGTTTCAGCCCCTCTGTTTCAGCCCTTCTGTTTCAGCCCCTCTGTTTCAGCCCCTCTGTTTCTCGCCGTCTGTTTCAGCCCCTCTGTTTCAGCCCCTCTGTTTCAGCCCCTCTGTATCAGCCCCTCTGTTTCTCGCCCTCTGTTTCTCGCCCTCTGTTTCTCGCCCACTGTTTCACCCCCTCTGTTTCAGCCCCTCTGTTTCAGCCCATCTGTTTCAGCCCCACTGATTCAGCCCCTCTGTTTCAGCCCCTATGTTTCAGCCCCTCTGTTTCTCGCCCTCTGTTTCTCGCTCTCTGTTTCTCGCCCTCTGTTTCAGCCCCTCTGTTTCAGCCCCTCTGTATCAGCACCTCTGTTTCAGCCCATCTGTTTCTCGCCCTCTGTTTCTCGCCCTCAGTTTCAGCCCCTCTGTTTCAGCCCCTCTGTTTCAGCCCCTCTGTTTCAGCCCCTCTGTTTCTCGCCCTCTGTTTCTCGCTCTCTGTTTCTCGCCCTCTGTTTCTCGCCCTCTGTTTCAGCCCCTCTGTTTCAGCCCCTCTGTTTCAGCCCCTCTGTTTCAGCCCCTCTGTTTCTCGCCCTCTGTTTCAGCCCCTCTGTTTCAGTCCCTTTGTTTCAGCCCCTCTGTTTCAGCCCCTCAGTTTCAGCCCCTCTGTTTCTCGCCCTCTGTTTCAGCCCCTCTGTTTCAGCCCCTCAGTTTTAGCCCCTGTGTTTCTCCCCCTCTGTTTCAGCACCTCTGTTTCTCGCCCTCTGTTTCAGCCCCTCTGTGTCAGCCCCTCTGTTTCAGCCCCTCTGTTTCAGCACCTCTGTTTCTCGCCCTTTGTTTCTCGCCCTCTGTTTCAGCCCCTCTGTTTCTCGCCCTCTGTTTCAGCCCCTCTGTTTCAGCCCCTCTGTTTCAGCCCCTCTGTTTCAGCCCCTCTGTTTCTCGCCATCTGTTTCAGCCCCTCTGTTTCAGCCCCAATGTTTCTCGCCCTCTGTTTCAGCCCCTCTGTTTCAGTCCCTCTGTTTCAGCCCCTCTGTTTCAGCACCTCTGTTTCTCGCCCTTTGTTTCTCGCCCTCTTTTTCAGCCCCTCTGTTTCTCGCCCTCTGTTTCAGCCCCTCTGTTTCTCGCCCTCTGTTTCAGTCCCTCTGTTTCAGCCCCTCTGTTTCAGCCCCTCTGTTTCACGCCCTCTGTTTCAGCCCCTCTGTTTCTCGCCCTCTGTTTCAGCCCCTCTGTTTCAGCCCCTCTGTATCAGCCCCTCTGTTTCAGCCCCTCTGTTTCTCGCCCTCTGTTTCTCTCCCTCTGTTTCAGCCCCTCTGTTTCAGCCCCTCTGTTTCAGCCCCTCTGTTTCAGCCCCTCTGTTTCTCGCCCTCTGTTTCTCGCTCTCTGTTTCTCGCCCTCTGTTTCTCGCCCTCTGTTTCAGCCCCTCTGTTTCAGCCCCTCTGTTTCAGCCCCTCTGTTTCAGCCCCTCTGTTTCTCGCCCTCTGTTTCTTTCCCTCTGCTTCTCGCCCTTTGTTTCATCACCTCTGTTTCAGCCCCTCTGTTTCAGCTCCACTGTTTCTGCCCCTCTGTTTCTCGCCCTCCCTTTCAGCCCCTCTGTTTCGCGCCCTCTGTTTCAGCCCCTCTGTTTCAGCCCCTCTGTTTCAGCCCCTCTGTTTCAGCCCCTCTGATTCTCGCCCTCTGTTTCTCGCCCTCTGTTTCTCGCCCTCTGTTTCTCGCTCTCTGTTTCTCGCCCTCTGTTTCTCGCCCTCTGTTTCAGCCCCTCTGTTTCTGCCCCTCTGTTTCAGCCCCTCTGTTTCAGCCCCTCTGTTTCAGCCCCACTGTTTCTCGCCCTCTGTTTCTCGCCCTCTGTTTCTCGCCCTCTGTTTCTCGCCCTCTGTTTCTCGCCCTCTGTTTCAGCCCCTCTGTTTCAGCCCCTCTGTTTCAGCCCCTCTCTATCAGCCCCTCTGTTTCAGCCCCTCTGTTTCTCGCCTTCTGTTTCTCGGCCTCTGTTTCAGCCCCTCTGTTTCAGCCCCTCTGTTTCAGCCCCTCTGTTTCAGTCCCTCTGTTTCAGCACCTCTGTTTCAGCCCCTCTATTTCTCGCCCACTGTTTCTCGCCCTCTGTTTTTCGCCCTCTGTTTCTCGCCCTCTGTTTCTCGCCCTCTGTTTCAGCCCCTCTGTTTCAGTCCCTCTGTTTCAGCCCCTCTGTTTCTCGCCCTCTGTTTCTCTCCCTCTGTTTCAGCCCCTCTGTTTCAGCCCCTCTGTTTCAGCCCCTCTGTTTCTCGCCCTCTGTTTCAGCCCCTCTGTTTCATCCCCTCTGTTTCTCGCCCTCTGTTTCAGCCCCTCTGTTTCAGCCCCTCTGTATCAGCCCCTCTGTTTCAGCCCCTCTGTTTCTCGCCCTCTGTTTCTCGCCCTCTGTTTCAGCCCCTCTGTTTCAGCCCCTCTGTTTCAGCCCCTCTGTTTCAGCCCCTCTGTTTCTCGCCCTCTGTTTCTCGCCCTCTGTTTCTCGCCCTCTGTTTCTCGCTCTCTGTTTCTCGCCCTCTGTTTCAGCCCCTCTGTTTCTCGCCCACTGTTTCAGCCCCTCTGTTTCTCGCCATCTGTTTCAGCCCCTCTGTTTCATCCCCTCTGTTTCTCGCCCTCTGTTTCAGACCCTCTGTTTCAGCCCCTCTGTTTCACCCCTCTGTTTCAGCACCTCTGTTTCTCGCCCTTTGTTTCTCGCCCTCTGTTTCAGCCCCTCTGTTTCTCGCCCTCTGTTTCAGCCCCTCTGTTTCTCGCAGTCTGTTTCAGCCCCTCTGTTATAACCCCTCTGTTTCTCGCCCTCTGTTTCAGCCCCTCTGTTTCAGCCCCTCTGTATCATCCCCTCTGTTTCAGCCCCTCTGTTTCTCGCCCTCTGATTCTCGCCCTCTGTTTCAGCCCCTCTGTTTCAGCCCCTCTGTTTCAGCCCCTCTGTTTCAGCCCCTCTGTTTCAGCCCCTCTGATTCTCGCCCTCTGTTTCTCGCCCTCTGTTTCTCGCCCTCTGTTTCTCGCTCTCTGTTTCTCGCCCTCTGTTTCTCGCCCTCTGTTTCAGCCCCTCTGTTTCAGCCCCTCTGTTTCAGCCCCTCTGTTTCTCGCCCTCTGTTTCTCGCCCACTGTTTCTCGCCCTCTGTTTCAGCCCCTCTGATTCAGCCCCTCTGTTTCAGCCCCTCTGTTTCAGCCCCTCTGTTTCAGACCCTCTGTTTCAGCCCCTCTGTTTCAGCCTCTCTGTTTCAGCACCTCTGTTTCTCGCCCTTTGTTTCTCGCCCTCTGTTTCAGCCCCTCTGTTTCTCGCCCTCTGTTTCAGCCCCTCTGTTGCTCGCACTCTGTTTCAGCCCCTCTGTTTCAACCCCTCTGTTTCTCGCCCTCTGTTTCAGCCCCTCTGTTTCAGCCCCTCTGTATCAGCCCCTCTGTTTCAGCCCCTCTGTTTCTCGCCCTCTGTTTCTCGCCCTCTGTTTCAGCCCCTCTGTTTCAGCCCCTCTGTTTCAGCCCCTCTGTTTCAGCCCCTCTGTTTCAGCCCCTCTGATTCTCGCCCTCTGTTTCTCGCCCTTTGTTTCTCGCCCTCTGTTTGAGCCCCTCTGTTTCTCGACCTCTGTTTCAGCCCCTCTGTTTCTCGCACTCTGTTTCAGCCCCTCTGTTTCAGCCTCTCTGTTTCTCGCCCTCTGTTTCAGCCCCTCTGTTTCAGCCCCTCTGTATCAGCCCCTCTGTTTCAGCACCTCTGTTTCTCGCCCTCTGTTTCTCGCCCTCTGTTTCAGCCCCTCTGTTTCAGCCCCTCTGTTTCAGCCCCTCTGTTTCAGCCCCTCTGTTTCAGCCCCTCTGATTCTCGCCCTCTGTTTCTCGCCCTCTGTTTCTCGCCCTCTGTTTCTCGCTCTCTGTTTCTCGCCCTCTGTTTCTCGCCCTCTGTTTCAGCCCCTCTGTTTCTGCCCCTCTGTTTCAGCCCCTCAGTTTCAGCCCCTCTGTTTCAGCCCCACTGTTTCTCGCCCTCTGTTTCTCGCCCTCTGTTTCTCGCCCTCTGTTTCTCGCCCTCTGTTTCTCAAAAATCTGTTTCAGCCCCTCTGTTTCAGCCCCTCTGTTTCAGCCCCTCTCTATCAGCCCCTCTGTTTCAGCCCCTCTGTTTCTCGCCCTCTGTTTCTCGCCCTCTGTTTCAGCCCCTCTGTTTCAGCCTTTCTGTTTCAGCCCCTCTGTTTCAGTCCCTCTGTTTCAGCACCTCTGTTTCAGCCCCTCTGTTTCTCGCCCACTGTTTCACGCCCTCTGTTTTTCGCCCTCTGTTTCTCGCCCTCTGTTTCTCGCCCTCTGTTTCAGCCCCTCTGTTTCAGTCCCTCTGTTGCAGCCCCTCTGTTTCTCGCCCTCTGTTTCTCTCCATCTGTTTCAGCCCCTCTGTTTCAGCCCCTCTGTTTCAGCCCCTCTGTTTCTCGCCCTCTGTTTCAGCCCCTCTGTTTCATCCCCTCTGTTTCTCGCCCTCTGTTTCAGCCCCTCTGTTTCAGCCCCTCTGTATCAGCCCCTCTGTTTCAGCCCCTCTGTTTCTCGCCCTCTGTTTCTCGCCCTCTGTTTCAGCCCCTCTGTTTCAGCCCCTCTGTTTCAGCCCCTCTGTTTCAGCCCCTCTGTTTCTCGCCCTCTGTTTCTCGCCCTCTGTTTCTCGCCCTCTGTTTCTCGCTCTCTGTTTCTCGCCCTCTGTTTCAGCCCCTCTGTTTCTCGCCCACTGTTTCAGCCCCTCTGTTTCTCGCCATCTGTTTCAGCCCCTCTGTTTCAGCCCCTCTGTTTCTCGCCCTCTGTTTCAGACCCTCTGTTTCAGCCCCTCTGTTTCAGCCCCTCTGTTTCAGCACCTCTGTTTCTCGCCCTTTGTTTCTCGCCCTCTGTTTCAGCCCCTCTGTTTCTCGCCCTCTGTTTCAGCCCCTCTGTTTCTCGCACTCTGTTTCAGCCCCTCTGTTTCAACCCCTCTGTTTCTCGCCCTCTGTTTCAGCCCCTCTGTTTCAGCCCCTCTGTATCATCCCCTCTGTTTCAGCCCCTCTGTTTCAGCCCCTCTGTTTCAGCCCCTCTGTTTCAGCCCCTCTGTTTCAGCCCCTCTGTTTCTCGCCCTCTGTTTCTCGCCCTCTGTTTCTCGCTCTCTGTTTGTCGCCCTCTGTTTCTCGCCCTCTGTTTCAGCCCCACTGTTTCTGCCCCTCTGTTTCAGCCCCTCTGTTTCAGCCCCTTTGTTTCAGCGCCTCTGTTTCTCGCCCTCTGTTTCTCGCCCTCTGTTTCTTGCCCTCTGTTTCTCGCTCTCTGTTTCTCGCCCTCTGTTTCTCGCCCTCTGTTTCAGCAACTCTGTTTCAGCCACTCTGTTTCAGCCCCTCTGTTTCTCGCCCTCTGTTTCTCGCCCTCTGTTTCTCGTCCTCTGTTTCAGCCCCTCTGTTTCAGCCCCTCTGTTTCAGCCCCTCTGTTTCAGCACCTCTGTTTCTCGCCCTCTGTTTCTCGCCCTCTGTTTCTCGCCCTCTGTTTCTCGCTCTCTGTTTCTCGCCCTCTGTTTCAGCCCCTCTGTTTCTCGCCCACTGTTTCAGCCCCTCTGTTTCTCGCCATCTGTTTCAGCCCCTCTGTTTCAGCCCCTCTGTTTCTCGCCCTCTGTTTCAGACCCTCTGTTTCAGCCCCTCTGTTTCAGCCCCTCTGTTTCAGCACCTCTGTTTCTCGCCCTTTGTTTCTCGCCCTCTGTTTCAGCCCCTCTGTTTCTCGCCCTCTGTTTCAGCCCCTCTGTTTCTCGCACTCTGTTTTCGCCCCTCTGTTTCAACCCCTCTGTTTCTCGCCCTCTGTTTCAGCCCCTCTGTTTCAGCCCCTCTGTATCAGCCCCTCTGTTTCAGCCCCTCTGTTTCTCGCCCTCTGTTTCTCGCCCTCTGTTTCAGCCCCTCTGTTTCAGCCCCTCTGTTTCAGCCCCTCTGTTTCAGCCCCTCTGATTCTCGCCCTCTGTTTCTCGCCCTCTGTTTCTCGCCCTCTGTTTCTCGCTCTCTGTTTGTCGCCCTCTCTTTCTCGCCCTCTGTTTCAGCCCCTCTGTTTCTGCCCCTCTGTTTCAGCCCCTCTGTTTCAGCCCCTCTGTTTCAGCCCCTCTGTTTCTCGCCCTCTGTTTCTCGCCCTCTGTTTCTTGCCCTCTGTTTCTCGCTCTCTGTTTCTCGCCCTCTGTTTCTCGCCCTCTGTTTCAGCACCTCTGTTTCAGCCCCTCTGTTTCAGCCCCTCTGTTTCTCGCCCTCTGTTTCTCGCCCTCTGTTTCTCGCCCTCAGTTTCAGCCCAACTGTTTCAGCCCCTTTGTTTCAGCCCCTCTGTTTCAGCCCCTCTGTTTCTCGCCCACTGTTTTTCGCCCTCTGTTTCAGTCCCTCTGTTTCAGCCCCTCTGTTTCAGCCCCTCTGTTTCAGCCCCTCTGTTTCAGCACCTCTGTTTCAGCCCCTCTGTTTCTCGCCCTCTGTTTCTCGACCTCTGTTTCTCGCCCTCTGTTTCTCGCCCTCTGTTTCAGCCCCTCTGTTTCAGCCCCTCTGTTTCAGCCCCTCTGTTTCTTGCCCTCTGTTTCTCGCCCTCTGTTTCAGCCCCTCTGTTTCTGCCCCTCAGTTCCAGCCCCTCTGTTTCTTGCCCTCTGTTTCAGCACCTCTGTTTCTCGCCCTCTCTTTCAGCCCCTCTCTTTCTCGCCCTCTGTTGCAGGCCCTCTGTTTCAGCCCGTCTGTTTCAGCCCCTCTGTTACAGCCCCTCTGTTTCTCGCCCTCTGTTTCAGCCCCTCTGTTTCTCGCCCTCTGTTTCCGCCCCTCTGTTTCTCGCCCTCTGTTGCAGCCCCTCTGTTTCAGCCCCTCTGTTTCAGCCCCTCTGTTTCAGCTCCTCTGTTTCAGACCCTCTGTTTCTCGCCCTCTGTTTCTCGCCCTCTGTTTCAGCCAATCTGTTTCATCCCCTCTGTTTTAGCCCCTCTGTTTCTCGGCCTCTGTTTCAGCCCCTCTGTTTCAGCCCCTCTGTTTCAGCCCCTCTGTTTCAGGCCCACTGTTTCAGACCCTCTGTTTCTCGCCATCTGTTTCAGCCCCTCTGTTTCAGCCCCTCTGTTTCTCGCCCTCTGTTTCAGCCCCTCTGTTCCAGCCCCTCTGTTTCAGCCCCTCTTTTTCAGCCCCTCTGTTTCTCGCCCTCTATTTCTCGCCGTCTGTTTCTCGCTCTCTGTTTCAGCCCCTCTGTTTCTCGCCCTCTGTTTCAGCCCCTCTGTTTCAGCCACTCTGTTTCAGCTCCTCTGTTTCTCGCCCTCTGTTTCTCGCCCACTGTTTCTCGCCCTCTGTTTCAGCCCCTCTGTTTCAGCCCCTCTGTTTCAGCCCCTCTGTTTCAGCCCCTCTGTTTCTCGCCCTCTGTTTCTCGCTCTCTCTTTCTCGACCTCTGTTTCTCGCCCTCTGTTTCAGCACCTCTGTTTCAGCCCCTCTGTTTCAGCCCCTCTGTTTCTCGCCCTCTGTTTCTCGCCCTCTGTTTCTCGCCCTCTGTTTCAGCCCCTCTGTTTCAGCCCCTTTGTTTCAGCGCCTCTGTTTCAGCCCCTCTGTATCTCGCCCTCTGTTTCAGCCCCTCTGTTTCAGCCCCTCTGTTTCAGCCCCTCTGTTTCAGCCCCTCTGTTTCTCGCCCTCTGTTTCTCGCCCTCTGTTTCTCGCCCTCTGTTTCTCGCCCTCTGTTTCAGCCCCTCTGTTTCAGCCCCTCTGTTTCAGCCCCTCTGTTTCTCGCCCTCTGTTTCTCGCCCTCTGTTTCTCGCTCTCTGTTTCTCGCCCTCTGTTTCTCGTCCTCTGTTTCAGCCCCTCTGTTTCAGCTCATCTGTTCCTCGCTCTCTGTTTCTCGCCCTCTGTTTCAGCCCCTCTGTTTCTCGCCCACTGTTTCAGCCCCTCTGTTTCTCGCCATCTGTTTCAGCCCCTCTGTTTCAGCCCCTCTGTTTCTCGCCCTCTGTTTCAGCCCCTCTGTTTCAGCCCCTCTGGTTCTCGCCCTCTGTTTCAGCCCCTCTGTTTCAGCACCTCTGTTTCTCGCCCTTTGTTTCTCGCCCTCTGTTTCAGCCCCTCTGTTTCTCGCCCTCTGTTACAGCCCCTCTGTTTCAGTCCCTCTGTTTCAGCCCCTCTGTTTCCGCCCTCTGTTTCAGCCCCTCTGTTTCAGCCCCTCTGTTTCAGCCCTTCTGTTTCTCGCCCTCTGTTTCAGCCCCTCTGTTTCAGCCCCTCTGTTTCAGCCCCTCTGTTTCTCGCCCTCTGTTTCTCGCCCTCTGTTTCTCGCCCTCAGTTTCAGCCCCTCTGTTTCAGCACCTTTGTTTCAGCCCCTCTGTTTCAGCCCCTCTGTTTCTCGCCCACTGTTTCTCGCCCTCTGTTTCAGCCCAAGTGTTTCAGCCACTCTGTTTCAGCCCCTCTGTTTCAGCCCCTCTGTTTCAGCCCCTCTGTTTCTCGCCCTCTGTTTCTCGCCCTCTGTTTCTCGCCCTCTGTTTCTCGCCCTCTGTTTCAGCCCCTCTGTTTCAGCCCCTCTGTTTCAGCCCTTCTGTTTCTCGCACTCTGTTTCTCGCCCTCTGTTTCATCCCCTCTGTTTCAGCCCCTCAGTTCCAGCCCCTCTGTTTCTCGCCCTCTGTTTCAGCACCTGTGTTTCACTCCCTCTCTTTCAGCCCCTCTCTTTCTCGCCCTCTGTTGAAGACCCTCTGTTTCAGTCCCTCTGTTTCTCGCCCTCTGTTTCTCGCCCTCTGTTTCAGCCCCTCTGTTTCAACCCCTCTGTTTCAGCTCCTCTGTTTCTCGCCCTCTGTTTGAGCCCCTCTGTTTCAGCCCCTCTGTTTCAGCCCCTCTGTTTCAGCCCCTCTGTTTCAGCCCCTCTGTTTCTCGCCCTCTGTTTCTCGCCTTCGGTTTCAGCCCCTCTGTTTCTCGCCCTCTGTTTCAGCCCCTCTGTTTCTCGCCCTCTATTTCAGCCCCTCTGTTTCAGCCCCTCTGTTTCAGCCCCTCTGTTTCAGCCCTCTTGTTTCAGCCCCTCTGTTTCAGCCCCTCTGTTTCTCGCCCTCTGTTTCAGACCCTCTGTTTCAGCCCCTCAGTATCAGCCCCTCTGTATCAGCCCCTCTGTTTCTCGCCCTCTGTTTCTCGCCCTCTGTTTCACGCCCACTGTTTCACCCCCTCTGTTTCAGCCCCTCTGTTTCAGCCCATCTGTTTCAGCCCCACTGTTTCAGCCCCTCTGTTTCAGCCCCTGTGTTTCAGCCACTCTGTTTCTCGCCCTCTGTTTCTCGCTCTCTGTTTCTCGCCCTCTGTTTCTCGCCCTCTGTTTCTCGCCCTCAGTTTCAGCCCCTCTGTTTCAGCCCCTCTGTTTCAGCCCCTCTGTTTCAGCCCCTCTGTTTCTCGCCCTCTGTTTCTCGCTCTCTGTTTCTCGCCCTCTGTTTCTCGCCCTCTGTTTCAGCCCCTCTGTTTCAGCCCCTCTGTTTCAGCCCCTCTGTTTCAGCCCCTCTGTTTCAGCCCCTCTGCTTCAGCCACTCTGTTTCAGCCCCTCTGTTTCAGCCCCTCTGTTTCTCGCCCTCTGTTTCTCGCCCACTGTTTCTCGCACCTCTGTTTCTCGCCCTCTGTTTCAGCCCCTCTGTTTCAGCCCCTCTGTTTCAGCCCCTCTGTTTCTCGCCCTCTGTTTCTCGCCCTCTGTTTCAGCCCCTCTGTTTCAGCCCCTCAGTTCCAGGCCCTCTGTTTCTCGTCCTCTGTTTCGGCACCTCTGTTTCTCGCCCTCTCTTTCAGCACCTCTCTTTCTCGCCCTCTGTTGCAGACCCTGTGTTTCAGCCCATCTGTTTCAGCCCCTCTGTTTCAGACCCTCTGTTTCTCGCCCTCTGTTTCAGCCCCTCTGTTTCTCGCCCTCTGTTTCCGCCCCTCTGTTTCTCGCCCTCTGTTGCAGCTCCTCTGTTTCAGCCCCTCTGTTTCAGCCCCTCTGTTTCAGCCCTTCTCTTTCAGCCCCTCTGTTTCAGCCCCTCTGTTTCTCGCCCTCTGTTTCAGACCCTCTGTTTCAGCCCCTCTGTTTCAGTCCCTCTGTTTCAGCCCCTCTGTTTCTCGCCCTCTGTTTCAGCCCCTCTGTTTCTCGCCCTCTGTTTCCGCCCCTCTGTTTCTCGCCCTCTGTTGCAGCCCCTCTGTTTCAGCCCCTCTGTTTCAGCCCCTCTGCTTCAGCCCTTCTGTTTCAGCCCCTCTGTTTCAGCCCCTCTGTTTCAGCCCCTCTGCATCAGCCCCTCTGTTTCTCGCCCTCTGTTTCATCCCCTCTGTTTCTCGCCCTCTGTTTCAGCCCCTCTGTTTCAGCCCCTCTGTATCAGCCCCTCTGTTTCAGCCCCTCTGTTTCTCGCCCTCTGTTTCTCGCCCTCTGTTGCAGCCCCTCTGTTTCAGCCCCTCCTTTTCAGCCCCTCTGTTTCAGCCCCTCTGTTTCAGCCCCTCTGTTTCTCGCCCTCTGCTTCTCGCCCTCTGTTTCAGCCCCTCTGTTTCAGCCCCTCTGTTTCAGCCCCTCTGATTCTCGCCCTCTGTTTCTCGCCCTCTGTTTCTCGCCCTCTGTTTCTCGCTCTCTGTTTCTCGCCCTCTGTTTCTCGCCCTCTGTTTCAGCCCCTCTGTTTCTGCCCCTCTGTTTCAGCCCCTCAGTTTCAGCCCCTCTGTTTCAGCCCCACTGTATCTCGCCCTCTGTTTCTCGCCCTCTGTTTCTCGCCCTCTGTTTCTCGCCCTCTGTTTCTCAAAAATCTGTTTCAGCCCCTCTGTTTCAGCCCCTCTGTTTCAGCCCCTCTCTATCAGCCCCTCTGTTTCAGCCCCTCTGTTTCTCGCCCTCTGTTTCTCGCCCTCTGTTTCAGCCCCTCTGTTTCAGCCTTTCTGTTTCAGCCCCTCTGTTTCAGTCCCTCTGTTTCAGCCCCTCTGTTTCTCGCCCTCTGTTTCAGCCCCTCTGTTTCATCCCCTCTGTTTCTCGCCCTCTGTTTCAGCCCCTCTGTTTCAGCCCCTCTGTTTCAGCCCCTCTGTTTCTCGCCCACTGTTTCTCGCCCTCTGTTTTTCGCCCTCTGTTTCTCGCCCTCTGTTTCTCGCCCTCTGTTTCAGCCCCTCTGTTTCAGTCCCTCTGTTGCAGCCCCTCTGTTTCTCGCCCTCTGTTTCTCTCCCTCTGTTTCAGCCCCTCTGTTTCAGCCCCTCTGTTTCAGCCCCTCTGTTTCTCGCCCTCTGTTTCAGCCCCTCTGTTTCATCCCCTCTGTTTCTCGCCCTCTGTTTCAGCCCCTCTGTTTCAGCCCCTCTGTATCAGCCCCTCTGTTTCAGCCCCTCTGTTTCTCGCCCTCTGTTTCTCGCCCTCTGTTTCAGCCCCTCTGTTTCAGCCCCTCTGTTTCAGCCCCTCTGTTTCAGCGCCTCTGTTTCTCGCCCTCTGTTTCTCGCCCTCTGTTTCTCGCCCTCTGTTTCTCGCTCTCTGTTTCTCGCCCTCTGTTTCAGCCCCTCTGTTTCTCGCCATCTGTTTCAGCCCCTCTGTTTCAGCCCCTCTGTTTCTCGCCCTCTGTTTCAGACCCTCTGTTTCAGCCCCTCTGTTTCAGCCCCTCTGTTTCAGCACCTCTGTTTCTCGCCCTTTGTTTCTCGCCCTCTGTTTCAGCCCCTCTGTTTCTCGCCCTCTGTTTCAGCCCCTCTGTTTCTCGCACTCTGTTTCAGCCCCTCTGTTTCAACCCCTCTGTTTCTCGCCCTCTGTTTCAGCCCTTCTGTTTCAGCCCCTCTGTATCATCCCCTCTGTTTCAGCCCCTCTGTTTCTCGCCCTCTGTTTCTCGCCCTCTGTTTCAGCCCCTCTGTTTCAGCCCCTCTGTTTCAGCCCCTCTGTTTCAGCCCCTCTGTTTCAGCCCCTCTGTTTCTCGCCCTCTGTTTCTCGCCCTCTGTTTCTCGCTCTCTGTTTGTCGCCCTCTGTTTCTCGCCCTCTGTTTCAGCCCCACTGTTTCTGCCCCTCTGTTTCAGCCCCTCTGTTTCAGCCCCTTTGTTTCAGCCCCTCTGTTTCTCGCCCTCTGTTTCTCGCCCTCTGTTTCTTGCCCTCTGTTTCTCGCTCTCTGTTTCTCGCCCTCTGTTTCTCGCCCTCTGTTTCAGCAACTCTGTTTCAGCAACTCTGTTTCAGCCCCTCTGTTTCTCGCCCTCTGTTTCTCGCCCTCTGTTTCTCGCCCTCTGTTTCAGCCCCTCTGTTTCAGCCCCTCTGTTTCAGCCCCTCTGTTTCAGCACCTCTGTTTCTCGCCCTCTGTTTCTCGCCCTCTGTTTCTCGCCCTCTGTTTCTCGCTCTCTGTTTCTCGCCCTCTGTTTCAGCCCCTCTGTTTCTCGCCCACTGTTTCAGCCCCTCTGTTTCTCGCCATCTGTTTCAGCCCCTCTGTTTCTCGCCCTCTGTTTCTCGCCCTCTGTTTCAGCCCCTCTGTTTCAGCCCCTCTGTTTCAGCCCCTCTGTTTCAGCACCTCTGTTTCTCGCCCTTTGTTTCTCGCCCTCTGTTTCAGCCCCTCTGTTTCTCGCCCTCTGTTTCAGCCCCTCTGTTTCTCGCACTCTGTTTTCGCCCCTCTGTTTCAACCCCTCTGTTTCTCGCCCTCTGTTTCAGCCCCTCTGTTTCAGCCCCTCTGTATCAGCCCCTCTGTTTCAGCCCCTCTGTTTCTCGCCCTCTGTTTCTCGCCCTCTGTTTCAGCCCCTCTGTTTCAGCCCCTCTGTTTCAGCCCCTCTGTTTCAGCCCCTCTGATTCTCGCCCTCTGTTTCTCGCCCTCTGTTTCTCGCCCTCTGTTTCTCGCTCTCTGTTTGTCGCCCTCTGTTTCTCGCCCTCTGTTTCAGCCCCTCTGTTTCTGCCCCTCTGTTTCAGCCCCTCTGTTTCAGCCCCTCTGTTTCAGCCCCTCTGTTTCTCGCCCTCTGTTTCTCGCCCTCTGTTTCTTGCCCTCTGTTTCTCGCTCTCTGTTTCTCGCCCTCTGTTTCTCGCCCTCTGTTTCAGCACCTCTGTTTCAGCCCCTCTGTTTCAGCCCCTCTGTTTCTCGCCCTCTGTTTCTCGCCCTCTGTTTCTCGCCCTCAGTTTCAGCCCAACTGTTTCAGCCCCTTTGTTTCAGCCCCTCTGTTTCAGCCCCTCTGTTTCTCGCCCACTGTTTCTCGCCCTCTGTTTCAGTCCCTCTGTTTCAGCCCCTCTGTTTCAGCCCCTCTGTTTCAGCCCCTCTGTTTCAGCACCTCTGTTTCAGCCCCTCTGTTTGTCGCCCTCTGTTTCTCGACCTCTGTTTCTCGCCCTCTGTTTCTCGCCCTCTGTTTCAGCCCCTCTGTTTCAGCCCCTCTGTTTCAGCCCCTCTGTTTCTTGCCCTCTGTTTCTCGCCCTCTGTTTCAGCCCCTCTGTTTCTGCCCCTCAGTTCCAGCCCCTCTGTTTCTTGCCCTCTGTTTCAGCACCTCTGTTTCTCGCCCTCTCTTTCAGCCCCTCTCTTTCTCGCCCTCTGTTGCAGGCCCTCTGTTTCAGCCCGTCTGTTTCAGCCCCTCTGTTACAGCCCCTCTGTTTCTCGCCCTCTGTTTCAGCCCCTCTGTTTCTCGCCCTCTGTTTCCGCCCCTCTGTTTCTCGCCCTCTGTTGCAGCCCCTCTGTTTCAGCCCCTCTGTTTCAGCCCCTCTGTTTCTCGCCCTCTGTTTCTCGCCCTCTGTTTCTCGCCCTCTGTTTCAGCCCCTCTGTTTCAGCCCCTTTGTTTCAGCGCCTCTGTTTCAGCCCCTCTGTATCTCGCCCTCTGTTTCAGCCCCTCTGTTTCAGCCCCTCTGTTTCAGCCCCTCTGTTTCAGCCCCTCTGTTTCTCGCCCTCTGTTTCTCGCCCTCTGTTTCTCGCCTCTGTTTCTCGCCCTCTGTTTCAGCCCCTCTGTTTCAGCCCCTCTGTTTCAGCCCCTCTGTTTCTCGCCCTCTGTTTCTCGCCCTCTGTTTCTCGCTCTCTGTTTCTCGCCCTCTGTTTCTCGTCCTCTGTTTCAGCCCCTCTGTTTCAGCTCATCTGTTCCTCGCTCTCTGTTTCTCGCCCTCTGTTTCAGCCCCTCTGTTTCTCGCCCACTGTTTCAGCCCCTCTGTTTCTCGCCATCTGTTTCAGCCCCTCTGTTTCAGCCCCTCTGTTTCTCGCCCTCTGTTTCAGCCCCTCTGTTTCAGCCCCTCTGGTTCTCGCCCTCTGTTTCAGCCCCTCTGTTTCAGCACCTCTGTTTCTCGCCCTTTGTTTCTCGCCCTCTGTTTCAGCCCCTCTGTTTCTCGCCCTCTGTTACAGCCCCTCTGTTTCAGTCCCTCTGTTTCAGCCCCTCTGTTTCCGCCCTCTGTTTCAGCCCCTCTGTTTCAGCCCCTCTGTTTCAGCCCTTCTGTTTCTCGCCCTCTGTTTCAGCCCCTCTGTTTCAGCCCCTCTGTTTCAGCCCCTCTGTTTCTCGCCCTCTGTTTCTCGCCCTCTGTTTCTCGCCCTCAGTTTCAGCCCCTCTGTTTCAGCACCTTTGTTTCAGCCCCTCTGTTTCAGCCCCTCTGTTTCTCGCCCACTGTTTCTCGCCCTCTGTTTCAGCCCAAGTGTTTCAGCCACTCTGTTTCAGCCCCTCTGTTTCAGCCCCTCTGTTTCAGCCCCTCTGTTTCTCGCCCTCTGTTTCTCGCCCTCTGTTTCTCGCCCTCTGTTTCTCGCCCTCTGTTTCAGCCCCTCTGTTTCAGCCCCTCTGTTTCAGCCCTTCTGTTTCTCGCACTCTGTTTCTCGCCCTCTGTTTCATCCCCTCTGTTTCAGCCCCTCAGTTCCAGCCCCTCTGTTTCTCGCCCTCTGTTTCAGCACCTGTGTTTCACGCCCTCTCTTTCAGCCCCTCTCTTTCTCGCCCTCTGTTGAAGACCCTCTGTTTCAGTCCCTCTGTTTCTCGCCCTCTGTTTCTCGCCCTCTGTTTCAGCCCCTCTGTTTCAACCCCTCTGTTTCAGCTCCTCTGTTTCTCGCCCTCTGTTTGAGCCCCTCTGTTTCAGCCCCTCTGTTTCAGCCCCTCTGTTTCAGCCCCTCTGTTTCAGCCCCTCTGTTTCTCGCCCTGTGTTTCTCGCCTTCGGTTTCAGCCCCTCTGTTTCTCGCCCTCTGTTTCAGCCCCTCTGTTTCTCGCCCTCTATTTCAGCCCCTCTGTTTCAGCCCCTCTGTTTCAGCCCCTCTGTTTCAGCCCTTCTGTTTCAGCCCCTCTGTTTCAGCCCCTCTGTTTCTCGCCCTCTGTTTCAGACCCTCTGTTTCAGCCCCTCAGTATCAGCCCCTCTGTATCAGCCCCTCTGTTTCTCGCCCTCTGTTTCTCGCCCTCTGTTTCTCGCCCACTGTTTCACCCCCTCTGTTTCAGCCCCTCTGTTTCAGCCCATCTGTTTCAGCCCCACTGTTTCAGCCCCTCTGTTTCAGCCCCTGTGTTTCAGCCACTCTGTTTCTCGCCCTCTGTTTCTCGCTCTCTGTTTCTCGCCCTCTGTTTCAGCCCCTCTGTCTCAGCCCCTCTGTATCAGCACCTCTGTTTCAGCCCATCTGTTTCTCGCCCTCTGTTTCTCGCCCTCAGTTTCAGCCCCTCTGTTTCAGCCCCTCTGTTTCAGCCCCTCTGTTTCAGCCCCTCTGTTTCTCGCCCTCTGTTTCTCGCTCTCTGTTTCTCGCCCTCTGTTTCTCGCCCTCTGTTTCAGCCCCTCTGTTTCAGCCCCTCTGTTTCAGCCCCTCTGTTTCAGCCCCTCTGTTTCAGCCCCTCTGCTTCAGCCACTCTGTTTCAGCCCCTCTGTTTCAGCCCCTCTGTTTCTCGCCCTCTGTTTCTCGCCCACTGTTTCTCGCACCTCTGTTTCTCGCCCTCTGTTTCAGCCCCTCTGTTTCAGCCCCTCTGTTTCAGCCCCTCTGTTTCTCGCCCTCTGTTTCTCGCCCTCTGTTTCAGCCCCTCTGTTTCAGCCCCTCAGTTCCAGGCCCTCTGTTTCTCGTCCTCTGTTTCGGCACCTCTGTTTCTCGCCCTCTCTTTCAGCACCTCTCTTTCTCGCCCTCTGTTGCAGACCCTGTGTTTCAGCCCATCTGTTTCAGCCCCTCTGTTTCAGACCCTCTGTTTCTCGCCCTCTGTTTCAGCCCCTCTGTTTCTCGCCCTCTGTTTCCGCCCCTCTGTTTCTCGCCCTCTGTTGCAGCTCCTCTGTTTCAGCCCCTCTGTTTCAGCCCCTCTGTTTCAGCCCTTCTCTTTCAGCCCCTCTGTTTCAGCCCCTCTGTTTCTCGCCCTCTGTTTCAGACCCTCTGTTTCAGCCCCTCTGTTTCAGTCCCTCTGTTTCAGCCCCTCTGTTTCTCGCCCTCTGTTTCAGCCCCTCTGTTTCTCGCCCTCTGTTTCCGCCCCTCTGTTTCTCGCCCTCTGTTGCAGCCCCTCTGTTTCAGCCCCTCTGTTTCAGCCCCTCTGCTTCAGCCCTTCTGTTTCAGCCCCTCTGTTTCAGCCCCTCTGTTTCAGCCCCTCTGCATCAGCCCCTCTGTTTCTCGCCCTCTGTTTCATCCCCTCTGTTTCTCGCCCTCTGTTTCAGCCCCTCTGATTCAGCCCCTCTGTATCAGCCCCTCTGTTTCAGCCCCTCTGTTTCAGCCCCTCTGTTTCAGCCCCTCTGTTTCTCGCCCTCTGTTTCTCGCTCTCTGTTTCTCGCCCTCTGTTTCTCGCCCTCTGTTTCAGCCCCTCTGTTTCAGCCCCTCTGTTTCAGCCCCTCTGTTTCAGCCCCTCTGTTTCAGCCCCTCTGCTTCAGCCACTCTGTTTCAGCCCCTCTGTTTCAGCCCCTCTGTTTCTCGCCCTCTGTTTCTCGCCCACTGTTTCTCGCACCTCTGTTTCTCGCCCTCTGTTTCAGCCCCTCTGTTTCAG
Organism: Stegostoma tigrinum; assembly: GCF_030684315.1. Classification (NCBI taxonomy): domain Eukaryota; kingdom Metazoa; phylum Chordata; class Chondrichthyes; order Orectolobiformes; family Stegostomatidae; genus Stegostoma; species Stegostoma tigrinum. The sequence continues at coordinate 1,152,241 of NW_026728408.1, forward strand.
CCCCTCTGTTTCAGCCCCTCTGTTTCTCGCCCTCTGTTTCTCGCCCTCTGTTTCAGCCCCTCTGTTTCAGCCCCTCTGTTCCAGGCCCTCTGTTTCTCGTCCTCTGTTTCGGCACCTCTGTTTCTCGCCCTCTCTTTCAGCACCTCTCTTTCTCGCCCTCTGTTGCAGACCCTGTGTTTCAGCCCATCTGTTTCAGCCCCTCTGTTTCAGACCCTCTGTTTCTCGCCCTCTGTTTCAGCCCCTCTGTTTCTCGCCCTCTGTTTCCGCCCCTCTGTTTCTCGCCCTCTGTTGCAGCTCCTCTGTTTCAGCCCCTCTGTTTCAGCCCCTCTGTTTCAGCCCTTCTCTTTCAGCCCCTCTGTTTCAGCCCCTCTGTTTCTCGCCCTCTGTTTCAGACCCTCTGTTTCAGCCCCTCTGTTTCAGTCCCTCTGTTTCAGCCCCTCTGTTTCTCGCCCTCTGTTTCAGCCCCTCTGTTTCTCGCCCTCTGTTTCCGCCCCTCTGTTTCTCGCCCTCTGTTGCAGCCCCTCTGTTTCAGCCCCTCTGTTTCAGCCCCTCTGCTTCAGCCCTTCTGTTTCAGCCCCTCTGTTTCAGCCCCTCTGTTTCAGCCCCTCTGCATCAGCCCCTCTGTTTCTCGCCCTCTGTTTCATCCCCTCTGTTTCTCGCCCTCTGTTTCAGCCCCTCTGTTTCAGCCCCTCTGTATCAGCCCCTCTGTTTCAGCCCCTCTGTTTCTCGCCCTCTGTTTCTCGCCCTCTGTTGCAGCCCCTCTGTTTCAGCCCCTCTGTTTCAGCCCCTCTGTTTCAGCCCCTCTGTTTCAGCCCCTCTGTTTCTCGCCCACTGTTTCAGCCCCTCTGTTTCTCGCCATCTGTTTCAGCCCCTCTGTTTCAGCCCCTCTGTTTCTCGCCCTCTGTTTCAGACCCTCTGTTTCAGCCCCTCTGTTTCAGCCCCTCTGTTTCAGCACCTCTGTTTCTCGCCCTTTGTTTCTCGCCCTCTGTTTCAGCCCCTCTGTTTCTCGCCCTCTGTTTCAGCCCCTCTGTTTCTCGCACTCTGTTTCAGCCCCTCTGTTTCAACCCCTCTGTTTCTCGCCCTCTGTTTCAGCCCTTCTGTTTCAGCCCCTCTGTATCATCCCCTCTGTTTCAGCCCCTCTGTTTCTCGCCCTCTGTTTCTCGCCCTCTGTTTCAGCCCCTCTGTTTCAGCCCCTCTGTTTCAGCCCCTCTGTTTCAGCCCCTCTGTTTCAGCCCCTCTGTTTCTCGCCCTCTGTTTCTCGCCCTCTGTTTCTCGCTCTCTGTTTGTCGCCCTCTGTTTCTCGCCCTCTGTTTCAGCCCCACTGTTTCTGCCCCTCTGTTTCAGCCCCTCTGTTTCAGCCCCTTTGTTTCAGCCCCTCTGTTTCTCGCCCTCTGTTTCTCGCCCTCTGTTTCTTGCCCTCTGTTTCTCGCTCTCTGTTTCTCGCCCTCTGTTTCTCGCCCTCTGTTTCAGCAACTCTGTTTCAGCAACTCTGTTTCAGCCCCTCTGTTTCTCGCCCTCTGTTTCTCGCCCTCTGTTTCTCGCCCTCTGTTTCAGCCCCTCTGTTTCAGCCCCTCTGTTTCAGCCCCTCTGTTTCAGCACCTCTGTTTCTCGCCCTCTGTTTCTCGCCCTCTGTTTCTCGCCCTCTGTTTCTCGCTCTCTGTTTCTCGCCCTCTGTTTCAGCCCCTCTGTTTCTCGCCCACTGTTTCAGCCCCTCTGTTTCTCGCCATCTGTTTCAGCCCCTCTGTTTCTCGCCCTCTGTTTCTCGCCCTCTGTTTCAGCCCCTCTGTTTCAGCCCCTCTGTTTCAGCCCCTCTGTTTCAGCACCTCTGTTTCTCGCCCTTTGTTTCTCGCCCTCTGTTTCAGCCCCTCTGTTTCTCGCCCTCTGTTTCAGCCCCTCTGTTTCTCGCACTCTGTTTTCGCCCCTCTGTTTCAACCCCTCTGTTTCTCGCCCTCTGTTTCAGCCCCTCTGTTTCAGCCCCTCTGTATCAGCCCCTCTGTTTCAGCCCCTCTGTTTCTCGCCCTCTGTTTCTCGCCCTCTGTTTCAGCCCCTCTGTTTCAGCCCCTCTGTTTCAGCCCCTCTGTTTCAGCCCCTCTGATTCTCGCCCTCTGTTTCTCGCCCTCTGTTTCTCGCCCTCTGTTTCTCGCTCTCTGATTGTCGCCCTCTGTTTCTCGCCCTCTGTTTCAGCCCCTCTGTTTCTGCCCCTCTGTTTCAGCCCCTCTGTTTCAGCCCCTCTGTTTCAGCCCCTCTGTTTCTCGCCCTCTGTTTCTCGCCCTCTGTTTCTTGCCCTCTGTTTCTCGCTCTCTGTTTCTCGCCCTCTGTTTCTCGCCCTCTGTTTCAGCACCTCTGTTTCAGCCCCTCTGTTTCAGCCCCTCTGTTTCTCGCCCTCTGTTTCTCGCCCTCTGTTTCTCGCCCTCAGTTTCAGCCCAACTGTTTCAGCCCCTTTGTTTCAGCCCCTCTGTTTCAGCCCCTCTGTTTCTCGCCCACTGTTTCTCGCCCTCTGTTTCAGTCCCTCTGTTTCAGCCCCTCTGTTTCAGCCCCTCTGTTTCAGCCCCTCTGTTTCAGCACCTCTGTTTCAGCCCCTCTGTTTGTCGCCCTCTGTTTCTCGACCTCTGTTTCTCGCCCTCTGTTTCTCGCCCTCTGTTTCAGCCCCTCTGTTTCAGCCCCTCTGTTTCAGCCCCTCTGTTTCTTGCCCTCTGTTTCTCGCCCTCTGTTTCAGCCCCTCTGTTTCTGCCCCTCAGTTCCAGCCCCTCTGTTTCTTGCCCTCTGTTTCAGCACCTCTGTTTCTCGCCCTCTCTTTCAGCCCCTCTCTTTCTCGCCCTCTGTTGCAGGCCCTCTGTTTCAGCCCGTCTGTTTCAGCCCCTCTGTTACAGCCCCTCTGTTTCTCGCCCACTGTTTCAGCCCCTCTGTTTCTCGCCCTCTGTTTCCGCCCCTCTGTTTCTCGCCCTCTGTTGCAGCCCCTCTGTTTCAGCCCCTCTGTTTCAGCCCCTCTGTTTCTCGCCCTCTGTTTCTCGCCCTCTGTTTCTCGCCCTCTGTTTCAGCCCCTCTGTTTCAGCCCCTTTGTTTCAGCGCCTCTGTTTCAGCCCCTCTGTATCTCGCCCTCTGTTTCAGCCCCTCTGTTTCAGCCCCTCTGTTTCAGCCCCTCTGTTTCAGCCCCTCTGTTTCTCGCCCTCTGTTTCTCGCCCTCTGTTTCTCGCCTCTGTTTCTCGCCCTCTGTTTCAGCCCCTCTGTTTCAGCCCCTCTGTTTCAGCCCCTCTGTTTCTCGCCCTCTGTTTCTCGCCCTCTGTTTCTCGCTCTCTGTTTCTCGCCCTCTGTTTCTCGTCCTCTGTTTCAGCCCCTCTGTTTCAGCTCATCTGTTCCTCGCTCTCTGTTTCTCGCCCTCTGTTTCAGCCCCTCTGTTTCTCGCCCACTGTTTCAGCCCCTCTGTTTCTCGCCATCTGTTTCAGCCCCTCTGTTTCAGCCCCTCTGTTTCTCGCCCTCTGTTTCAGCCCCTCTGTTTCAGCCCCTCTGGTTCTCGCCCTCTGTTTCAGCCCCTCTGTTTCAGCACCTCTGTTTCTCGCCCTTTGTTTCTCGCCCTCTGTTTCAGCCCCTCTGTTTCTCGCCCTCTGTTACAGCCCCTCTGTTTCAGTCCCTCTGTTTCAGCCCCTCTGTTTCCGCCCTCTGTTTCAGCCCCTCTGTTTCAGCCCCTCTGTTTCAGCCCTTCTGTTTCTCGCCCTCTGTTTCAGCCCCTCTGTTTCAGCCCCTCTGTTTCAGCCCCTCTGTTTCTCGCCCTCTGTTTCTCGCCCTCTGTTTCTCGCCCTCAGTTTCAGCCCCTCTGTTTCAGCACCTTTGTTTCAGCCCCTCTGTTTCAGCCCCTCTGTTTCTCGCCCACTGTTTCTCGCCCTCTGTTTCAGCCCAAGTGTTTCAGCCACTCTGTTTCAGCCCCTCTGTTTCAGCCCCTCTGTTTCAGCCCCTCTGTTTCTCGCCCTCTGTTTCTCGCCCTCTGTTTCTCGCCCTCTGTTTCTCGCCCTCTGTTTCAGCCCCTCTGTTTCAGCCCCTCTGTTTCAGCCCTTCTGTTTCTCGCACTCTGTTTCTCGCCCTCTGTTTCATCCCCTCTGTTTCAGCCCCTCAGTTCCAGCCCCTCTGTTTCTCGCCCTCTGTTTCAGCACCTGTGTTTCACGCCCTCTCTTTCAGCCCCTCTCTTTCTCGCCCTCTGTTGAAGACCCTCTGTTTCAGTCCCTCTGTTTCTCGCCCTCTGTTTCTCGCCCTCTGTTTCAGCCCCTCTGTTTCAACCCCTCTGTTTCAGCTCCTCTGTTTCTCGCCCTCTGTTTGAGCCCCTCTGTTTCAGCCCCTCTGTTTCAGCCCCTCTGTTTCAGCCCCTCTGTTTCAGCCCCTCTGTTTCTCGCCCTGTGTTTCTCGCCTTCGGTTTCAGCCCCTCTGTTTCTCGCCCTCTGTTTCAGCCCCTCTGTTTCTCGCCCTCTATTTCAGCCCCTCTGTTTCAGCCCCTCTGTTTCAGCCCCTCTGTTTCAGCCCTTCTGTTTCAGCCCCTCTGTTTCAGCCCCTCTGTTTCTCGCCCTCTGTTTCAGACCCTCTGTTTCAGCCCCTCAGTATCAGCCCCTCTGTATCAGCCCCTCTGTTTCTCGCCCTCTGTTTCTCGCCCTCTGTTTCTCGCCCACTGTTTCACCCCCTCTGTTTCAGCCCCTCTGTTTCAGCCCATCTGTTTCAGCCCCACTGTTTCAGCCCCTCTGTTTCAGCCCCTGTGTTTCAGCCACTCTGTTTCTCGCCCTCTGTTTCTCGCTCTCTGTTTCTCGCCCTCTGTTTCAGCCCCTCTGTCTCAGCCCCTCTGTATCAGCACCTCTGTTTCAGCCCATCTGTTTCTCGCCCTCTGTTTCTCGCCCTCAGTTTCAGCCCCTCTGTTTCAGCCCCTCTGTTTCAGCCCCTCTGTTTCAGCCCCTCTGTTTCTCGCCCTCTGTTTCTCGCTCTCTGTTTCTCGCCCTCTGTTTCTCGCCCTCTGTTTCAGCCCCTCTGTTTCAGCCCCTCTGTTTCAGCCCCTCTGTTTCAGCCCCTCTGTTTCAGCCCCTCTGCTTCAGCCACTCTGTTTCAGCCCCTCTGTTTCAGCCCCTCTGTTTCTCGCCCTCTGTTTCTCGCCCACTGTTTCTCGCACCTCTGTTTCTCGCCCTCTGTTTCAGCCCCTCTGTTTCAGCCCCTCTGTTTCAGCCCCTCTGTTTCTCGCCCTCTGTTTCTCGCCCTCTGTTTCAGCCCCTCTGTTTCAGCCCCTCAGTTCCAGGCCCTCTGTTTCTCGTCCTCTGTTTCGGCACCTCTGTTTCTCGCCCTCTCTTTCAGCACCTCTCTTTCTCGCCCTCTGTTGCAGACCCTGTGTTTCAGCCCATCTGTTTCAGCCCCTCTGTTTCAGACCCTCTGTTTCTCGCCCTCTGTTTCAGCCCCTCTGTTTCTCGCCCTCTGTTTCCGCCCCTCTGTTTCTCGCCCTCTGTTGCAGCTCCTCTGTTTCAGCCCCTCTGTTTCAGCCCCTCTGTTTCAGCCCTTCTCTTTCAGCCCCTCTGTTTCAGCCCCTCTGTTTCTCGCCCTCTGTTTCAGACCCTCTGTTTCAGCCCCTCTGTTTCAGTCCCTCTGTTTCAGCCCCTCTGTTTCTCGCCCTCTGTTTCAGCCCCTCTGTTTCTCGCCCTCTGTTTCCGCCCCTCTGTTTCTCGCCCTCTGTTGCAGCCCCTCTGTTTCAGCCCCTCTGTTTCAGCCCCTCTGCTTCAGCCCTTCTGTTTCAGCCCCTCTGTTTCAGCCCCTCTGTTTCAGCCCCTCTGCATCAGCCCCTCTGTTTCTCGCCCTCTGTTTCATCCCCTCTGTTTCTCGCCCTCTGTTTCAGCCCCTCTGATTCAGCCCCTCTGTATCAGCCCCTCTGTTTCAGCCCCTCTGTTTCAGCCCCTCTGTTTCAGCCCCTCTGTTTCTCGCCCTCTGTTTCTCGCTCTCTGTTTCTCGCCCTCTGTTTCTCGCCCTCTGTTTCAGCCCCTCTGTTTCAGCCCCTCTGTTTCAGCCCCTCTGTTTCAGCCCCTCTGTTTCAGCCCCTCTGCTTCAGCCACTCTGTTTCAGCCCCTCTGTTTCAGCCCCTCTGTTTCTCGCCCTCTGTTTCTCGCCCACTGTTTCTCGCACCTCTGTTTCTCGCCCTCTGTTTCAGCCCCTCTGTTTCAGCCCCTCTGTTTCAGCCCCTCTGTTTCTCGCCCTCTGTTTCTCGCCCTCTGTTTCAGCCCCTCTGTTTCAGCCCCTCAGTTCCAGGCCCTCTGTTTCTCGTCCTCTGTTTCGGCACCTCTGTTTCTCGCCCTCTCTTTCAGCACCTCTCTTTCTCGCCCTCTGTTGCAGACCCTGTGTTTCAGCCCATCTGTTTCAGCCCCTCTGTTTCAGACCCTCTGTTTCTCGCCCTCTGTTTCAGCCCCTCTGTTTCTCGCCCTCTGTTTCCGCCCCTCTGTTTCTCGCCCTCTGTTGCAGCTCCTCTGTTTCAGCCCCTCTGTTTCAGCCCCTCTGTTTCAGCCCTTCTCTTTCAGCCCCTCTGTTTCAGCCCCTCTGTTTCTCGCCCTCTGTTTCAGACCCTCTGTTTCAGCCCCTCTGTTTCAGTCCCTCTGTTTCAGCCCCTCTGTTTCTCGCCCTCTGTTTCAGCCCCTCTGTTTCTCGCCCTCTGTTTCCGCCCCTCTGTTTCTCGCCCTCTGTTGCAGCCCCTCTGTTTCAGCCCCTCTGTTTCAGCCCCTCTGCTTCAGCCCTTCTGTTTCAGCCCCTCTGTTTCAGCCCCTCTGTTTCAGCCCCTCTGCATCAGCCCCTCTGTTTCTCGCCCTCTGTTTCATCCCCTCTGTTTCTCGCCCTCTGTTTCAGCCCCTCTGTTTCAGCCCCTCTGTATCAGCCCCTCTGTTTCAGCCCCTCTGTTTCTCGCCCTCTGTTTCTCGCCCTCTGTTGCAGCCCCTCTGTTTCAGCCCCTCTGTTTCAGCCCCTCTGTTTCAGCCCCTCTGTTTCAGCCCCTCTGTTTCTCGCCCTCTGCTTCTCGCCCTCTGTTTCAGCCCCTCTGTTTCAGCCCCTCTGTTTCAGCCCCTCTGATTCTCGCCCTCTGTTTCTCGCCCTCTGTTTCTCGCCCTCTGTTTCTCGCTCTCTGTTTCTCGCCCTCTGTTTCTCGCCCTCTGTTTCAGCCCCTCTGTTTCTGCCCCTCTGTTTCAGCCCCTCAGTTTCAGCCCCTCTGTTTCAGCCCCACTGTTTCTCGCCCTCTGTTTCTCGCCCTCTGTTTCTCGCCCTCTGTTTCTCGCCCTCTGTTTCTCAAAAATCTGTTTCAGCCCCTCTGTTTCAGCCCCTCTGTTTCAGCCCCTCTCTATCAGCCCCTCTGTTTCAGCCCCTCTGTTTCTCGCCCTTTGTTTCTCGCCCTCTGTTTCAGCCCCTCTGTTTTAGCCTTTCTGTTTCAGCCCGTCTGTTTCAGTCCCTCTGTTTCAGCACCTCTGTTTCAGCCCCTCTGTTTCTCGCCCACTGTTTCTCGCCCTCTGTTTTTCGCCCTCTGTTTCTCGCCCTCTGTTTCTCGCCCTCTGTTTCAGCCCCTCTGTTTCAGTCCCTCTGTTGCAGCCCCTCTGTTTCTCGCCCTCTGTTTCTCTCCCTCTGTTTCAGCCCCTCTGTTTCAGCCCCTCTGTTTCAGCCCCTCTGTTTCTCGCCCTCTGTTTCAGCCCCTCTGTTTCATCCCCTCTGTTTCTCGCCCTCTGTTTCAGCCCCTCTGTTTCAGCCCCTCTGTATCAGCCCCTCTGTTTCAGCCCCTCTGTTTCTCGCCCTCTGTTTCTCGCCCTCTGTTTCAGCCCCTCTGTTTCAGCCCCTCTGTTTCAGCCCCTCTGTTTCAGCCCCTCTGTTTCTCGCCCTCTGTTTCTCGCCCTCTGTTTCTCGCCCTCTGTTTCTCGCTCTCTGTTTCTCGCCCTCTGTTTCAGCCCCTCTGTTTCTCGCCATCTGTTTCAGCCCCTCTGTTTCAGCCCCTCTGTTTCTCGCCCACTGTTTCAGCCCCTCTGTTTCTCGCCATCTGTTTCAGCCCCTCTGTTTCAGCCCCTCTGTTTCTCGCCCTCTGTTTCAGACCCTCTGTTTCAGCCCCTCTGTTTCAGCCCCTCTGTTTCAGCACCTCTGTTTCTCGCCCTTTGTTTCTCGCCCTCTGTTTCAGCCCCTCTGTTTCTCGCCCTCTGTTTCAGCCCCTCTGTTTCTCGCACTCTGTTTCAGCCCCTCTGTTTCAACCCCTCTGTTTCTCGCCCTCTGTTTCAGCCCCTCTGTTTCAGCCCCTCTGTATCATCCCCTCTGTTTCAGCCCCTCTGTTTCTCGCCCTCTGTTTCTCGCCCTCTGTTTCAGCCCCTCTGTTTCAGCACCTCTGTTTCAGCCCCTCTGTTTCAGCCCCTCTGTTTCAGCCCCACTGTTTCTCGCCCTCTGTTTCTCGCCCTCTGTTTCTCGCTCTCTGTTTGTCGCCCTCTGTTTCTCGCCCTCTGTTTCAGCCCCACTGTTTCTGCCCCTCTGTTTCAGCCCCTCTGTTTCAGCCCCTTTGTTTCAGCCCCTCTGTTTCTCGCCCTCTGTTTCTCGCCCTCTGTTTCTTGCCCTCTGTTTCTCGCTCTCTGTTTCTCGCCCTCTGTTTCTCGCCCTCTGTTTCAGCAACTCTGTTTCAGCCACTCTGTTTCAGCCCCTCTGTTTCTCGCCCTCTGTTTCTCGCCCTCTGTTTCTCGCCCTCTGTTTCAGCCCCTCTGTTTCAGCCCCTCTGTTTCAGCCCCTCTGTTTCAGCACCTCTGTTTCTCGCCCTCTGTTTCTCGCCCTCTGTTTCTCGCCCTCTGTTTCTCGCTCTCTGTTTCTCGCCCTCTGTTTCAGCCCCTCTGTTTCTCGCCCACTGTTTCAGCCCCTCTGTTTCTCGCCATCTGTTTCAGCCCCTCTGTTTCAGCCCCTCTGTTTCTCGCCCTCTGTTTCAGACCCTCTGTTTCAGCCCCTCTGTTTCAGCCCCTCTGTTTCAGCACCTCTGTTTCTCGCCCTTTGTTTCTCGCCCTCTGTTTCAGCCCCTCTGTTTCTCGCCCTCTGTTTCAGCCCCTCTGTTTCTCGCACTCTGTTTTCGCCCCTCTGTTTCAACCCCTCTGTTTCTCGCCCTCTGTTTCAGCCCCTCTGTTTCAGCCCCTCTGTATCAGCCCCTCTGTTTCAGCCCCTCTGTTTCTCGCCCTCTGTTTCTCGCCCTCTGTTTCAGCCCCTCTGTTTCAGCCCCTCTGTTTCAGCCCCTCTGTTTCAGCCCCTCTGATTCTCGCCCTCTGTTTCTCGCCCTCTGTTTCTCGCCCTCTGTTTCTCGCTCTCTGTTTGTCGCCCTCTGTTTCTCGCCCTCTGTTTCAGCCCCTCTGTTTCTGCCCCTCTGTTTCAGCCCCTCTGTTTCAGCCCCTCTGTTTCAGCCCCTCTGTTTCTCGCCCTCTGTTTCTCGCCCTCTGTTTCTTGCCCTCTGTTTCTCGCTCTCTGTTTCTCGCCCTCTGTTTCTCGCCCTCTGTTTCAGCACCTCTGTTTCAGCCCCTCTGTTTCAGCCCCTCTGTTTCTCGCCCTCTGTTTCTCGCCCTCTGTTTCTCGCCCTCAGTTTCAGCCCAACTGTTTCAGCCCCTTTGTTTCAGCCCCTCTGTTTCAGCCCCTCTGTTTCTCGCCCACTGTTTCTCGCCCTCTGTTTCAGTCCCTCTGTTTCAGCCCCTCTGTTTCAGCCCCTCTGTTTCAGCCCCTCTGTTTCAGCACCTCTGTTTCAGCCCCTCTGTTTCTCGCCCTCTGTTTCTCGACCTCTGTTTCTCGCCCTCTGTTTCTCGCCCTCTGTTTCAGCCCCTCTGTTTCAGCCCCTCTGTTTCAGCCCCTCTGTTTCTTGCCCTCTGTTTCTCGCCCTCTGTTTCAGCCCCTCTGTTTCTGCCCCTCAGTTCCAGCCCCTCTGTTTCTTGCCCTCTGTTTCAGCACCTCTGTTTCTCGCCCTCTCTTTCAGCCCCTCTCTTTCTCGCCCTCTGTTGCAGGCCCTCTGTTTCAGCCCGTCTGTTTCAGCCCCTCTGTTACAGCCCCTCTGTTTCTCGCCCTCTGTTTCAGCCCCTCTGTTTCTCGCCCTCTGTTTCCGCCCCTCTGTTTCTCGCCCTCTGTTGCAGCCCCTCTGTTTCAGCCCCTCTGTTTCAGCCCCTCTGTTTCAGCTCCTCTGTTTCAGACCCTCTGTTTCTCGCCCTCTGTTTCTCGCCCTCTGTTTCAGCCCCTCTGTTTCAGCCCCACTGTTTTAGCCCCTCTGTTTCTCGCCCTCTGTTTCAGCCCCTCTGTTTCAGCCCCTCTGTTTCAGCCCCTCTGTTTCAGGCCCACTGTTTCAGACCCTCTGTTTCTCGCCATCTGTTTCAGCCCCTCTGTTTCAGCCCCTCTGTTTCCCGCCCTCTGTTTCAGCCCCTCTGTTCCAGCCCCTCTGTTTCAGCCCCTCTTTTTCAGCCCCTCTGTTTCTCGCCCTCTATTTCTCGCCGTCTGTTTCTCGCTCTCTGTTTCAGCCCCTCTGTTTCTCGCCCTCTGTTTCAGCCCCTCTGTTTCAGTCACTCTGTTTCAGCTCCTCTGTTTCTCGCCCTCTGTTTCTCGCCCACTGTTTCTCGCCCTCTGTTTCAGCCCCTCTGTTTCAGCCCCTCTGTTTCAGCCCCTCTGTTTCAGCCCCTCTGTTTCTCGCCCTCTGTTTCTCGCTCTCTCTTTCTCGACCTCTGTTTCTCGCCCTCTGTTTCAGCACCTCTGTTTCAGCCCCTCTGTTTCAGCCCCTCTGTTTCTCGCCCTCTGTTTCTCGCCCTCTGTTTCTCGCCCTCTGTTTCAGCCCCTCTGTTTCAGCCCCTTTGTTTCAGCGCCTCTGTTTCAGCCCCTCTGTATCTCGCCCTCTGTTTCAGCCCCTCTATTTCAGCCCCTCTGTTTCAGCCCCTCTGTTTCAGCCCCTCTGTTTCTCGCCCTCTGTTCTCGCCCTCTGTTTCTCGCCCTCTGTTTCTCGCCCTCTGTTTCAGCCCCTCTGTTTCAGCCCCTCTGTTTCAGCCCCTCTGTTTCTCGCCCTCTGTTTCTCGCCCTCTGTTTCTCGCTCTCTGTTTCTCGCCCTCTGTTTCTCGTCCTCTGTTTCAGCCCCTCTGTTTCAGCTCATCTGTTCCTCGCTCTCTGTTTCTCGCCCTCTGTTTCAGCCCCTCTGTTTCTCGCCCACTGTTTCAGCCCCTCTGTTTCTCGCCATCTGTTTCAGCCCCTCTGTTTCAGCCCCTCTGTTTCTCGCCCTCTGTTTCAGCCCCTCTGTTTCAGCCCCTCTGGTTCTCGCCCTCTGTTTCAGCCCCTCTGTTTCAGCACCTCTGTTTCTCGCCCTTTGTTTCTCGCCCTCTGTTTCAGCCCCTCTGTTTCTCGCCCTCTGTTACAGCCCCTCTGTTTCAGTCCCTCTGTTTCAGCCCCTCTGTTTCCGCCCTCTGTTTCAGCCCCTCTGTTTCAGCCCCTCTGTTTCAGCCCTTCTGTTTCTCGCCCTCTGTTTCAGCCCCTCTGTTTCAGCCCCTCTGTTTCAGCCCCTCTGTTTCTCGCCCTCTGTTTCTCGCCCTCTGTTTCTCGCCCTCAGTTTCAGCCCCTCTGTTTCAGCACCTTTGTTTCAGCCCCTCTGTTTCAGCCCCTCTGTTTCTCGCCCACTGTTTCTCGCCCTCTGTTTCAGCCCAAGTGTTTCAGCCACTCTGTTTCAGCCCCTCTGTTTCAGCCCCTCTGTTTCAGCCCCTCTGTTTCTCGCCCTCTGTTTCTCGCCCTCTGTTTCTCGCCCTCTGTTTCTCGCCCTCTGTTTCAGCCCCTCTGTTTCAGCCCCTCTGTTTCAGCCCTTCTGTTTCTCGCACTCTGTTTCTCGCCCTCTGTTTCATCCCCTCTGTTTCAGCCCCTCAGTTCCAGCCCCCCTGTTTCTCGCCCTCTGTTTCAGCACCTGTGTTTCACGCCCTCTCTTTCAGCCCCTCTCTTTCTCGCCCTCTGTTGAAGACCCTCTGTTTCAGTCCCTCTGTTTCTCGCCCTCTGTTTCTCGCCCTCTGTTTCAGCCCCTCTGTTTCAACCCCTCTGTTTCAGCTCCTCTGTTTCTCGCCCTCTGTTTGAGCCCCTCTGTTTCAGCCCCTCTGTTTCAGCCCCTCTGTTTCAGCCCCTCTGTTTCAGCCCCTCTGTTTCTCGCCCTCTGTTTCTCGCCTTCGGTTTCAGCCCCTCTGTTTCTCGCCCTCTGTTTCAGCCCCTCTGTTTCTCGCCCTCTATTTCAGCCCCTCTGTTTCAGCCCCTCTGTTTCAGCCCCTCTGTTTCAGCCCTTCTGTTTCAGCCCCTCTGTTTCAGCCCCTCTGTTTCTCGCCCTCTGTTTCAGACCCTCTGTTTCAGCCCCTCAGTATCAGCCCCTCTGTATCAGCCCCTCTGTTTCTCGCCCTCTGTTTCTCGCCCTCTGTTTCTCGCCCACTGTTTCACCCCCTCTGTTTCAGCCCCTCTGTTTCAGCCCATCTGTTTCAGCCCCACTGTTTCAGCCCCTCTGTTTCAGCCCCTGTGTTTCAGCCACTCTGTTTCTCGCCCTCTGTTTCTCGCTCTCTGTTTCTCGCCCTCTGTTTCAGCCCCTCTGTTTCAGCCCCTCTGTATCAGCACCTCTGTTTCAGCCCATCTGTTTCTCGCCCTCTGTTTCTCGCCCTCAGTTTCAGCCCCTCTGTTTCAGCCCCTCTGTTTCAGCCCCTCTGTTTCAGCCCCTCTGTTTCTCGCCCTCTGTTTCTCGCTCTCTGTTTCTCGCCCTCTGTTTCTCGCCCTCTGTTTCAGCCCCTCTGTTTCAGCCCCTCTGTTTCAGCCCCTCTGTTTCAGCCCCTCTGTTTCAGCCCCTCTGCTTCAGCCACTCTGTTTCAGCCCCTCTGTTTCAGCCCCTCTGTTTCTCGCCCTCTGTTTCTCGCCCACTGTTTCTCGCACCGATGTTTCTCGCCCTCTGTTTCAGCCCCTCTGTTTCAGCCCCTCTGTTTCAGCCCCTCTGTTTCTCGCCCTCTGTTTCTCGCCCTCTGTTTCAGCCCCTCTGTTTCAGCCCCTCAGTTCCAGGCCCTCTGTTTCTCGTCCTCTGTTTCGGCACCTCTGTTTCTCGCCCTCTCTTTCAGCACCTCTCTTTCTCGCCCTCTGTTGCAGACCCTGTGTATCAGCCCATCTGTTTCAGCCCCTCTGTTTCAGACCCTCTGTTTCTCGCCCTCTGTTTCAGCCCCTCTGTTTCTCGCCCTCTGTTTCCGCCCCTCTGTTTCTCGCCCTCTGTTGCAGCTCCTCTGTTTCAGCCCCTCTGTTTCAGCCCCTCTGTTTCAGCCCTTCTCTTTCAGCCCCTCTGTTCCAGCCCCTCTGTTTCGAGCCCTCTGTTTCAGACCCTCTGTTTCAGCCCCTCTGTTTCAGTCCCTCTGTTTCAGCCCCTCTGTTTCTCGCCCTCTGTTTCAGCCCCTCTGTTTCTCGCCCTCTGTTTCCGCCCCTCTGTTTCTCGCCCTCTGTTGCAGCCCCTCTGTTTCAGCCCCTCTGTTTCAGCCCCTCTGCTTCAGCCCTTCTGTTTCAGCCCCTCTGTTTCAGCCCCTCTGTTTCAGCCCCTCTGCATCAGCCCCTCTGTTTCTCGCCCTCTGTTTCATCCCCTCTGTTTCTCGCCCTCTGTTTCAGCCCCTCTGTTTCAGCCCCTCTGTATCAGCCCCTCTGTTTCAGCCCCTCTGTTTCTCGCCCTCTGTTTCTCGCCCTCTGTTGCAGCCCCTCTGTTTCAGCCCCTCTGTTTCAGCCCCTCTGTTTCAGCCCCTCTGTTTCAGCCCCTCTGTTTCTCGCCCTCTGCTTCTCGCCCTCTGTTTCAGCCCCTCTGTTTCAGCCCCTCTGTTTCAGCCCCTCTGATTCTCGCCCTCTGTTTCTCGCCCTCTGTTTCTCGCCCTCTGTTTCTCGCTCTCTGTTTCTCGCCCTCTGTTTCTCGCATTCTGTTTCAGCCCCTCTGTTTCTGCCCCTCTGTTTCAGCCCCTCAGTTTCAGCCCCTCTGTTTCAGCCCCACTGTTTCTCGCCCTCTGTTTCTCGCCCTCTGTTTCTCGCCCTCTGTTTCTCGCCCTCTGTTTCTCAAAAATCTGTTTCAGCCCCTCTGTTTCAGCCCCTCTGTTTCAGCCCCTCTCTATCAGCCCCTCTGTTTCAGCCCCTCTGTTTCTCGCCCTCTGTTTCTCGCCCTCTGTTTCAGCCCCTCTGTTTCAGCCTTTCTGTTTCAGCCCCTCTGTTTCAGTCCCTCTGTTTCAGCACCTCTGTTTCAGCCCCTCTGTTTCTCGCCCACTGTTTCTCGCCCTCTGTTTTTCGCCCTCTGTTTCTCGCCCTCTGTTTCTCGCCCTCTGTTTCAGCCCCTCTGTTTCAGTCCCTCTGTTGCAGCCCCTCTGTTTCTCGCCCTCTGTTTCTCTCCCTCTGTTTCAGCCCCTCTGTTTCAGCCCCTCTGTTTCAGCCCCTCTGTTTCTCGCCCTCTGTTTCAGCCCCTCTGTTTCATCCCCTCTGTTTCTCGCCCTCTGTTTCAGCCCCTCTGTTTCAGCCCCTCTGTATCAGCCCCTCTGTTTCAGCCCCTCTGTTTCTCGCCCTCTGTTTCTCGCCCTCTGTTTCAGCCCCTCTGTTTCAGCCCCTCTGTTTCAGCCCCTCTGTTTCAGCCCCTCTGTTTCTCGCCCTCTGTTTCTCGCCCTCTGTTTCTCGCCCTCTGTTTCTCGCTCTCTGTTTCTCGCCCTCTGTTTCAGCCCCTCTGTTTCTCGCCATCTGTTTCAGCCCCTCTGTTTCAGCCCCTCTGTTTCTCGCCCACTGTTTCAGCCCCTCTGTTTCTCGCCATCTGTTTCAGCCCCTCTGTTTCAGCCCCTCTGTTTCTCGCCCTCTGTTTCAGACCCTCTGTTTCAGCCCCTCTGTTTCAGCCCCTCTGTTTCAGCACCTCTGTTTCTCGCCCTTTGTTTCTCGCCCTCTGTTTCAGCCCCTCTGTTTCTCGCCCTCTGTTTCAGCCCCTCTGTTTCTCGCACTCTGTTTCAGCCCCTCTGTTTCAACCCCTCTGTTTCTCGCCCTCTGTTTCAGCCCCTCTGTTTCAGCCCCTCTGTATCATCCCCTCTGTTTCAGCCCCTCTGTTTCTCGCCCTCTGTTTCTCGCCCTCTGTTTCAGCCCCTCTGTTTCAGCCCCTCTGTTTCAACCCCTCTGTTTCAGCTCCTCTGTTTCAGCCCCTCTGTTTCTCGCCCTCTGTTTCTCGCCCTCTGTTTCTCGCTCTCTGTTTGTCGCCCTCTGTTTCTCGCCCTCTGTTTCAGCCCCACTGTTTCTGCCCCTCTGTTTCAGCCCCTCTGTTTCAGCCCCTTTGTTTCAGCCCCTCTGTTTCTCGCCCTCTGTTTCTCGCCCTCTGTTTCTTGCCCTCTGTTTCTCGCTCTCTGTTTCTCGCCCTCTGTTTCTCGCCCTCTGTTTCAGCAACTCTGTTTCAGCCACTCTGTTTCAGCCCCTCTGTTTCTCGCCCTCTGTTTCTCGCCCTCTGTTTCACGCCCTCTGTTTCAGCCCCTCTGTTTCAGCCCCTCTGTTTCAGCCCCTCTGTTTCAGCACCTCTGTTTCTCGCCCTCTGTTTCTCGCCCTCTGTTTCTCGCCCTCTGTTTCTCGCTCTCTGTTTCTCGCCCTCTGTTTCAGCCCCTCTGTTTCTCGCCCACTGTTTCAGCCCCTCTGTTTCTCGCCATCTGTTTCAGCCCCTCTGTTTCAGCCCCTCTGTTTCTCGCCCTCTGTTTCAGACCCTCTGTTTCAGCCCCTCTGTTTCAGCCCCTCTGTTTCAGCACCTCTGTTTCTCGCCCTTTGTTTCTCGCCCTCTGTTTCAGCCCCTCTGTTTCTCGCCCTCTGTTTCAGCCCCTCTGTTTCTCGCACTCTGTTTTCGCCCCTCTGTTTCAACCCCTCTGTTTCTCGCCCTCTGTTTCAGCCCCTCTGTTTCAGCCCCTCTGTATCAGCCCCTCTGTTTCAGCCCCTCTGTTTCTCGCCCTCTGTTTCTCGCCCTCTGTTTCAGCCCCTCTGTTTCAGCCCCTCTGTTTCAGCCCCTCTGTTTCAGCCCCTCTGATTCTCGCCCTCTGTTTCTCGCCCTCTGTTTCTCGCCCTCTGTTTCTCGCTCTCTGTTTGTCGCCCTCTCTTTCTCGCCCTCTGTTTCAGCCCCTCTGTTTCTGCCCCTCTGTTTCAGCCCCTCTGTTTCAGCCCCTCTGTTTCAGCCCCTCTGTTTCTCGCCCTCTGTTTCTCGCCCTCTGTTTCTTGCCCTCTGTTTCTCGCTCTCTGTTTCTCGCCCTCTGTTTCTCGCCCTCTGTTTCAGCACCTCTGTTTCAGCCCCTCTGTTTCAGCCCCTCTGTTTCTCGCCCTCTGTTTCTCGCCCTCTGTTTCTCGCCCTCAGTTTCAGCCCAACTGTTTCAGCCCCTTTGTTTCAGCCCCTCTGTTTCAGCCCCTCTGTTTCTCGCCCACTGTTTCTCGCCCTCTGTTTCAGTCCCTCTGTTTCAGCCCCTCTGTTTCAGCCCCTCTGTTTCAGCCCCTCTGTTTCAGCACCTCTGTTTCAGCCCCTCTGTTTCTCGCCCTCTGTTTCTCGACCTCTGTTTCTCGCCCTCTGTTTCTCGCCCTCTGTTTCAGCCCCTCTGTTTCAGCCCCTCTGTTTCAGCCCCTCTGTTTCTTGCCCTCTGTTTCTCGCCCTCTGTTTCAGCCCCTCTGTTTCTGCCCCTCAGTTCCAGCCCCTCTGTTTCTTGCCCTCTGTTTCAGCACCTCTGTTTCTCGCCCTCTCTTTCAGCCCCTCTCTTTCTCGCCCTCTGTTGCAGGCCCTCTGTTTCAGCCCGTCTGTTTCAGCCCCTCTGTTACAGCCCCTCTGTTTCTCGCCCTCTGTTTCAGCCCCTCTGTTTCTCGCCCTCTGTTTCCGCCCCTCTGTTTCTCGCCCTCTGTTGCAGCCCCTCTGTTTCAGCCCCTCTGTTTCAGCCCCTCTGTTTCAGCTCCTCTGTTTCAGACCCTCTGTTTCTCGCCCTCTGTTTCTCGCCCTCTGTTTCAGCCCCTCTGTTTCAGCCCCTCTGTTTTAGCCCCTCTGTTTCTCGCCCTCTGTTTCAGCCCCTCTGTTTCAGCCCCTCTGTTTCAGCCCCTCTGTTTCAGGCCCACTGTTTCAGACCCTCTGTTTCTCGACATCTGTTTCAGCCCCTCTGTTTCAGCCCCTCTGTTTCTCGCCCTCTGTTTCAGCCCCTCTGTTCCAGCCCCTCTGTTTCAGCCCCTCTTTTTCAGCCCCTCTGTTTCTCGCCCTCTATTTCTCGCCGTCTGTTTCTCGCTCTCTGTTTCAGCCCCTCTGTTTCTCGCCCTCTGTTTCAGCCCCTCTGTTTCAGCCACTCTGTTTCAGCTCCTCTGTTTCTCGCCCTCTGTTTCTCGCCCACTGTTTCTCGCCCTCTGTTTCAGCCCCTCTGTTTCAGCCCCTCTGTTTCAGCCCCTCTGTTTCAGCCCCTCTGTTTCTCGCCCTCTGTTTCTCGCTCTCTCTTTCTCGACCTCTGTTTCTCGCCCTCTGTTTCAGCACCTCTGTTTCAGCCCCTCTGTTTCAGCCCCTCTGTTTCTCGCCCTCTGTTTCTCGCCCTCTGTTTCTCGCCCTCTGTTTCAGCCCCTCTGTTTCAGCCCCTTTGTTTCAGCGCCTCTGTTTCAGCCCCTCTGTATCTCGCCCTCTGTTTCAGCCCCTCTGTTTCAGCCCCTCTGTTTCAGCCCCTCTGTTTCAGCCCCTCTGTTTCTCGCCCTCTGTTTCTCGCCCTCTGTTTCTCGCCCTCTGTTTCTCGCCCTCTGTTTCAGCCCCTCTGTTTCAGCCCCTCTGTTTCAGCCCCTCTGTTTCTCGCCCTCTGTTCCTCGCTCTCTGTTTCTCGCCCTCTGTTTCAGCCCCTCTGTTTCTCGCCCACTGTTTCAGCCCCTCTGTTTCTCGCCATCTGTTTCAGCCCCTCTGTTTCAGCCCCTCTGTTTCTCGCCCTCTGTTTCAGCCCCTCTGTTTCAGCCCCTCTGGTTCTCGCCCTCTGTTTCAGCCCCTCTGTTTCAGCACCTCTGTTTCTCGCCCTTTGTTTCTCGCCCTCTGTTTCAGCCCCTCTGTTTCTCGCCCTCTGTTACAGCCCCTCTGTTTCAGTCCCTCTGTTTCAGCCCCTCTGTTTCCGCCCTCTGTTTCAGCCCCTCTGTTTCAGCCCCTCTGTTTCAGCCCTTCTGTTTCTCGCCCTCTGTTTCAGCCCCTCTGTTTCAGCCCCTCTGTTTCAGCCACTCTGTTTCAGCCCCTCTGTTTCTCGCCCTCTGTTTCTCGCCCTCTGTTTCTCGCCCTCTGTGTAAGCCCCTCTGTTTCAGCCCCTCTGTTTCAGCCCCTCTGTTTCTCGCCCTCTGTTTCTCGCCCTCTGTTTCTCGCCCTCTGTTTCTCGCTCTTTGTTTCTCGCCCTCTGTTTCTCGCCCTCTGTTTCAGCCCCTCTGTTTCAGCCCCTCTGTTTCAGCCCCTCTGTTTAATCCCCTCTGTTTCAGCCCCTCTGTTTCAGCCCCTCTGTTTCTCGCCTTCTGTTTCTCGCCCTCTGTTTCTCGCCCTCAGTTTCAGCCCCTCTGTTTCAGCCCCTTTGTTTCAGCCCCTCTGTTTCAGCCCCTCTGTTTCTCGCCAACTGTTTCTCGCCCACTGTTTCAGCCCCTCTGTTTCAGCCCCTCTGTTTCAGCCCCTCTGTTTCAGCCCCTCTGTTTCAGCACCTCTGTTTCAGCCCCTCTGTTTCTCGCCCTCTGTTTCTCGCCCTCTGTTTCTCGCCCTCTGTTTCTCGCCCTCTGTTTCAGCCCCTCTGTTTCAGCCCCTCTGTTTCAGCCCCTCTGTTTCTCGCCCTCTGTTTCTCGCCCTCTGTTTCAGCCCCTCTGTTACTGCCCCTCAGTTCCAGCCCCTCTGTTTCTTGCCCTCTGTTTCAGCACCTCTGTTTCTCGCCCTCTCTTTCAGCCCCTCTCTTTCTCGCCCTCTGTTGCAGACCCTCTGTTTCAGCCCGTCTATTTCAGCCCCTCTGTTTCAGCCCCTCTGTTTCTCGCCCTCTGTTTCCGCCCCTCTGTTTCTCGCCCTCTGTTGCAGCCCCTCTGTTTCAGCCCCTCTGTTTCAGCCCCTCTGTTTCAGCCCCTCTGTTTCAGCCCCTTTGTTTCAGCCCCTCTGTTTCTCGCCCTCTGTTTCTCGCCCTCTGTTTCTTGCCCTCTGTTTCTCGCTCTCTGTTTCTCGCCCTCTGTTTCTCGCCCTCTGTTTCAGCAACTCTGTTTCAGCCACTCTGTTTCAGCCCCTCTGTTTCTCGCCCTCTGTTTCTCGCCCTCTGTTTCTCGCCCTCTGTTTCAGCCCCTCTGTTTCAGCCCCTCTGTTTCATCCCCTCTGTTTCAGCCCCTCTGTTTCTCGCCCTCTGTTTCTCGCCCTCTGTTTCTCGCCCTCTGTTTCTCGCTCTCTGTTTCTCGCCCTCTGTTTCAGCCCCTCTGTTTCTCGCCCACTGTTTCAGCCCCTCTGTTTCTCGCCATCTGTTTCAGCCCCTCTGTTTCAGCCCCTCTGTTTCAGCCCCTCTGTTTCAGCACCTCTGTTTCCCGCCCTTTGTTTCTCGCCCTCTGTTTCAGCCCCTCTGTTTCTCGCCCTCTGATTCAGCCCCTCTGTTTCTCGCACTCTGTTTTAGCCCCTCTGTTTCAACCCCTCTGTTTCTCGCCCTCTGTTTCAGCCCCTCTGTTTCAGCCCCTCTGTTTCTCGCCCTCTGTTTCTCGCCCTCTGTTTCAGCCCCTCTGTTTCAGCCCCTCTGTTTCAGCCCCTCTGTTTCAGCCCCTCTGATTCTCGCCCTCTGTTTCTCGCCCTCTGTTTCTCGCCCTCTGTTTCTCGCTCTCTGTTTGTCGCCCTCTGTTTCTCGCCCTCTGTTTCAGCCCCTCTGTTTCTGCCCCTCTGTTTCAGCCCCTCTGTTTCAGCCCCTCTGTTTCAGCCCCTCTGTTTCTCGCCCTCTGTTTCTCGCCCTCTGTTTCTTGCCCTCTGTTTCTCGCTCTCTGTTTCTCGCCCTCTGTTTCTCGCCCTCTGTTTCAGCACCTCTGTTTCAGCCCCTCTGTTTCAGCCCCTCTGTTTCTCGCCCTCTGTTTCTCGCCCTCTGTTTCTCGCCCTCAGTTTCAGCCCAACTGTTTCAGCCCCTTTGTTTCAGCCCCTCTGTTTCAGCCCCTCTGTTTCTCGCCCACTGTTTCTCGCCCTCTGTTTCAGTCCCTCTGTTTCAGCCCCTCTGTTTCAGCCCCTCTGTTTCAGCCCCTCTGTTTCAGCCCCTCTGTTTCTTGCCCTCTGTTTCTCGCCCTCTGTTTCAGCCCCTCTGTTTCTGCCCCTCAGTTCCAGCCCCTGTTTCTTGCCCTCTGTTTCAGCACCTCTGTTTCTCGCCCTCTCTTTCAGCCCCTCTCTTTCTCGCCCTCTGTTGCAGGCCCTCTGTTTCAGCCCGTCTGTTTCAGCCCCTCTGTTACAGCCCCTCTGTTTCTCGCCCTCTGTTTCAGCCCCTCTGTTTCTCGCCCTCTGTTTCCGCCCCTCTGTTTCTCGCCCTCTGTTGCAGCCCCTCTGTTTCAGCCCCTCTGTTTCAGCCCCTCTGTTTCAGCTCCTCTGTTTCAGACCCTCTGTTTCTCGCCCTCTGTTTCTCGCCCTCTGTTTCAGCCCCTCTGTTTCAGCCCCTCTGTTTTAGCCCCTCTGTTTCTCGCCCTCTGTTTCAGCCCCTCTGTTTCAGCCCCTCTGTTTCAGCCCCTCTGTTTCAGGCCCACTGTTTCAGACCCTCTGTTTCTCGCCATCTGTTTCAGCCCCTCTGTTTCAGCCCCTCTGTTTCTCGCCCTCTGTTTCAGCCCCTCTTTTTCAGACCCTCTGTTTCTCGCCCTCTGTTTCTCGCCGTCTGTTTCTCGCTCTCTGTTTCAGCCCCTCTGTTTCTCGCCCTCTGTTTCAGCCCCTCTGTTTCAGCCACTCTGTTTCAGCTCCTCTGTTTCTCGCCCTCTGTTTCTCGCCCACTGTTTCTCGCCCTCTGTTTCAGCCCCTCTGTTTCAGCCCCTCTGTTTCAGCCCCTCTGTTTCAGCCCCTCTGTTTCTCGCCCTCTGTTTCTCGCTCTCTCTTTCTCGACCTCTGTTTCTCGCCCTCTGTTTCAGCACCTCTGTTTCAGCCCCTCTGTTTCAGCCCCTCTGTTTCTCGCCCTCTGTTTCTCGCCCTCTGTTTCTCGCCCTCTGTTTCAGCCCCTCTGTTTCAGCCCCTTTGTTTCAGCGCCTCTGTTTCAGCCCCTCTGTATCTCGCCCTCTGTTTCAGCCCCTCTGTTTCAGCCCCTCTGTTTCAGCCCCTCTGTTTCAGCCCCTCTGTTTCTCGCCCTCTGTTTCTCGCCCTCTGTTTCTCGCCCTCTGTTTCTCGCCCTCTGTTTCAGCCCCTCTGTTTCAGCCCCTCTGTTTCAGCCCCTCTGTTTCTCGCCCTCTGTTTCTCGCCCTCTGTTTCTCGCTCTCTGTTTCTCGCCCTCTGTTTCTCGTCCTCTGTTTCAGCCCCTCTGTTTCAGCTCATCTGTTCCTCGCTCTCTGTTTCTCGCCCTCTGTTTCAGCCCCTCTGTTTCTTGCCCACTGTTTCAGCCCCTCTGTTTCAGCCCCTCTGGTTCTCGCCCTCTGTTTCAGCCACTCTGTTTCAGCACCTCTGTTTCTCGCCCTTTGTTTCTCGCCCTCTGTTTCAGCCCCTCTGTTTCTCGCCCTCTGTTACAGCCCCTCTGTTTCAGTCCCTCTGTTTCAGCCCCTCTGTTTCCGCCCTCTGTTTCAGCCCCTCTGTTTCAGCCCCTATGTTTCAGCCCCTCTGTTTCTCGCCCTCTGTTTCAGCCCCTCTGTTTCAGCCCCTCTGTTTCAGCCACTCTGTTTCAGCCCCTCTGTTTCTCGCCCTCTGTTTCTCGCCCTCTGTTTCTCGCCCTCTGTTTAAGCCCCTCTGTTTCAGCCCCTCTGTTTCAGCCCCTCTGTTTCTCGCCCTCTGTTTCTCGCCCTCTGTTTCTCGCCCTCTGTTTCTCGCTCTTTGTTTCTCGCCCTCTGTTTCTCGCCCTCTGTTTCAGCCCCTCTGTTTCAGCCCCTCTGTTTCAGCCCCTCTGTTTCATCCCCTCTGTTTCAGCCCCTCTGTTTCAGCCCCTCTGTTTCTCGCCCTCTGTTTCTCGCCCTCTGTTTCTCGCCCTCAGTTTCAGCCCCTCTGTTTCATCCCCTCTGTTTCAGCCCCTCTGTTTCAGCACCTCTGTTTCTCGCCCTTTGTTTCTCGCCCTCTGTTTCAGCCCCTCTGTTTCTCGCCCTCTGATTCAGCCCCTCTGTTTCTCGCACTCTGTTTTAGCCCCTCTGTTAAAACCCCTCTGTTTCTCGCCCTCTGTTTCAGCCCCTCTGTTTCAGCCCCTCTGTATCAGCCCCTCTGTTTCAGCCCCTCTGTTTCTCGCCCTCTGTTTCTCGCCCTCTGTTTCAGCCCCTCTGTTTCAGCCCCTCTGTTTCAGCCCCTCTGTTTCAGCCCCTCTGATTCTCGCCCTCTGTTTCTCGCCCTCTGTTTCTCGCTCTCTGTTTGTCGCCCTCTGTTTCTCGCCCTCTGTTTCAGCCCCTCTGTTTCTGCCCCTCTGTTTCAGCCCCTCTGTTTCAGCCCCTCTGTTTCAGCCCCTCTGTTTCTCGCCCTCTGTTTCTCGCCCTCTGTTTCTTGCCCTCTGTTTCTCGCTCTCTGTTTCTCGCCCTCTGTTTCTCGCCCTCTGTTTCAGCACCTCTGTTTCAGCCCCTCTGTTTCAGCCCCTCTGTTTCTCGCCCTCTGTTTCTCGCCCTCTGTTTCTCGCCCTCAGTTTCAGCCCAACTGTTTCAGCCCCTTTGTTTCAGCCCCTCTGTTTCAGCCCCTCTGTTTCTCGCCCACTGTTTCTCGCCCTCTGTTTCAGTCCCTCTGTTTCAGCCCCTCTGTTTCAGCCCCTCTGTTTCAGCCCCTCTGTTTCAGCACCTCTGTTTCAGCCCCTCTGTTTCTCGCCCTCTGTTTCTCGACCTCTGTTTCTCGCCCTCTGTTTCTCGCCCTCTGTTTCAGCCCCTCTGTTTCAGCCCCTCTGTTTCAGCCCCTCTGTTTCTTGCCCTCTGTTTCTCGCCCTCTGTTTCAGCCCCTCTGTTTCTGCCCCTCAGTTCCAGCCCCTCTGTTTCTTGCCCTCTGTTTCAGCACCTCTGTTTCTCGCCCACTCTTTCAGCCCCTCTCTTTCTCGCCCTCTGTTGCAGGCCCTCTGTTTCAGCCCGTCTGTTTCAGCCCCTCTGTTACAGCCCCTCTGTTTCTCGCCCTCTGTTTCAGCCCCTCTGTTTCTCGCCCTCTGTTTCCGCCCCTCTGTTTCTCGCCCTCTGTTGCAGCCCCTCTGTTTCAGCCCCTCTGTTTCAGCCCCTCTGTTTCAGCTCCTCTGTTTCAGACCCTCTGTTTCTCGCCCTCTGTTTCTCGCCCTCTGTTTCAGCCCCTCTGTTTCAGCCCCTCTGTTTTAGCCCCTCTGTTTCTCGCCCTCTGTTTCAGCCCCTCTGTTTCAGCCCCTCTGTTTCAGCCCCTCTGTTTCAGGCCCACTGTTTCAGACCCTCTGTTTCTCGCCATCTGTTTCAGCCCCTCTGTTTCAGCCCCTCTGTTTCTCGCCCTCTGTTTCAGCCCCTCTGTTTCAGCCCCTCTGTTTCAGCCCCTCTTTTTCAGACCCTCTGTTTCTCGCCCTCTGTTTCTCGCCCTCTGTTTCTCGCCCTCTGTTTCAGCCCCTCTGTTTCAGCCCCTCTGTTTCAGCCCCTCTGTTTCATCCCCTCTGTTTCAGCCCCTCTGTTTCAGCCCCTCTGTTTCTCGCCCTCTGTTTCTCGCCCTCTGTTTCTCGCCCTCAGTTTCAGCCCCTCTGTTTCATCCCCTCTGTTTCAGCCCCTCTGTTTCAGCACCTCTGTTTCTCGCCCTTTGTTTCTCGCCCTCTGTTTCAGCCCCTCTGTTTCTCGCCCTCTGATTCAGCCCCTCTGTTTCTCGCACTCTGTTTTAGCCCCTCTGTTAAAACCCCTCTGTTTCTCGCCCTCTGTTTCAGCCCCTCTGTTTCAGCCCCTCTGTATCAGCCCCTCTGTTTCAGCCCCTCTGTTTCTCGCCCTCTGTTTCTCGCCCTCTGTTTCAGCCCCTCTGTTTCAGCCCCTCTGTTTCAGCCCCTCTGTTTCAGCCCCTCTGATTCTCGCCCTCTGTTTCTCGCCCTCTGTTTCTCGCTCTCTGTTTGTCGCCCTCTGTTTCTCGCCCTCTGTTTCAGCCCCTCTGTTTCTGCCCCTCTGTTTCAGCCCCTCTGTTTCAGCCCCTCTGTTTCAGCCCCTCTGTTTCTCGCCCTCTGTTTCTCGCCCTCTGTTTCTTGCCCTCTGTTTCTCGCTCTCTGTTTCTCGCCCTCTGTTTCTCGCCCTCTGTTTCAGCACCTCTGTTTCAGCCCCTCTGTTTCAGCCCCTCTGTTTCTCGCCCTCTGTTTCTCGCCCTCTGTTTCTCGCCCTCAGTTTCAGCCCAACTGTTTCAGCCCCTTTGTTTCAGCCCCTCTGTTTCAGCCCCTCTGTTTCTCGCCCACTGTTTCTCGCCCTCTGTTTCAGTCCCTCTGTTTCAGCCCCTCTGTTTCAGCCCCTCTGTTTCAGCCCCTCTGTTTCAGCACCTCTGTTTCAGCCCCTCTGTTTCTCGCCCTCTGTTTCTCGACCTCTGTTTCTCGCCCTCTGTTTCTCGCCCTCTGTTTCAGCCCCTCTGTTTCAGCCCCTCTGTTTCAGCCCCTCTGTTTCTTGCCCTCTGTTTCTCGCCCTCTGTTTCAGCCCCTCTGTTTCTGCCCCTCAGTTCCAGCCCCTCTGTTTCTTGCCCTCTGTTTCAGCACCTCTGTTTCTCGCCCACTCTTTCAGCCCCTCTCTTTCTCGCCCTCTGTTGCAGGCCCTCTGTTTCAGCCCGTCTGTTTCAGCCCCTCTGTTACAGCCCCTCTGTTTCTCGCCCTCTGTTTCAGCCCCTCTGTTTCTCGCCCTCTGTTTCCGCCCCTCTGTTTCTCGCCCTCTGTTGCAGCCCCTCTGTTTCAGCCTCTCTGTTTCAGCCCCTCTGTTTCAGCTCCTCTGTTTCAGACCCTCTGTTTCTCGCCCTCTGTTTCTCGCCCTCTGTTTCAGCCCCTCTGTTTCAGCCCCTCTGTTTTAGCCCCTCTGTTTCTCGCCCTCTGTTTCAGCCCCTCTGTTTCAGCCCCTCTGTTTCAGCCCCTCTGTTTCAGGCCCACTGTTTCAGACCCTCTGTTTCTCGCCATCTGTTTCAGCCCCTCTGTTTCAGCCCCTCTGTTTCTCGCCCTCTGTTTCAGCCCCTCTGTTTCAGCCCCTCTGTTTCAGCCCCACTTTTTCAGACCCTCTGTTTCTCGCCCTCTGTTTCTCGCCGTCTGTTTCTCGCTCTCTGTTTCAGCCCCTCTGTTTCAGCCCCTCTGTTTCAGCCCCTCTGTTTCTCGCCCTCTGTTTCTCGCCCTCTGTTTCTCGCCCTCTGTTTCTCGCTCTTTGTTTCTCGCCCTCTGTTTCTCGCCCTCTGTTTCAGCCCCTCTGTTTCAGCCCCTCTGTTTCAGCCCCTCTGTTTCATCCCCTCTGTTTCAGCCCCTCTGTTTCAGCCCCTCTGTTTCTCGCCCTCTGTTTCTCGCCCTCTGTTTCTCGCCCTCAGTTTCAGCCCCTCTGTTTCAGCCCCTTTGTTTCAGCCCCTCTCTTTCAGCCCCTCTGTTTCTCGCCAACTGTTTCTCGCCCACTGTTTCAGCCCCTCTGTTTCAGCCCCTCTGTTTCAGCCCCTCTGTTTCAGCCCCTCTGTTTCAGCACCTCTGTTTCAGCCCCTCTGTTTCTCGCCCTCTGTTTCTCGCCCTCTGTTTCTCGCCCTCTGTTTCTCACCCTCTGTTTCAGCCCCTCGGTTTCAGCCCCTCTGTTTCAGCCCCTCTGTTTCTCGCCCTCTGTTTCTCGCCCTCTGTTTCAGCCCCTCTGTTTCTGCCCCTCAGTTCCAGCCCCTCTGTTTCTTGCCCTCTGTTTCAGCACCTCTGTTTCTCGCCCTCTCTTTCAGCCCCTCTCTTTCTCGCCCTCTGTTGCAGACCCTCTGTTTCAGCCCGTCTATTTCAGCCCCTCTGTTTCAGCCCCTCTGTTTCTCGCCCTCTGTTTCCGCCCCTCTGTTTCTCGCCCTCTGTTTCTCGCCCTCTGTTTCAGCCCCTCTGTTTCAGCCCCTCTGTTTCAGCCCCTCTGTTTCTCGCCCTCTGTTTGAGCCCCTCTGTTTCAGCCCCTCTGTTTCAGCCCCTCTGTTTCAGCCCATCTGTTTCAGGCCCACTGTTTCAGCCCCTCTGTTTCTCGCCATCTGTTTCAGCCCCTCTGTTTCAGCCCCTCTGTTTCTCGCCCTCTGTTTCAGCCCCTCTGTTTCAGCCCCTCTGTTTCAGCCCCTCTTTTTCAGCCCCTCTGTTTCTCGCCCTCTGTTTCTCGCCCTCTGTTTCTCGCTCTCTGTTTCTCGCCCTCTGTTTCTCGCCCTCTGTTTCGGCCCCTCTGTTTCAGCCACTCTGTTTCAGCTCCTCTGTTTCTCGCCCTCTGTTTCTCGCCCACTGTTTCTCGCCCTCTGTTTCAGCCCCTCTGTTTCAGCCCCTCTGTTTCAGCTCCTCTGTTTCAGCCCCTCTGTTTCTCGCCCTCTGTTTCTCGCTCTCTCTTTCTCGCCCTCTGTTTCTCGCCCTCTGTTTCAGCACCTCTGTTTCAGCCCCTCTGTTTCAGCCCCTCTGTTTCTCGCCCTCTGTTTCTCGCCCTCTGTTTCTCGCCCTCTGTTTCAGCCCCTCTGTTTCAGCCCCTCTGTTTCAGCCCCTCTGTTTCAGCCCCTCTGTTTCTCGCCCTCTGTTTCAGCCCCTCTGTTTCAGCCCCTCTGTTTCAGCCCCTCTGTTTCAGATCCTCTGTTTCTCGCCCTCTGTTTCTCGCCCTCTGTTTCTCGCCCTCTGTTTCTCGCCCTCTGTTTCAGCCCTTCTGTTTCAGCCCCTCTGTTTCAGCCCCTCTGTTTCTCGCCCTCTGTTTCTCGCCCTCTGTTTCTCGCTCTCTGTTTCTGGCCCTCTGTTTCTCGCCCTCTGTTTCAGCCCCTCTGTTTCAGCTCCTCTGTTCCTCGCTCTCTGTTTCTCGCCCTCTGTTTCAGCCCCTCTGTTTCTCGCCCACTGTTTCAGCCCCTCTGTTTCTCGCCATCTCTTTCAGCCCCTCTGTTTCAGCCCCTCTGTTTCTCGCCCTCTGTTTCAGCCCCTCTGTTTCAGCCCCTCTGTTTCTCGCCCTCTGTTTCAGCCCCTCTGTTTCAGCACCTCTGTTTCTCGCCCTTTGTTTCTCGCCCTCTGTTTCAGCCCCTCTGTTTCAGTCCCTCTGTTTCAGCCCCTCTGTTTCCGCCCCTCTGTTTCAGCCCCTCTGTTTCAGCCCCTATGTTTCAGCCCCTCTGTTTCTCGCCCTCTGTTTCAGCCCCTCTGTTTCAGCCCCTCTGTTTCAGCCCCTCTGTTTCTCGCACTCTGTTTCTCGCCCTCTGTTTCTCGCCCTCTGTTTCTCGCTCTTTGTTTCTCGCCCTCTGTTTCTCGCTCTCTGTTTCAGCCCCTCTGTTTCAGCCAAACTGTTTCAGCCCCTCTGTTTCATCCCCTCTGTTTCAGCCCCTCTGTTTCAGCCCCTCTGTTTCTCGCCCTCTGTTTCTCGCCCTCTGTTTCTCGCCCTCTGTTTCTCGCTCTCTGTTTCTCGCCATCTGTTTCTCGCCCTCTGTTTCAGCCCCTCTGTTTCAGCCCCTCTGTTTCAGCCCCTCTGTTTCTCGCCCTCTGTTTCTCGCCCACTGTTTCTCGCCCTCAGTTTCAGCCCCTCTGATTCAGCCCCTCTGTTTCAGCCCCTCTGTTTCAGCCCCTCTGTTTCAGCCCCTCTGTTTCAGACCCTCTGTTTCAGCCCCTCTGTTTCAGCCCCTCTGTTTCAGCACCTCTGTTTCTCGCCCTTTGTTTCTCGCCCTCTGTTTCAGCCCCTCTGTTTCTCGCCCTCTGTTTCAGCCCCTCTGTTTCTCGCGCTCTGTTTCAGCCACTCTGTTTCAACCCCTCTGTTTCTCGCCCTCTGTTTCAGCCCCTCTGTTTCAGCCCCTCTGTATCAGCCCCTCTGTTTCAGCCCCTCTGTTTCTCGCCCTCTGTTGCTCGCCCTCTGTTTCATCCCCTCTGTTTCAGCCCCTCTGTTTCAGCCCCTCTGTTTCAGCCCCTCTGATTCTCGCCCTCTGTTTCTCGCCCTTTGTTTCTCGCCCTCTGTTTGAGCCCCTCTGTTTCTCGACCTCTGTTTCAGCCCCTCTGTTTCTCGCACTCTGTTTCAGCCCCTCTGTTTCAGCCCCTCTGTTTCTCGCCCTCTGTTTCGGCCCCTCTGTTTCAGCCCCTCTGTATCAGCCCCTCTGTTTCAGCCCCTCTGTTTCTCGCCCTCTGTTTCTCGCCCTCTGTTTCAGCACCTCTGTTTCAGCCCCTCTGTTTCAGCCCCTCTGATTCTCGCCCTCTGTTTCTCGCCCTCTGTTTCTCGCCCTCTGTTTCTCGCTCTCTGTTTCTCGCCCTCTGTTTCTCGCCCTCAGTTTCAGCCCCTCTGTTTCTGCCCCTTTGTTTCAGCCCCTCTGTTTCAGCCCCTCTGTTTCAGCCCCACTGTTTCTCGCCCTCTGTTTCTCGCCCTCTGTTTCTCGCCCTCTGTTTCTCGCCCTCTGTTTCTCGCCCTCTGTTTCAGCCCCTCTGTTTCAGCCCCTCTGTTTCAGCCCCTCTGTATCAGCCCCTCTGTTTCAGCCCCTCTGTTTCTCGCCCTCTGTTTCAGCCCCTCTGTTTCAGCCCCTCTGTTTCAGCCCCTCTGTTTCAGTCCCTCTGTTTCAGCACCTCTGTTTCAGCCCCTCTGTTTCTCGCCCTCTGTTTCTCGCCCTCTGTTTTTCGCCCTCTGTTTCTTACCCTCTGTTTCTCGCCCTCTGTTTCAGCCCCTCTGTTTCAGTCCCTCTGTTTCAGCCCCTCTGTTTCTCGCCCTCTGTTTCTCTCCCTCTGTTTCAGCCCCTCTGTTTCAGCCCCTCTGTTTCATCCCCTCTGTTTCTCGCCCTCTGTTTCATCCCCTCTGTTTCAGCCCCTCTGTATCAGCCCCTCTGTTTCAGCCCCTCTGTTTCTCGCCCTCTGTTTCTCGCTCTCTGTTTCAGCCCCTCTGTTTCAGCCCCTCTGTTTCAGCCCCTCTGTTTCAGCCCCTCTGTTTCTCGCCCTCTGTTTCTCGCCCTCTGTTTCTCGCCCTCTGTTTCTCGCTCTCTGTTTCTCGCCCTCTGTTTCAGCCCCTCTGTTTCTCGCCCACTGTTTCAGCCCCTCTGTTTCTCGCCATCTGTTTCAGCCCCTCTGTTTCAGCCCCTCTGTTTCTCGCCCTCTGTTTCAGACCCTCTGTTTCAGCCCCTCTGTTTCAGCACCTCTGTTTCTCGCCCTTTGTTTCTCGCCCTCTGTTTCAGCCCCTCTGTTTCTCGCCCTCTGTTTCAGCCCCTCTGTTTCTCGCACTCTGTTTCAGCCCCTCTGTTTCAACCCCTCTGTTTCTCGCCCTCTGTTTCAGCCCCTCTGTTTCAGCCCCTCTGTATCAGCCCCTCTGTTTCAGCCCCTCTGTTTCTCGCCCTCTGTTTCTCGCCCTCTGTTTCAGCCCCTCTGTTTCAGCCCCTCTGTTTCAGCCCCTCTGTTTCAGCCCCTCTGTTTCAGCCCCTCTGATTCTCGCCCTCTGTTTCTCGCCCTCTGTTTCTCGCCCTCTGTTTCTCGCTCTCTGTTTGTCGCCCTCTGTTTCTCGCCCTCTGTTTCAGCCCCTCTGTTTCTGCCCCTCTGTTTCAGCCCCTCTGTTTCAGCCCCTCTGTTTCAGCCCCTCTGTTTCTCGCCCTCTGTTTCTCGCCCTCTGTTTCTTGCCCTCTGTTTCTCGCTCTCTGTTTCTCGCCCTCTGTTTCTCGCCCTCTGTTTCAGCACCTCTGTTTCAGCCCCTCTGTTTCAGCCCCTCTGTTTCTCGCCCTCTGTTTCTCGCCCTCTGTTTCAGCCCCTCTGTTTCAGCCCCTCTGTTTCAGCCCCTCTGTTTCAGCCCCTCTGTTTCACGCCCTCTGTTTCTCGCCCTCTGTTTCTCGCCCTCTGTTTCTCGCTCTCTGTTTCTCGCCCTCTGTTTCAGCCCCTCTGTTTCTCGCCCACTGTTTCAGCCCCTCTGTTTCTCGCCATCTGTATCAGCCCCTCTGTTTCAGCCCCTCTGTTTCTCGCCCTCTGTTTCAGACCCTCTGTTTCAGCCCCTCTGTTTCAGCCCCTCTGTTTCAGCACCTCTGTTTCTCGCCCTTTGTTTCTCGCCCTCTGTTTCAGCCCCTCTGTTTCTCGCCCTCTGTTTCAGCCCCTCTGTTTCTCGCACTCTGTTTTAGCCCCTCTGTTTCAACCCCTCTGTTTCTCGCCCTCTGTTTCAGCCCCTCTGTTTCAGCCCCTCTGTATCAGCCCCTCTGTTTCAGCCCCTCTGTTTCTCGCCCTCTGTTTCTCGCCCTCTGTTTCAGCCCCTCTGTTTCAGCCCCTCTGTTTCAGCCCCTCTGTTTCAGCCCCTCTGTTTCAGCCCCTCTGATTCTCGCCCTCTGTTTCTCGCCCTCTGTTTCTCGCCCTCTGTTTCTCGCTCTCTGTTTGTCGCCCTCTGTTTCTCGCCCTCTGTTTCAGCCCCTCTGTTTCAGCCCCTCTGTTTCAGCCCCTCTGTTTCAGCCCCTCTGTTTCAGCCCCTCTGTTTCTCGCCCTCTGTTTCTCGCCCTCTGTTTCTTGCCCTCTGTTTCTCGCTCTCTGTTTCTCGCCCTCTGTTTCTCGCCCTCTGTTTCAGCACCTCTGTTTCAGCCCCTCTGTTTCAGCCCCTCTGTTTCTCGCTCTCTGTTTCTCGCCCTCTGTTTCTCGCCCTCATTTTCAGCCCAACTGTTTCAGCCCCTTTGTTTCAGCCCCTCTGTTTCAGCCCCTCTGTTTCTCGCCCACTGTTTCTCGCCCTCTGTTTCAGTCCCTCTGTTTCAGCCCCTCTGTTTCTCGCCCTCTGTTTCTCGACCTCTGTTTCTCGCCCTCTGTTTCTCGCCCTCTGTTTCAGCCCCTCTGTTTCAGCCCCTCTGTTTCAGCACCTCTGTTTCAGCCCCTCTGTTTCAGCCCCTCTGTTTCAGCCCCTCTGTTTCAGCCCCTCTGTTTCTCGCCCTCTGTTTCTCGCCCTCTGTTTCTCGCCCTATGTTTCTCGCTCTCTGTTTCTCGCCCTCTGTTTCTCGCCCTCTGTTTCAGCCCCTCTGTTTCAGCCCCTCTGTTTCAGCCCCTCTGTTTCTCGCCCTCTGTTTCTCGCCCACTGTTTCTCGCCCTCTGTTTCAGCCCCTCTGTTTCAGCCCCTCTGTTTCAGCCCCTCTGTTTCAGCCCCTCTGTTTCTCGCCCTCTGTTTCTCGCCCTCTGTTTCTTGCCCTCTGTTTCTCGCTCTCTGTTTCTCGCCCTCTGTTTCTCGCCCTCTGTTTCAGCCCCTCTGTTTCAGCCCCTCTGTTTCAGCCCCTCTGTTTCTCGCCCTCTGTTTCAGCCCCTCTGTTTCTCGCCCACTGTTTCTCGCCCACTGTTTCTCGCCCTCTGTTTCAGCCCCTCTGTTTCAGCCCCTCTGTTTCAGCCCCTCTGTTTCTCGCCAACTGTTTCTCGCCAACTGTTTCTCGCCCTCTGTTTCAGCCCCTCTGTTTCAGCCCCTCTGTTTCAGCCCCTCTGTTTCAGACCCTCTGTTTCTCGCCCTCTGTTTCTCGCCCTCTGTTTCTTGCCCTCTGTTTCTCGCTCTCTGTTTCTCGCCCTCTGTTTCTCGCCCTCTGTTTCAGCCCCTCTGTTTCAGCCCCTCTGTTTCAGCCCCTCTGTTTCTCGCCCTCTGTTTCTCGCCCTCTGTTTCTCGCCCTCAGTTTCAGCCCCTCTGTTTCAGCCCCTTTGTTTCAGCCCCTCTGTTTCAGCCCCTCTGTTTCTCGCCGACTGTTTCTCGCCCTCTGTTTCAGCCCCTCTGTTTCAGCCCCTCTGTTTCAGCCCCTCTGTTTCAGCCCCACTGTTTCAGCCCCTCTGTTTCTCGCCCTCTGTTTCTCGCGCTCTGTTTCTCGCCCTCTGTTTCTCGCCCTCTGTTTCAGCCCCTCTGTTTAAGCCCCTCTGTTTCTCGCCCTCTGTTTCTCGCCCTCTGTTTCAGCCCCTCTGTTTCAGCCCCTCAGTTTTAGCCCCTGTGTTTCTCCCCCTCTGTTTCAGCACCTCTGTTTCTCGCCCTCTGTTTCAGCCCCTCTGTTTCAGCCCCTCTGTTTCAGCCCCTCTGTTTCAGCACCTCGGTTTCTCGCCCTTTGTTTCTCGCCCTCTGTTTCAGCCCCTCTGTTTCTCGCCCTCTGTTTCAGCCCCTCTGTTTCAGCCCCTCTGTTTCAGCCCCTCTGTTTCAGCCCCTCTGTTTCTCGCCATCTGTTTCTGCCCGTCTGTTTCAGCCCCAATGTTTCTCGCCCTCTGTTTCAGCCCCTCTGTTTCAGCACCTCTGTTTCAGCCCCTCTGTTTCAGAACCTCTGTTTCTCGCCCTTTGTTTCTCGCCCTCTTTTTCAGCCCCTCTGTTTCTCGCCCTCTGTTTCAGCCCCTCTGTTTCTCGCCCTCTGTTTCAGCCCCTCTGTTTCAGTCCCTCTGTTTCAGCCCCTCTGTTTCAGCCCCTCTGTTTCAGCCCCTCTGTTTCACGCCCTCTGTTTCAGCCCCTCTGTTTCAGCCCCTCTGTTTCTCGCCCTCTGTTTCAGCCCCTCAGGTTCAGCCCCTCTGTATCAGCCCCTCTGTTTCAGCCCCTCTGTTTCTCGCCCTCTGTTTCTCGCCCTCTGTTTCAGCCCCTCTGTTTCAGCCCCTCTGTTTCAGCCCCTCTGTTTCAGCCCCTCTGTTTCTCGCCCTCTGTTTCTCGCCCTCTGTTTTTCGCCCTCTGTTTCTCGCCCTCTGTTTCAGCCCCTCTGTTTCAGCCCCTCTGTTTCAGCCCCTCTGTTTCAGCCCCTCTGTTTCTCGCCCTCTGTTTCTTTCCCTCTGTTTCTCGCCCTCTGTTTCAGCCCCTCTGTTTCAGTCCCTCTGTTTCAGCCCCTCTCTTTCAGCCCCTCTGTTTCAGCCCCTCTGTTTCATCCCCTCTGTTTCAGCCCCTCTGTTTCAGCCCCTCTGTTTCTCGCCCTCTGTTTCTCGCCCTCTGTTTCTCACCCTCTGTTTCTCGCTCTCTGTTTCTCGCCCACTGTTTCTCGCCCTCTGTTTCAGCCCTTCTGTTTCAGCCCCTCTGATTCAGCCCCTCTGTTTCTCGCCCTCTGTTTCAGCCCCTCTGTTTCAGCCCCTCTGTTTCTCGCCCTCAGTTTCAGCCCCTCTGTTTCAGCCCCTCTGTTTCAGCCACTCTGTTTCAGCTCCTCTGTTTCTCGCCCTCTGTTTCTCGCCCTCTGTTTCAGCCCCTCTGTTTCAGCCCCTCTGTTTCAGCCACTCTGTTTCTCGCCCTCTGTTTCTCGCCCTCTGTTTCTCGCCCTCTGTTTCTCGCTCTCTGTTTCTCGCCCTCTGTTTCTCGCCCTCTGTTTCAGCCCCTCTGTTTCAGCCCCTCTGTTTCAGCCCCTCTGTTTCAGCCCCTCTGTTTCAGCCCCTCTGTTTATCGCCCTCTGTTTCTCGCCCACTGTTTCTCGCCCTCTGTTTCTGCCCCTCTGTTTCAGCCATCTGTTTCAGCCCCTCTGTTTCAGCCCCTCTGTTTCTCGCCCTCTGTTTCTCGCCCTCTGTTTCTTGCCCTCTGTTTCTCGCTCTCTGTTTCTCGCCCTCTGTTTCTCGCCCTCTGTTTCAGCCCCTCTGTTTCAGCCCCTCTGTTTCAGCCCCTCTGTTTCTCGCCCTCTGTTTCTCGCCCTCTGTTTCTCGCCCTCAGTTTCAGCCCCTCTGTTTCAGCCCCTTTGTTTCAGCCCCTCTGTTTCAGCCCCTCTGTTTCTCGCCCACTGTTTCTCGCCCTCTGTTTCAGCCCAAGTGTTTCAGCCACTCAGTTTCAGCCCCTCTGTTTCAGCCCCTCTGTTTCAGCCCCTCTGTTTCTCGCCCTCTGTTTCTCGCCCTCTGTTTCTCGCCCTCTGTTTCTCGCCCTCTGTTTCAGCCCCTCTGTTTCAGCCCCTCTGTTTCAGCCCTTCTGTTTCTCGCACTCTGTTTCTCGCCCTCTGTTTCATCCCCTCTGTTTCAGCCCCTCAGTTCCAGCCCCTCTGTTTCTCGCCCTCTGTTTCAGCACCTCTGTTTCACGCCCTCTGTTTCTCGCCCTCTGTTTCTCACCCTCTGTTTCTCGCTCTCTGTTTCTCGCCCACTGTTTCTCGCCCTCTGTTTCAGCCCCTCTGTTTCAGCCCCTCTGATTCAGCCCCACTGTTTCTCGCCCTCTGTTTCAGCCCCTCTGTTTCAGCCCCTCTGTTTCTCGCCCTCAGTTTCAGCCCCTCTGTTTCAGCCCCTCTGTTTCAGCCACTCTGTTTCAGCTCCTCTGTTTCTCGCCCTCTGTTTCTCGCCCTCTGTTTCAGCCCCTCTGTTTCAGCCCCTCTGTTTCAGCCACTCTGTTTCTCGCCCTCTGTTTCTCGCCCTCTGTTTCTCGCCCTCTGTTTCTCGCTCTCTGTTTCTCGCCCGCTGTTTCTCGCCCTCTGTTTCAGCCCCTCTGTTTCAGCCCCTCTGTTTCAGCCCCTCTGTTTCAGCCCCTCTGTTTCAGCCCCTCTATTTATCGCCCTCTGTTTCTCGCCCACTGTTTCTCGCCCTCTGTTTCTGCCCCTCTGTTTCAGCCATCTGTTTCAGCCCCTCTGTTTCAGCCCCTCTGTTTCTCGCCCTCTGTTTCTCGCCCTCTGTTTCTTGCCCTCTGTTTCTCGCTCTCTGTTTCTCGCCCTCTGTTTCTCGCCCTCTGTTTCAGCCCCTCTGTTTCAGCCCCTCTGTTTCAGCCCCTCTGTTTCTCGCCCTCTGTTTCTCGCCCTCTGTTTCTCGCCCTCAGTTTCAGCCCCTCAGTTTCAGCACCTTTGTTTCAGCCCCTCTGTTTCAGGCCCTCTGTTTCTCGCCCACTGTTTCTCGCCCTCTGTTTCAGCCCAAGTGTTTCAGCCACTCAGTTTCAGCCCCTCTGTTTCAGCCCCTCTGTTTCAGCCCCTCTGTTTCTCGCCCTCTGTTTCTCGCCCTCTGTTTCTCGCCCTCTGTTTCTCGCCCTCTGTTTCAGCCCCTCTGTTTCAGCCCCTCTGTTTCAGCCCTTCTGTTTCTTGCACTCTGTTTCTCGCCCTCTGTTTCATCCCCTCTGTTTCAGCCCCTCAGTTCCAGCCCCTCTGTTTCTCGCCCTCTGTTTCAGCACCTCTGTTTCACGCCCTCTCTTTCAGCCCCTCTCTTTCTCGCCCTCTGTTGAAGACCCTCTGTTTCAGTCCCTCTGTTTCTCGCCCTCTGTTTCTCGCCCTCTGTTTCAGCCCCTCTGTTTCAACCCCTCTGTTTCAGCTCCTCTGTTTCTCGCCCTCTGTTTGAGCCCCTCTGTTTCAGCCCCTCTGTTTCAGCCCCTCTGTTTCAGCCCCTCTGTTTCAG
Organism: Stegostoma tigrinum; assembly: GCF_030684315.1. Classification (NCBI taxonomy): domain Eukaryota; kingdom Metazoa; phylum Chordata; class Chondrichthyes; order Orectolobiformes; family Stegostomatidae; genus Stegostoma; species Stegostoma tigrinum. The sequence goes on from NW_026728408.1 coordinate 1,187,628, forward strand.
CCCCTCTGTTTCTCGCCCTCTGTTTCTCGCCTTCGGTTTCAGCCCCTCTGTTTCTCGCCCTCTGTTTCAGCCCCTCTGTTTCTCGCCCTCTGTTTCTCGCCCTCTGTTTCTCGCTCTCTGTTTCTCGCCCTCTGTTTCAGCCCCTCTGTTTCTCGCCCACTGTTTCAGCCCCTCTGTTTCTCGCCATCTGTTTCAGCCCCTCTGTTTCAGCCCCTCTGTTTCTCGCCCTCTGTTTCAGACCCTCTGTTTCAGCCCCTCTGTTTCAGCCCCTCTGTTTCAGCACCTCTGTTTCTCGCCCTTTGTTTCTCGCCCTCTGTTTCAGCCCCTCTGTTTCTCGCCCTCTGTTTCAGCCCCTCTGTTTCTCGCACTCTGTTTCAGCCCCTCTGTTTCAACCCCTCTGTTTCTCGCCCTCTGTTTCAGCCCCTCTGTTTCAGCCCCTCTGTATCAGCCCCTCTGTTTCAGCCCCTCTGTTTCTCGCCCTCTGTTTCTCGCCCTCTGTTTCAGCCCCTCTGTTTCAGCCCCTCTGTTTCAGCCCCTCTGTTTCAGCCCCTCTGTTTCAGCCCCTCTGATTCTCTCCCTCTGTTTCTCGCCCTCTGTTTCTGGCCCTCTGTTTCTCGCTCTCTGTTTGTCGCCCTCTGTTTCTCGCCCTCTGTTTCAGCCCCTCTGTTTCTGCCCCTCTGTTTCAGCCCCTCTGTTTCAGCCCCTCTGTTTCAGCCCCTCTGTTTCTCGCCCTCTGTTTCTCGCCCTCTGTTTCTTGCCCTCTGTTTCTCGCTCTCTGTTTCTCGCCCTCTGTTTCTCGCCCTCTGTTTCAGCACCTGTGCTTCAGCCCCTCTGTTTCAGCCCCTCTGTTTCTCGCCCTCTGTTTCTCGCCCTCTGTTTCTCGCCCTCTGTTTCAGCCCCTCTGTTTCAGCCCCTCTGTTTCAGCCCCTCTGTTTCAGCCCCTCTGTTTCACGCCCTCTGTTTCTCGCCCTCTGTTTCTCGCCCTCTGTTTCTCGCTCTCTGTTTCTCGCCCTCTGTTTCAGCCCCTCTGTTTCTCGCCCACTGTTTCAGCCCCTCTGTTTCTCGCCATCTGTATCAGCCCCTCTGTTTCAGCCCCTCTGTTTCTCGCCCTCTGTTTCAGACCCTCTGTTTCAGCCCCTCTGTTTCAGCCCCTCTGTTTCAGCACCTCTGTTTCTCGCCCTTTGTTTCTCGCCCTCTGTTTCAGCCCCTCTGTTTCTCGCCCTCTGTTTCAGCCCCTCTGTTTCTCGCACTCTGTTTTAGCCCCTCTGTTTCAACCCCTCTGTTTCTCGCCCTCTGTTTCAGCCCCTCTGTTTCAGCCCCTCTGTATCAGCCCCTCTGTTTCAGCCCCTCTGTTTCTCGCCCTCTGTTTCTCGCCCTCTGTTTCAGCCCCTCTGTTTCAGCCCCTCTGTTTCAGCCCCTCTGTTTCAGCCCCTCTGTTTCAGCCCCTCTGATTCTCGCCCTCTGTTTCTCGCCCTCTGTTTCTCGCCCTCTGTTTCTCGCTCTCTGTTTGTCGCCCTCTGTTTCTCGCCCTCTGTTTCAGCCCCTCTGTTTCTGCCCCTCTGTTTCAGCCCCTCTGTTTCAGCCCCTCTGTTTCAGCCCCTCTGTTTCTCGCCCTCTGTTTCTCGCCCTCTGTTTCTTGCCCTCTGTTTCTCGCTCTCTGTTTCTCGCCCTCTGTTTCTCGCCCTCTGTTTCAGCCCATTTGTTTCAGCCCCTCTGTTTCAGCCCCTCTGTTTCTCGCCCACTGTTTCTCGCCCTCTGTTTCAGTCCCTCTGTTTCAGCCCCTCTGTTTCTCGCCCTCTGTTTCTCGACCTCTGTTTCTCGCCCTCTGTTTCTCGCCCACTGTTTCAGCCCCTCTGTTTCAGCCCCTCTGTTTCAGCACCTCTGTTTCAGCCCCTCTGTTTCAGCCCCTCTGTTTCAGCCCCTCTGTTTCTCGCCCTCTGTTTCTCGCCCTCTGTTTCTCGCCCTATGTTTCTCGCTCTCTGTTTCTCGCCCTCTGTTTCTCGCCCTCTGTTTCAGCCCCTCTGTTTCAGCCCCTCTGTTTCAGCCCCTCTGTTTCTCGCCCTCTGTTTCTCGCCCACTGTTTCTCGCCCTCTGTTTCAGCCCCTCTGTTTCAGCCCCTCTGTTTCAGCCCCTCTGTTTCAGCCCCTCTGTTTCTTGCCCTCTGTTTCTCGCCCTCTGTTTCTTGCCCTCTGTTTCTCGATCTCTGTTTCTCGCCCTCTGTTTCTCGCCCTCTGTTTCAGCCCCTCTGTTTCAGCCCCTCTGTTTCAGCCCCTCTGTTTCTCGCCCTCTGTTTCAGCCCCTCTGTTTCTCGCCCACTGTTTCTCGCCCACTGTTTCTCGCCCTCTGTTTCAGCCCCTCTGTTTCAGCCCCTCTGTTTCAGCCCCTCTGTTTCTCGCCCTCTGTTTCTCGCCAACTGTTTCTCGCCCTCTGTTTCAGCCCCTCTGTTTCAGCCCCTCTGTTTCAGCCCCTCTGTTTCAGACCCTCTGTTTCTCGCCCTCTGTTTCTCGCCCTCTGCTTCTTGCCCTCTGTTTCTCGCTCTCTGTTTCTCGCCCTCTGTTTCTCGCCCTCTGTTTCAGCCCCTCTGTTTCAGCCCCTCTGTTTCAGCCCCTCTGTTTCTCGCCCTCTGTTTCTCGCCCTCTGTTTCTCGCCCTCAGTTTCAGCCCCTCTGTTTCAGCCCCTTTGTTTCAGCCCCTCTGTTTCAGCCCCTCTGTTTCTCGCAGACTGTTTCTCGCCCTCTGTTTCAGCCCCTCTGTTTCAGCCCCTCTGTTTCAGCCCCTCTGTTTCAGCCCCACTGTTTCAGCCCCTCTGTTTCTCGCCCTCTGTTTCTCGCGGTCTGTTTCTCGCCCTCTCTTTCTCGCCCTCTGTTTCAGCCCCTCTGTTTAAGCCCCTGTGTTTCTCGCCCTCTGTTTCTCGCCCTCTGTTTCAGCCCCTCTGATTCAGCCCCTGAGTTTTAGCCCCTGTGTTTCTCCCCCTCTGTTTCAGCACCTCTGTTTCTCGCCCTCTGTTTCAGCCCCTCTGTTTCAGCCCCTCTGTTTCAGCCCCTCTGTTTCAGCACCTCTGTTTTTCGCCCTTTGTTTCTCGCCCTCTGTTTCAGCCCCTCTGTTTCTCGCCCTCTGTTTCAGCCCCTCTGTTTCAGCCCCTCTGTTTCAGCCCCTCTGTTTCAGCCCCTCTGTTTCTCGCCATCTGTTTCAGCCCCTCTGTTTCAGCCCCAATGTTTCTCGCCCTCTGTTTCAGCCCCTCTGTTTCAGCCCCTCTGTTTCAGAACCTCTGTTTCTCGCCCTTTGTTTCTCGCCCTCTTTTTCAGCCCCTCTGTTTCTCGCCCTCTGTTTCAGCCCCTCTGTTTCCCGCCCTCTGTTTCAGCCCCTCTGTTTCAGTCCCTCTGTTTCAGCCCCTCTGTTTCAGCCCCTCTGTTTCAGCCCCTCTGTTTCACGCCCTCTGTTTCAGCCCCTCAGTTTCAGCCCCTCTGTTTCTCTCCCCGTGTTTCAGCCCCTCTGTTTCAGCCCCTCTGTATCAGCCCCTCTGTTTCAGCCCCTCTGTTTCTCGCCCTCTGTTTCTCGCCCACTGTTTCAGCCCCTCTGTTTCAGCCCCTCTGTTTCAGCCCCTCTGTTTCAGCCCCTCTGTTTCTCGCCCTCTGTTTCTCGCTCTCTGTTTCTCGCCCTCTGTTTCTCGCCCTCTGTTTCAGCCCCTCTGTTTCAGCCCCTCTGTTTCAGGCCCTCTGTTTCAGCCCCTCTGTTTCTCGCCCTCTGTTTCTTTCCCTCTGTTTCTCGCCCTCTGTTTCAGCCCCTCTGTTTCAGTCCCTCTGTTTCAGCCCCTCTGTTTCAGCCCCTCTGTTTCAGCCCCTCTGTTTCATCCCCTCTGTTTCAGCCCCTCTGTTTCAGCCCCTCTGTTTCTCGCCCTCTGTTTCTCGCCCTCTGTTTCTCACCCTCTGTTTCTCGCTCTCTGTTTCTCGCCCACTGTTTCTCGCCCTCTGTTTCACCCCTCTGTTTCAGCCCCTCTGATTCAGCCCCTCTGTTTCTCGCCCTCTGTTTCAGCCCCTCTGTTTCAGCCCCTCTGTTTCTCGCCCTCAGTTTCAGCCCCTCTGTTTCAGCCCCTCTGTTTCAGCCACTCTGTTTCAGCTCCTCTGTTTCTCGCCCTCTGTTTCTCGCCCTCTGTTTCAGCCCCTCTGTTTCAGCCCCTCTGTTTCAGCCACTCTGTTTCTCGCCCTCTGTTTCTCGCCCTCTGTTTCTCGCCCTCTGTTTCTCGCTCTCTGTTTCTCGCCCTCTGTTTCTCGCCCTCTGTTTCAGCCCCTCTGTTTCAGCCCCTCTGTTTCAGCCCCTCTGTTTCAGACCCACTGTTTCAGCCCCTCTGTTTATCGCCCTCTGTTTCTCGCCCACTGTTTCTCGCCCTCTGTTTCTGCCCCTCTGTTTCAGCCATCTGTTTCAGCCCCTCTGTTTCAGCCCCTCTGTTTCTCGCCCTCTGTTTCTTGCCCTCTGTTTCTTGCCCTCTGTTTCTCGCTCTCTGTTTCTCGCCCTCTGTTTCTCGCCCTCTGTTTCAGCCCCTCTGTTTCAGCCCCTCTGTTTCAGCCCCTCTGTTTCTCGCCCTCTGTTTCTCGCCCTCTGTTTCTCGCCCTCAGTTTCAGCCCCTCTGTTTCAGCCCCTTTGTTTCAGCCCCTCTGTTTCAGCCCCTCTGTTTCTCGCCCACTGTTTCTCGCCCTCTGTTTCAGCCCAAGTGTTTCAGCCACTCAGTTTCAGCCCCTCTGTTTCAGCCCCTCTGTTTCAGCCCCTCTGTTTCTCGCCCTCTGTTTCTCGCCCTCTGTTTCTCGCCCTCTGTTTCAGCCCCTCTGTTTCAGCCCCTCTGTTTCAGCCCTTCTGTTTCTCGCACTCTGTTTCTCGCCCTCTGTTTCATCCCCTCTGTTTCAGCCCCTCAGTTCCAGCCCCTCTGTTTCTCGCCCTCTGTTTCAGCACCTCTGTTTCTCGCCCTCTGTTTCTCGCCCTCTGTTTCTCACCCTCTGTTTCTCGCTCTCTGTTTCTCGCCCACTGTTTCTCGCCCTCTGTTTCAGCCCCTCTGTTTCAGCCCCTCTGATTCAGCCCCTCTGTTTCTCGCCCTCTGTTTCAGCCCCTCTGTTTCAGCCCCTCTGTTTCTCGCCCTCAGTTTCAGCCCCTCTGTTTCAGCCCCTCTGTTTCAGCCACTCTGTTTCAGCTCCTCTGTTTCTCGCCCTCTGTTTCTCGCCCTCTGTTTCAGCCCCTCTGTTTCAGCCCCTCTGTTTCAGCCACTCTGTTTCTCGCCCTCTGTTTCTCGCCCTCTGTTTCTCGCCCTCTGTTTCTCGCTCTCTGTTTCTCGCCCTCTGTTTCTCGTCCTCTGTTTCAGCCCTTCTGTTTCAGCCCCTCTGTTTCAGCCCCTCTGTTTCAGCCCCTCTGTTTCAGCCCCTCTGTTTATCGCCCTCTGTTTCTCGCCCACTGTTTCTCGCCCTCTGTTTCTGCCCCTCTGTTTCAGCCATCTGTTTCAGCCCCTCTGTTTCAGCCCCTCTGTTTCTCGCCCTCTGTTTCTCGCCCTCTGTTTCTTGCCCTCTGTTTCTCGCTCTCTGTTTCTCGCCCTCTGTTTCTCGCCCTCTGTTTCAGCCCCTCTGTTTCAGCCCCTCTGTTTCAGCCCCTCTGTTTCTCGCCCTCTGTTTCTCGCCCTCTGTTTCTCGCCCTCAGTTTCAGCCCCTCTGTTTCAGCACCTTTGTTTCAGCCCCTCTGTTTCAGGCCCTCTGTTTCTCGCCCACTGTTTCTCGCCCTCTGTTTCAGCCCAAGTGTTTCAGCCACTCAGTTTCAGCCCCTCTGTTTCAGCCCCTCTGTTTCAGCCCCTCTGTTTCTCGCCTCTGTTTCTCGCCCTCTGTTTCTCGCCCTCTGTTTCAGCCCCTCTGTTTCAGCCCCTCTGTTTCAGCCCTTCTGTTTCTCGCACTCTGTTTCTCGCCCTCTGTTTCATCCCCTCTGTTTCAGCCCCTCAGTTCCAGGCCCTCTGTTTCTCGCCCTCTGTTTCAGCACCTCTGTTTCACGCCCTCTCTTTCAGCCCCTCTCTTTCTCGCCCTCTGTTGAAGACCCTCTGTTTCAGTCCCTCTGTTTCTCGCCCTCTGTTTCTCGCCCTCTGTTTCAGCCCCTCTGTTTCAACCCCTCTGTTTCAGCCCCTCTGTTTCTCGCCCTCTGTTTGAGCCCCTCTGTTTCAGCCCCTCTGTTTCAGCCCCTCTGTTTCAGCCCCTCTGTTTCAGCCCCTCTGTTTCTCGCCCTCTGTTTCTCGCCTTCGGTTTCAGCCCCTCTGTTTCTCGCCCTCTGTTTCAGCCCCTCTGTTTCTCGCCCTCTGTTTCAGCCCCTCTGTTTCAGCCCCTCTGTTTCAGCCCCTCTGTTTCAGCCCTTCTGTTTCAGCCCCTCTGTTTCAGCCCCTCTGTTTCTCGCCCTCTGTTTCAGACCCTCTGTTTCAGCCCCTCAGTATCAGCCCCTCTGTATCAGCCCCTCTGTTTCTCGCCCTCTGTTTCTCGCCCTCTGTTTCTCGCCCACTGTTTCACCCCCTCTGTTTCAGACCCTCTGTTTCAGCCCATCTGTTTCAGCCCCACTGTTTCAGCCCCTCTGTTTCAGCCCCTGTGTTTCAGCCACTCTGTTTCTCGCCCTCTGTTTCTCGCTCTCTGTTTCTCGCCCTCTGTTTCAGCCCCTCTGTTTCAGCCCCTCTGTATCAGCACCTCTGTTTCAGCCCATCTGTTTCTCGCCCTCTGTTTCTCGCCCTCAGTTTCAGCCCGTCTGTTTCAGCCCCTCTGTTTCAGCCCCTCTGTTTCAGCCACTCTGTTTCTCGCCCTCTGTTTCTCGCTCTCTGTTTCTCGCCCTCTGTTTCTCGCCCTCTGTTTCAGCCCCTCTGTTTCAGCCCCTCTGTTTCAGCCCCTCTGTTTCAGCCCCTCTGTTTCTCGCCCTCTGTTTCAGCCCCTCTGTTTCAGTCCCTTTGTTTCAGCCCCTCTGTTTCAGCCCCTCAGTTTCAGCCCCTCTGTTTCTCGCCCTCTGTTTCAGCCCCTCTGTTTCAGCCCCTCTGTTTCTCGCCCTCAGTTTCAGCCCCTCTGTTTCAGCCCCTCTGTTTCAGCCACTCTGTTTCAGCGCCTCTCTTTCTCGCCCTCTCTTTCTCGCCCTCTGTTTCAGCCCCTCTGTTTCAGCCCCTCTGTTTCTCGCCCTCTGTTTCTCGCCCTCTGTTTCTCGCCCTCTGTTTCTCGCTCTCTGTTTCTCGCCCTCTTTTTCTCGCCCTCTGTTTCAGCCCCTCTGTTTCAGCCCCTCTGTTTCAGCCCCTCTGTTTCAGCCCCTCTGTTTATCGCCCTCTGTTTCTCGCCCTCTGTTTCTCGCCCTCTGTTTCTCGCTCTCTGTTTTTCGCCCTCTGTTTCTCGCCCTCTGTTTCAGCCCCTCTGTTTCAGCCCCTCTGTTTCAGCCCCTCTGTTTCTCGCCCTCTGTTTCTCGCCCACTGTTTCTCGCCCTCTGTTTCTGCCCCTCTGTTTCAGCCCCTCTGTTTCAGCCCCTCTGTTTCAGACCCTCTATTTCTCGCCCTCTGTTTCTCGCCCTCTGTTTCTTGCCCTCTGTTTCTCGCTCTCTGTTTCTCGCCCTCTGTTTCTCGCCCTCTGTTTCTGCCCCTCTGTTTCAGCCCCTCTGTTTCAGCCCGTCTGTTTCTCGCCCTCTGTTTCTCGCCCTGTGTTTCTCGCCCTCAGTTTCAGCCCCTCTGTTTCAGCCCCTTTGTTTCAGCCCCTCTGTTTCAGGCCCTCTGTTTCTCGCCCACTGTTTCTCGCCCTCTGTTTCAGCCCCTCTGTTTCAGCCCCTCTGTTTCAGCCCCTCTGCTTCAGCCACTCTGTTTCAGCCCCTCTGTTTCAGCCCCTCTGTTTCTCGCCCTCTGTTTCTCGCCCTCTGTTTCTCGCCCTCTGTTTCAGCCCCTCTGTTTCAGCCCCTCTGTTTCAGCCCCTTTGTTTCTCGCCCTCTGTTTCTCGCCCTCTGTTTCAGCCCCTCTGTTTCAGCCCCTCAGTTCCAGGCCCTCTGTTTCTCGTCCTCTGTTTCGGCACCTCTGTTTCTCGCCCTCTCTTTCAGCCCCTCTCTTTCTCGCCCTCTGTTGCAGACCCTGTGTTTCAGCCCATCTGTTTCAGCCCCTCTGTTTCAGCCCCTCTGTTTCTCGCCCTCTGTTTCAGCCCCTCTGTTTCTCGCCCTCTGTTTCCGCCCCTCTGTTTCTCGCCCTCTGTTGCAGCTCCTCTGTTTTTGCCCCTCTGTTTCAGCCCCTCTGTTTCAGCCCTTCTCTTTCAGCCCCTCTGTTTCAGCCCCTCTGTTTCTCGCCCTCTGTTTCAGACCCTCTGTTTCAGCCCATCTGTTACAGCCCCTCTGTTTCAGCCCCTCTGTTTCTCGCCCTCTGTTTCAGCCCCTCTGTTTCTCGCCCTCTGTTTCCGCCCCTCTGTTTCTCGCCCTCTGTTGCAGCCCCTCTGTTTCAGCCCCTCTGTTTCAGCCCCTCTGTTTCAGCCCTTCTGTTTCAGCCCCTCTGTTTCAGCCCCTCTGTTTCTCGCCGTCTGTTTCAGCCCCTCTGTTTCAGCCCCTCTGTTTCAGCCCCTCTGTTTCTCGCCCTTTGTTTCTCGCCCTCTGTTTTTGCCCCTCTGTTTCTCGCCCTCTGTTTCAGCCCCTCTGTTTCAGCCCCTCTGTTTCAGCCCCTCTGTTTCAGCCCTTCTGTTTCTCGCCATCTGTTTCAGCCCCTCTGTTTCAGCCCCAATGTTTCTCGCCCTCTGTTTCAGCCCCTCTGTTTCAGTCCCTCTGTTTCAGCCCCTCTGTTTCTCGCCCTCTGTTTCAGCCCCTCTGTTTCAGCCCCTCTGTATCAGCCCCTCTGTTTCAGCCCCTCTGTTTCTCGCCCTCTGTTTCTCGCCCTCTGTTTCAGCCCCTCTGTTTCAGCCCCTCTGTTTCAGCCCTTCTGTTTCAGCCCCTCTGTTTCAGCCCCTCTGTTTCTCGCCGTCTGTTTCAGCCCCTCTGTTTCAGCCCCTCTGTTTCAGCCCCTCTGTATCAGCCCCTCTGTTTCTCGCCCTCTGTTTCTCGCCCTCTGTTTCTCGCCCACTGTTTCACCCCCTCTGTTTCAGCCCCTCTGTTTCAGCCCATCTGTTTCAGCCCCACTGATTCAGCCCCTCTGATTCAGCCCCTGTGTTTCAGCCCCTCTGTTTCTCGCCCTCTGTTTCTCGCTCTCTGTTTCTCGCCCTCTGTTTCAGCCCCTCTGTTTCAGTCCCTCTGTATCAGCACCTCTGTTTCAGCCCATCTGTTTCTCGCCCTCTGTTTCTCGCCCTCAGTTTCAGCCCCTCTGTTTCAGCCCCTCTGTTTCAGCCCCTCTGTTTCAGCCCCTCTGTTTCTCGCCCTCTGTTTCTCGCTCTCTGTTTCTCGCCCTCTGTTTCTCGCCCTCTGTTTCAGCCCCTCTGTTTCAGCCCCTCTGTTTCAGCCCCTCTGTTTCAGCCCCTCTGTTTCTCGCCCTCTGTTTCAGCCCCTCTGTTTCAGTCCCTTTGTTTCAGCCCCTCTGTTTCAGCCCCTCAGTTTCAGCCCCTCTGTTTCTCCCCCTCTGTTTCAGCACCTCTGTTTCAGCCCCTCTGTTTCAGCCCCTCTTTTTCAGCACCTCTGTTTCTCGCCCTTTGTTTCTCGCCCTCTGTTTCAGCCCCTCTGTTTCTCGCCCTCTGTTTCAGCCCCTCTGTTTCAGCCCCTCTGTTTCAGCCCCTCTGTTTCTCGCCATCTGTTTCAGCCCCTCTGTTTCAGCCCCAATGTTTCTCGCCCTCTGTTTCAGCCCCTCTGTTTCAGTCCCTCTGTTTCAGCCCCTCTGTTTCTCGCCCTCTGTTTCAGCCCCTCTGTTTCAGCCCCTCTGTATCAGCCCCTCTGTTTCAGCCCCTCTGTTTCTCGCCCTCTGTTTCTCGCCCTCTGTTTCAGCCCCTCTGTTTCAGCCCCTCTGTTTCAGCCCCTCTGTTTCAGCCCCTCTGTTTCTCGCCCTCTGTTTCTCGCTCTCTGTTTCTCGCCCTCTGTTTCTCGCCCTCTGTTTCAGCCCCTCTGTTTCAGCCCCTTTGTTTCAGCCCCTCTGTTTCAGCCCCTCTGTTTCTCGCCCTCTGTTTCTTTCCCTCTGTTTCTCGCCCTCTGTTTCAGCCCCTCTGTTTCAGTCCCTCTGTTTCAGCCCCTCTGTTTCAGCCCCTCTGTTTCAGCCCCTCTGTTTCATCCCCTCTGTTTCAGCCCCTCTGTTTCAGCCCCTCTGTTTCTCGCCCTCTGTTTCTCGCCCTCTGTTTCTCACCCTCTGTTTCTCGCTCTCTGTTTCTCGCCCACTGTTTCTCGCCCTCTGTTTCAGCCCCTCTGTTTCAGCCCCTCTGATTCAGCCCCTCTGTTTCTCGCCCTCTGTTTCAGCCCCTCTGTTTGTCGCCCTCAGTTTCAGCCCCTCTGTTTCAGCCCCTCTGTTTCAGCCACTCTGTTTCAGCTCCTCTGTTTCTCGCCCTCTGTTTCTCGCCCTCTGTTTCAGCCCCTCTGTTTCAGCCCCTCTGTTTCAGCCACTCTGTTTCTCGCCCTCTGTTTCTCGCCCTCTGTTTCCCGCCCACTGTTTCTCGCTCTCTGTTTCTCGCCCTCTGTTTCTCGCCCTCTGTTTCAGCCCCTCTGTTTCAGCCCCTCTGTTTCAGCCCCTCTGTTTCAGCCCCTCTGTTTATCGCCCTCTGTTTCTCGCCCACTGTTTCTCGCCCTCTGTTTCTGCCCCTCTGTTTCAGCCATCTGTTTCAGCCCCTCTGTTTCAGCCCCTCTGTTTCTCGCCCTCTGTTTCTTGCCCTCTGTTTCTTGCCCTCTGTTTCTCGCTCTCTGTTTCTCGCCCTCTGTTTCTCGCCCTCTGTTTCAGCCCCTCTGTTTCAGCCCCTCTGTTTCAGCCCCTCTGTTTCTCGCCCTCTGTTTCTCGCCCTCTGTTTCTCGCCCTCAGTTTCAGCCCCTCTGTTTCAGCCCCTTTGTTTCAGCCCCTCTGTTTCAGCCCCTCTGTTTCTCGCCCACTGTTTCTCGCCCTCTGTTTCAGCCCAAGTGTTTCAGCCACTCAGTTTCAGCCCCTCTGTTTCAGCCCCTCTGTTTCAGCCCCTCTGTTTCTCGCCCTCTGTTTCTCGCCCTCTGTTTCTCGCCCTCTGTTTCTCGCCCTCTGTTTCAGCCCCTCTGTTTCAGCCCCTCTGTTTCAGCCCTTCTGTTTCTCGCACTCTGTTTCTCGCCCTCTGTTTCATCCCCTCTGTTTCAGCCCCTCAGTTCCAGCCCCTCTGTTTCTCGCCCTCTGTTTCAGCACCTCTGTTTCACGCCCTCTGTTTCTCGCCCTCTGTTTCTCACCCTCTGTTTCTCGCTCTCTGTTTCTCGCCCACTGTTTCTCGCCCTCTGTTTCAGCCCCTCTGTTTCAGCCCCTCTGATTCAGCCCCTCTGTTTCTCGCCCTCTGTTTCAGCCCCTCTGTTTCAGCCCCTCTGTTTCTCGCCCTCAGTTTCAGCCCCTCTGTTTCAGCCCCTCTGTTTCAGCCACTCTGTTTCAGCTCCTCTGTTTCTCGCCCTCTGTTTCTCGCCCTCTGTTTCAGCCCCTCTGTTTCAGCCCCTCTGTTTCAGCCACTCTGTTTCTCGCCCTCTGTTTCTCGCCCTCTGTTTCTCGCCCTCTGTTTCTCGCTCTCTGTTTCTCGCCCTCTGTTTCTCGCCCTCTGTTTCAGCCCCTCTGTTTCAGCCCCTCTGTTTCAGCCCCTCTGTTTCAGCCCCTCTGTTTCAGCCCCTCTGTTTATCGCCCTCTGTTTCTCGCCCACTGTTTCTCGCCCTCTGTTTCTGCCCCTCTGTTTCAGCCATCTGTTTCAGCCCCTCTGTTTCAGCCCCTCTGTTTCTCGCCCTCTGTTTCTCGCCCTCTGTTTCTTGCCCTCTGTTTCTCGCTCTCTGTTTCTCGCCCTCTGTTTCTCGCCCTCTGTTTCAGCCCCTCTGTTTCAGCCCCTCTGTTTCAGCCCCTCTGTTTCTCGCCCTCTGTTTCTCGCCCTCTGTTTCTCGCCCTCAGTTTCAGCCCCTCTGTTTCAGCACCTTTGTTTCAGCCCCTCTGTTTCAGGCCCTCTGTTTCTCGCCCACTGTTTCTCGCCCTCTGTTTCAGCCCAAGTGTTTCAGCCACTCAGTTTCAGCCCCTCTGTTTCAGCCCCTCTGTTTCACCCCCTCTGTTTCTCGCCCTCTGTTTCTCGCCCTCTGTTTCTCGCCCTCTGTTTCAGCCCCTCTGTTTCAGCCCCTCTGTTTCAGCCCCTCTGTTTCTCGCCCTCTGTTTCAGCCCCTCTGTTTCAGTCCCTTTGTTTCAGCCCCTCTGTTTCAGCCCCTCAGTTTCAGCCCCTCTGTTTCTCTCCCTCTGTTTCAGCCCCTCTGTTTCAGCCCCTCAGTTTTAGCCCCTGTGTTTCTCCCCCTCTGTTTCAGCCCCTCTGTTTCTCGCCCTCTGTTTCAGCCCCTCTTTTTCAGCACCTCTGTTTCTCGCCCTTTGTTTCTCGCCCTCTGTTTCAGCCCCTCTGTTTCTCGCCCTCTGTTTCAGCCCCTCTGTTTCAGCCCCTCTGTTTCAGCCCCTCTGTTTCAGCCCCTCTGTTTCTCGCCATCTGTTTCAGCCCCTCTGTTTCAGCCCCAATGTTTCTCGCCCTCTGTTTCAGCCCCTCTGTTTCAGTCCCTCTGTTTCAGCCCCTCTGTTTCTCGCCCTCTGTTTCAGCCCCTCTGTTTCAGCCCCTCTGTATCAGCCCCTCTGTTTCAGCCCCTCTGTTTCTCGCCCTCTGTTTCTCGCCCTCTGTTTCAGCCCCTCTGTTTCAGCCCCTCTGTTTCAGCCCCTCTGTTTCAGCCCCTCTGTTTCTCGCCCTCTGTTTCTCGCTCTCTGTTTCTCGCCCTCTGTTTCTCGCCCTCTGTTTCAGCCCCTCTGTTTCAGCCCCTTTGTTTCAGCCCCTCTGTTTCAGCCCCTCTGTTTCTCGCCCTCTGTTTCTTTCCCTCTGTTTCTCGCCCTCTGTTTCAGCCCCTCTGTTTCAGTCCCTCTGTTTCAGCCCCTCTGTTTCAGCCCCTCTGTTTCAGCCCCTCTGTTTCATCCCCTCTGTTTCAGCCCCTCTGTTTCAGCCCCTCTGTTTCTCGCCCTCTGTTTCTCGCCCTCTGTTTCTCACCCTCTGTTTCTCGCTCTCTGTTTCTCGCCCACTGTTTCTCGCCCTCTGTTTCAGCCCCTCTGTTTCAGCCCCTCTGATTCAGCCCCTCTGTTTCTCGCCCTCTGTTTCAGCCCCTCTGTTTGTCGCCCTCAGTTTCAGCCCCTCTGTTTCAGCCCCTCTGTTTCAGCCACTCTGTTTCAGCTCCTCTGTTTCTCGCCCTCTGTTTCTCGCCCTCTGTTTCAGCCCCTCTGTTTCAGCCCCTCTGTTTCAGCCACTCTGTTTCTCGCCCTCTGTTTCTCGCCCTCTGTTTCTCGCCCTCTGTTTCTCGCTCTCTGTTTCTCGCCCTCTGTTTCTCGCCCTCTGTTTCAGCCCCTCTGTTTCAGCCCCTCTGTTTCAGCCCCTCTGTTTCAGCCCCTCTGTTTCAGCCCCTCTGTTTATCGCCCTCTGTTTCTCGCCCACTGTTTCTCGCCCTCTGTTTCTGCCCCTCTGTTTCAGCCATCTGTTTCAGCCCCTCTGTTTCAGCCCCTCTGTTTCTCGCCCTCTGTTTCTTGCCCTCTGTTTCTTGCCCTCTGTTTCTCGCTCTCTGTTTCTCGCCCTCTGTTTCTCGCCCTCTGTTTCAGCCCCTCTGTTTCAGCCCCTCTGTTTCAGCCCCTCTGTTTCTCGCCCTCTGTTTCTCGCCCTCTGTTTCTCGCCCTCAGTTTCAGCCCCTCTGTTTCAGCCCCTTTGTTTCAGCCCCTCTGTTTCAGCCCCTCTGTTTCTCGCCCACTGTTTCTCGCCCTCTGTTTCAGCCCAAGTGTTTCAGCCACTCAGTTTCAGCCCCTCTGTTTCAGCCCCTCTGTTTCAGCCCCTCTGTTTCTCGCCCTCTGTTTCTCGCCCTCTGTTTCTCGCCCTCTGTTTCTCGCCCTCTGTTTCAGCCCCTCTGTTTCAGCCCCTCTGTTTCAGCCCTTCTGTTTCTCGCACTCTGTTTCTCGCCCTCTGTTTCATCCCCTCTGTTTCAGCCCCTCAGTTCCAGCCCCTCTGTTTCTCGCCCTCTGTTTCAGCACCTCTGTTTCACGCCCTCTGTTTCTCGCCCTCTGTTTCTCACCCTCTGTTTCTCGCTCTCTGTTTCTCGCCCACTGTTTCTCGCCCTCTGTTTCAGCCCCTCTGTTTCAGCCCCTCTGATTCAGCCCCTCTGTTTCTCGCCCTCTGTTTCAGCCCCTCTGTTTCAGCCCCTCTGTTTCTCGCCCTCAGTTTCAGCCCCTCTGTTTCAGCCCCTCTGTTTCAGCCACTCTGTTTCAGCTCCTCTGTTTCTCGCCCTCTGTTTCTCGCCCTCTGTTTCAGCCCCTCTGTTTCAGCCCCTCTGTTTCAGCCACTCTGTTTCTCGCCCTCTGTTTCTCGCCCTCTGTTTCTCGCCCTCTGTTTCTCGCTCTCTGTTTCTCGCCCTCTGTTTCTCGCCCTCTGTTTCAGCCCCTCTGTTTCAGCCCCTCTGTTTCAGCCCCTCTGTTTCAGCCCCTCTGTTTCAGCCCCTCTGTTTATCGCCCTCTGTTTCTCGCCCACTGTTTCTCGCCCTCTGTTTCTGCCCCTCTGTTTCAGCCATCTGTTTCAGCCCCTCTGTTTCAGCCCCTCTGTTTCTCGCCCTCTGTTTCTCGCCCTCTGTTTCTTGCCCTCTGTTTCTCGCTCTCTGTTTCTCGCCCTCTGTTTCTCGCCCTCTGTTTCAGCCCCTCTGTTTCAGCCCCTCTGTTTCAGCCCCTCTGTTTCTCGCCCTCTGTTTCTCGCCCTCTGTTTCTCGCCCTCAGTTTCAGCCCCTCTGTTTCAGCACCTTTGTTTCAGCCCCTCTGTTTCAGGCCCTCTGTTTCTCGCCCACTGTTTCTCGCCCTCTGTTTCAGCCCAAGTGTTTCAGCCACTCAGTTTCAGCCCCTCTGTTTCAGCCCCTCTGTTTCACCCCCTCTGTTTCTCGCCCTCTGTTTCTCGCCCTCTGTTTCTCGCCCTCTGTTTCTCGCCCTCTGTTTCAGCCCCTCTGTTTCAGCCCCTCTGTTTCAGCCCTTCTGTTTCTCGCACTCTGTTTCTCGCCCTCTGTTTCATCCCCTCTGTTTCAGCCCCTCAGTTCCAGCCCCTCTGTTTCTCGCCCTCTGTTTCAGCACCTCTGTTTCACGCCCTCTCTTTCAGCCCCTCTCTTTCTCGCCCTCTGTTGAAGACCCTCTGTTTCAGTCCCTCTGTTTCTCGCCCTCTGTTTCTCGCCCTCTGTTTCAGCCCCTCTGTTTCAACCCCTCTGTTTCAGCTCCTCTGTTTCTCGCCCTCTGTTTCAGCCCCTCTGTTTCAGCGCCTCTGTTTCAGCCCCTCTGTTTCAGCCCCTCTGTTTCAGCCCCTCTGTTTCTCGCCCTCTGTTTCTCGCCTTCGGTTTCAGCCCCTCTGTTTCTCGCCCTCTGTTTCAGCCCCTCTGTTTCTCGCCCTCTGTTTCAGCCCCTCTGTTTCAGCCCCTCTGTTTCAGCCCCTCTGTTTCAGCCCTTCTGTTTCAGCCCCTCTGTTTCAGCCCCTCTGTTTCTCGCCGTCTGTTTCAGACCCTCTGTTTCAGCCCCTCAGTATCAGCCCCTCTGTATCAGCCCCTCTGTTTCTCGCCCTCTGTTTCTCGCCCTCTGTTTCTCGCCCACTGTTTCACCCCCTCTGTTTCAGCCCCTCTGTTTCAGCCCATCTGTTTCAGCCCCACTGTTTCAGCCCCTCTGTTTCAGCCCCTGTGTTTCAGCCACTCTGTTTCTCGCCCTCTGTTTCTCGCTCTCTGTTTCTCGCCCTCTGTTTCAGCCCCTCTGTTTCAGCCCCTCTGTATCAGCACCTCTGTTTTAGCCCATCTGTTTCTCGCCCTCTGTTTCTCGCCCTCAGTTTCAGCCCGTCTGTTTCAGCCCCTCTGTTTCAGCCCCTCTGTTTCAGCCCCTCTGTTTCTCGCCCTCTGTTTCTCGCTCTCTGTTTCTCGCCCTCTGTTTCTCGCCCTCTGTTTCAGCCCCTCTGTTTCAGCCCCTCTGTTTCAGACCCTCTGTTTCAGCCCCTCTGTTTCTCGCCCTCTGTTTCAGCCCCTCTGTTTCAGTCCCTTTGTTTCAGCCCCTCTGTTTCAGCCCCTCAGTTTCAGCCCCTCTGTTTCTCGCCCTCTGTTTCAGCCCCTCTCTTTCAGCCCCTCTGTTTCTCGCCCTCAGTTTCAGCCCCTCTGTTTCAGCCCCTCTGTTTCAGCCACTCTGTTTCAGCCCCTCTCTTTCTCGCCCTCTCTTTCTCGCCCTCTGTTTCAGCCCCTCTGTTTCAGCCCCTCTGTTTCTCGCCCTCTGTTTCTCGCCCTCTGTTTCTCGCCCTCTGTTTCTCGCTCTCTGTTTCTCGCCCTCTGTTTCTCGCCCTCTGTTTCAGCCCCTCTGTTTCAGCCCCTCTGTTTCAGCCCCTCTGTTTCAGCCCCTCTGTTTATCGCCCTCTGTTTGTCGCCCTCTGTTTCTCGCCCTCTGTTTCTCGCTCTCTGTTTCTCGCCCTCTGTTTCTCGCCCTCTGTTTCAGCCCCTCTGTTTCAGCCCCTCTGTTTCAGCCCCTCTGTTTCTCGCCCTCTGTTTCTCGCTCACTGTTTCTCGCCCTCTGTTTCTGCCCCTCTGTTTCTCGCCCTCTGTTTCAGACCCTCTGTTTCAGCCCATCTGTTACAGCCCCTCTGTTTCAGCCCCTCTGTTTCTCGCCCTCTGTTTCAGCCCCTCTGTTTCTCGCCCTCTGTTTCCGCCCCTCTGTTTCTCGCCCTCTGTTGCAGCCCCTCTGCTTCAGCCCCTCTGTTTCAGCCCCTCTGTTTCAGCCCTTCTGTTTCAGCCCCTCTGTTTCAGCCCCTCTGTTTCTCGCCGTCTGTTTCAGCCCCTCTGTTTCAGCCCCTCTGTTTCAGCCCCTCTGTATCAGCCCCTCTGTTTCTCGCCCTCTGTTTCTCGCCCTCTGTTTCTCGCCCACTGTTTCACCCCCTCTGTTTCAGCCCCTCTGTTTCAGCCCATCTGTTTCAGCCCCACTGATTCAGCCCCTCTGTTTCAGCCCCTGTGTTTCAGACCCTCTGTTTCTCGCCCTCTGTTTCTCGCTCTCTGTTTCTCGCCCTCTGTTTCAGCCCCTCTGTTTCAGCCCCTCTGTATCAGCACCTTTGTTTCAGCCCATCTGTTTCTCGCCCTCTGTTTCTCGCCCTCAGTTTCAGCCCCTCTGTTTCAGCCCCTCTGTTTCAGCCCCTCTGTTTCAGCCCCTCTGTTTCTCGCCCTCTGTTTCTCGCTCTCTGTTTCTCGCCCTCTGTTTCTCGCCCTCTGTTTCAGCCCCTCTGTTTCAGCCCCTCTGTTTCAGCCCCTCTGTTTCAGCCCCTCTGTTTCTCGCCCTCTGTTTCAGCCCCTCTGTTTCAGTCCCTTTGTTTCAGCCCCTCTGTTTCAGCCCCTCAGTTTCAGCCCGTCTGTTTCTCTCCCTCTGTTTCAGCCCCTCTGTTTCAGCCCCTCAGTTTTAGCCCCTGTGTTTCTCCCCCTCTGTTTCAGCACCTCTGTTTCAGCCCCTCTGTTTCAGCCCCTCTGTTTCAGCACCTCTGTTTCTCGCCCTTTGTTTCTCGCCCTCTGTTTCAGCCCCTCTGTTTCTCGCCCTCTGTTTCAGCCCCTCTGTTTCAGCCCCTCTGTTTCAGCCCCTCTGTTTCAGCCCCTCTGTTTCTCGCCATCTGTTTCAGCCCCTCTGTTTCAGCCCCAATGTTTCTCGCCCTCTGTTTCAGCCCCTCTGTTTCAGTCCCTCTGTTTCAGCCCCTCTGTTTCAGCACCTCTGTTTCTCGCCCTTTGTTTCTCGCCCTCTTTTTCAGCCCCTCTGTTTCTCGCCCTCTGTTTCAGCCCCTCTGTTTCTCGCCCTCTGTTTCAGCCCCTCTGTTTCAGTCCCTCTGTTTCAGCCCCTCTGTTTCAGCCCCTCTGTTTCAGCCCCTCTGTTTCACGCCCTCTGTTTCAGCCCCTCTGTTTCAGCCCCTCTGTTTCTCGCCCTCTGTTTCAGCCCCTCTGTTTCAGCCCCTCTGTATCAGCCCCTCTGTTACAGCCCCTCTGTTTCTCGCCCTCTGTTTCTCGCCCTCTGTTTCAGCCCCTCTGTTTCAGCCCCTCTGTTTCAGCCCCTCTGTTTCTCGCCCTCTGTTTCTCGCTCTCTGTTTCTCGCCCTCTGTTTCTCGCCCTCTGTTTCAGCCCCTCTGTTTCAGCCCCTCTGTTTCAGCCCCTCTGTTTCAGCCCCTCTGTTTCTCGCCCTCTGTTTCTTTCCCTCTGTTTCTCGCCCTCTGTTTCAGCCCCTCAGTTTCAGTCCCTCTGTTTCAGCCCCTCTGTTTCAGCCCCTCTGTTTCAGCCCCTCTGTTTCATCCCCTCTGTTTCAGCCCCTCTGTTTCAGCCCCTCTGTTTCTCGCCCTCTGTTTCTCGCCCTCTGTTTCTCACCCTCTGTTTCTCGCTCTCTGTTTCTCGCCCACTGTTTCTCGCCCTCTGTTTCAGCCCCTCTGTTTCAGCCCCTCTGATTCAGCCCCTCTGTTTCTCGCCCTCTGTTTCAGCCCCTCTGTTTCAGCCCCTCTGTTTCTCGCCCTCAGTTTCAGCCCCTCTGTTTCAGCCCCTCTGTTTCAGCCACTCTGTTTCAGCTCCTCTGTTTCTCGCCCTCTGTTTCTCGCCCTCTGTTTCCGCCCCTCTGTTTCAGCCACTCTGTTTCAGCCACTCTGTTTCTCGCCCTCTGTTTCTCGCCCTCTGTTTCTCGCCCTCTGTTTCTCGCTCTCTGTTTCTCGCCCTCTGTTTCAGCCCCTCTGTTTCAGCCCCTCTGTTTCAGCCCTCTGTTTCAGCCCGTCTGTTTCAGCCCCTCTGTTTATCGCCCTCTGTTTCTCGCCCACTGTTTCTCGCCCTCTGTTTCTGCCCCTCTGTTTCAGCCATCTGATACAGCCCCTCTGTTTCAGACCCTCTGTTTCTCGCCCTCTGTTTCTCGCCCTCTGTTTCTTGCCCTCTGTTTCTCGCTCTCTGTTTCTCGCCCTCTGTTTCTCGCCCTCTGTTTCAGCCCCTCTGTTTCAGCCCCTCTGTTTCAGCCCCTCTGTTTCTCGCCCTCTGTTTCTCGCCCTCTGTTTCTCGCCCTCAGTTTCAGCCCCTCTGTTTCAGCCCCTTT